>NC_090926.1:1308425203-1308730203 GCF_040938575.1 Ambystoma mexicanum | reverse complement strand
GTACCTGTCATTTGCAACAATGTTTCACTATGGGTACGTGCAGACAATGCGAGGACATATTCATAGGCTGGAAGGCCGACTACTCCCACTGTCGCAGATGTCCATTGAGTCTTTTATTTGTATCTGCCTGTGTCTTGTAACGAGGGATCCAGGCGCCCCCGTTCTCTTAGCCTTGGCATCCTTTCAGGTTTGGCTTGGTCACGTGAGGCGGGACCGTGTTTGAGGCCGAAATCTGCACAATTAATATTGTTTTTTCCACTGTGTGCCTTGTTTAATTTGCAGGTGCGACCTTGACGTTGGTGTGCGGCGTGCGAGATTGCAACATTGTGGCTTGGCTGTCTGCCTTTCGCCGAGCTCATTCTTCAGGATCAGCAACCGGACTCTTGTTCATTTTAATGTTCATGGAAGCTCTTGCTTGCAGCCTACTTGAATCAGGTGGATAAATGGAGCCGTTGAGTGCACAGGTGCTTTAGGTTATAGGGTTTATGTGAAGCGTGAGCAAGCCATTTAGATAAGTTCATCGTGCGTCTTGCGTTTCTGCATCTTAAAAGCCTATGTGAAAAATAATAAAGATGCACGTCCGTGGATGTGTTCGTCACCTACGTCATAGCGTTGAGTATATTCTTCGTGTAGATTGGTGTAGGAGTGTCCAGTGTGCATGGTCGTACAGGTGTGACCGTTGGCTAGGTCGTCATGGCATCTCTAACGATGTGTTGGTTTAGTCGAGTTGATCCATGTTGCAGGTGTCGGCCTGGGTAGGGCGAGCTGCTGGGCAGGTAGGGCAGGTAGGTGGGCACATCCGTAAGTTCCTGTACCAAGGTATTTGGTCGTCTGGTAGATGGGCAAACTCATCTCGTGGCGGGTGCCTAGGCCGTGATCCTCTAGGCCAAGGGCGAGAGGGGATTGGTGGGAGCCTATTGTTCCATTCTCCCACTTCAAAAGGGAGATACATAGAGTGTAATCAAAATGTGAATGCACAAGTTTAACGTGCATCACTGCTGTCAGCCATATCGGTCTGTTGTTCCTGCGTGCTCCATCAAACTTAACGCTACCTCACGTATCATGTGTACATATAATGCAAGAGCTGCTATGTTTACAAATACTCACTCTATGGTGTTTAACAGAAACGTGGTATAGTTAGTACAGTTGAAATAACTATGTGAAGGCACGAAACGATATGAAAGTATAACCTTTTAGAATAAGCATTATAACGTTATATGACTTTTGTATGTCTTTTATATAACCTGCAACATACGAGGAGTGTATCATTGTGGGCACATCCAAGGCCACTTCCCCTCCCTCCCCATTGAAGCCTGCCAGAGAAAAGCAGAGGCCCGATCTGCAACGCCTCGCCTCCCCCAATTCGGCTGGAGCCGCTTCAAGAATTCACGTTCCCCCGCAGCTCACATGGCCACGGCCAGCCACCTGAATTATTTACAGCTTAGGCAGTAAACGCCGGCCATAACCAAAAGGCCAGAGGTGCCCCCTCTCAGGCCCCATGGCCCACCAGTTCACCCTGAATTAATGGCCCTTGTAAGAAAAGACACCTAATATTGCACCAACATTGTGTGAGAGCATATGTGATTACTTCTAACAAGACCTGAAACTCGGACAGCCCGCCCCGTGCCCTTAGACCCAACCCCATGACCCATGATATCCAGCCACCGGGATGATGGCAACCATGTACTGACGTATTGTCAAAGTATCCCACTCAATGTGCATTCCTCCTGTGTTGCATTAACCTGTAGAATAACCCCTTGTAGGATTTACAGGACAACTAGAAATGCAGTATTGAATGGATGGGGTGTGCGTGGCCCTTAGGGCAGAGAGCCAAGAAAGACGTTCATCAATGACACTGACCACACCTGGCTGGGCAGCACCTCCCGGATGAGCCCAGCTGACCTACCCACCCTACGTTGGCACCTAGTGATGTCCACCAACCACGAAGCGACACATCACAGCTGCACCTATAGTTAGTCGACGCCACCCAATCCCAATGAACTTGTGTCCCCTATAGTGTGTAGGTTCTTATGAGGATTTTTGTAAATATAAACGTCTGTCTTTGCGATTGTCAGACAGAGCGCTCTCGGAGTTTGCATGCCCTATTTGACTTATATAAACTCCCATTAAGCTCACCCGCACTTGGTACTAGCCTTATTCCCAACTTGGGAGAGTTCATTATTGTCTCTCATTGCGGGGAGGGTTGTGCTATTTGGGGACGCTCGCCTTCACCATTAGAGAAGCTGTCACGTCTCCCAGTGTGCCCATTACTAGGCAACCCACTAGGCAACCCACTAGGCAACCCACTAGGCAACCCACGATCAGCCCACATTTACCTGGCACATTTCTCACTGCACATCAGGGCACAAGGAAACGACCTTCTGTTCAACACTGGAGAAGAATGACTGGTTTTCCAGGTGTTTTCCGACCTTCATTGTCCTGGCAACTCCCGTGGAAAATTTCGTATACCTTACAGCACCGCCGAGGAACATGGCGATTCACGCGTCAAGTGAGATGAACTGCTGTCAATCACGTTTATCCTTTGTCATCACGTGATTTTCCACGCTGCCGCGTTTTTGCATCATGTGACTACAACTAACATTCAAAAGCGCCGGAAACCATTTTGGCAGCGCCTCTCAGCTGCTTCTCGTAAGGACTGTTTGGCGTTATTGTTTTCATCAAGGATTCATTGGCTCTACGACCACGGACTGTTTTTTGGATACTCTACTTCTTTCTGGCTTCATCTGTTACCTTTGCCCTGGAACTTTTCTTGCTTGGTTCTAAAGGTATTCGACCCTGCACCTTCTTCACAGATTGCTCAAACGAACTATCCCTTGCTTGGATCTTGTACTTTGAACTGGTTTCGACCCCATTACGTGTTTTTGGACTCCTCTTTTGGACTCTTGTTGTCAACCTGCCCAGGTGTGGAATTACCAGCCTAGCTTCTCTGAAACCCGACCCATTGTCTCTGCTGATTGCCCCTATTGCATTACAACCTGGCCCACAGTTCATCTAGGTAAGCCTTGCTTCAATCAATTCCTTATTACTGTGTCCATATTGCATTAGTGTGATAATCGTCTATTGCCTTACAGCGGTCAAAGGGGTTCTTCCAGCGTTTCCTGGTTCCAGTTGACGGCTCACTACACCTGTGGCCTCAAAGATTGCACATACAGTATTTGGTCATTCTGTCTGTGTGGTACTTGGGGACGCAGGTATTCAATAATCGGCACAACCATCAAGATCAGAACAGACTGAGAAGCCATTTTTGGTCGTCCTGATTATGGATCCCTCTGCTGGGGACCCTGTGACCGCTTTAATGCAGGCAGTTGCGGCCCTTAGGACCGATATGGTCACCGCAACAACGGCAATCCACCACCGCCTCGATACCTTGCAAAGCACACGCCATCCTCTACCGGCTGATGCCGAGATTGAAGACGCTGATCAAGCCCAATCTCCACCCACTCCGCCCACAACTCCCACTCCTGTACTACTTCCTACTTCCTTTCCCCTTGCTGCCCCAGAACGATTCCAAGGTGATCCAAGGAAAAACCGCACATTCTTGAACCAGTGTAAACTACATTTTTTATGTCGACCCCAAGCTTTTCCAGATTCCGTCACCAAGGCAGCCTTCCTTCTTTCTCATTTATCTGGCGTGGCAGCTACCTGGGCGAACCCGTTACTGGAAAATAACCATCCAGCATTATATGATTTTGATCTTCTAGTAACTGAAATGGCTAAGGTATTCGATACCAGGTATAAAGCACAATCCCAAGACTTGGAACTACTAGAGCTCTCACAAGGCAGACAAACACTTATTGAATATATAACACGTTTTAACCAACTTGCTGCAGAGACCTTATGGCCGGAGGAAAAGAAAGCTATTGTGTACTACAAAGGGCTATGTAATACTATGAAAGACGCCCTCTCAGTGATCCTGGCCCTTCCCTCTGTTTTTTTGAGTTGGACCTAACTCTGCAAGTTGATGCACGTCGATCTGAGCGTAAGGCAGAGGTTGGTTTTTCAAGTCAAACATCCTCGACTTTGTCGGCCCCTGAACCCATGCAAGTCGGTGGGATTAGGAGTCCCATTACTCAGGCTGAACGAGAACCATTACTGTGGCATCAACGGACATTATGTAAAAGAATGTCCACGACGCCCAAGAAATAAGAATCAGGGTTTTCAGAAGGCTCGCCCCTAAGAGCGGGGTACGGGCGAGCACCTCCATGTCCCCCACTGAACCCGTTTTCGGTCCCATCAGACCTATCGTGGTACAAGCTTCATTAAAACCTACTAGGGAGCTTACACATCAGGTACATATAGTGATCGATTCTGGGGCCACTGGCTGTTTCATCGATATAGCATTGGCCCACAAACTCAATTTACCCTTGATTAAGAAGGAACACCCAGAACCAGTGCAAGCAGTTGATGGTACCTCCCTTGCTTCCGGTCCTATCATGTATCAGACGGCTCCTATGGAACTGATAATCCAAGACACCCATAAGGAAACTATGTCATTCGATCTTATCACCACCCCGCAATTCGGTGTCATTCTGGGCATTCCCTGGTTGAGACAACACAACCCACTAATCAATTGGGGTACGGGTCAAGTCACCTTTGAATCTGATATTTGTCAAAACTTCTGCCTGATAGAATCTCAGATGCTCTCCTCCCCTGCCAGTATTCTTGGGGCAATGGCCTCTTCCCGTCTAGAGACAATGCAAAGTGTACCCTCAACACATACTGTAGGGGCTGTATTGGCTGGTATCCCCACGGTTTATCATGAATTTTTGACTGTGTTTGACAAGGCCACCGCAGAAGGGTTACCGCCACACAGACCCTATGATTGTCCCATTGATTTAGTCCCTGATGCAGTGATTCCAAGGGGCAGGATATATTCTCTATCTCAGTCAGAGGAACAGGCCCTAAAGGAATACATCCAACAAGCCTTACGATTAGGCCACATACGACCCTCCTGCTCTCCGGCTGCTAGTCCCATCTTTTTCGTACCGAAAAATAATAATAATTAGGCATTTATATAGCGCTACGAACCCTCAGGTATCTGAGCGCTGCTTATTATTACCCACGGTGTGTGGTGCTCATTTATCGACCTCGGAAGGATGAAAGGGTGAGTTTGGCCCTGCCGGGATTCGAACCTACGTTAACAGGCTCTGCACAGATGTCAAAGCGAGCGCTCTACTCGCTGTGCCACTTGACCGGCAGAAGGGGACTTACATCCTTGTGTGGACTACAGGAAACTGAACGCTATTACCATAAAGAACAGGTACCCCATTCCATTGATCTCCCCACTACTAGATAAACTGACACGCGCAACCATCTTTACTAAACTGGATCTCCGAGGTGCTTACAACCTTGTCCGTATGCGTCAGGGAGACGAGTGGAAAACAGCGTTCTGCTCCAAACAGGGCTTGTTTGAATACACTGTGATGCCTTTCGGTTTATGTAATGCCCCAGCTACGTTTCAACGATTTGTCAACGAGGTGTTCAGTGATATTCTTGACATATACGTAGTGGCTTACTCGGACGACATTCTGGTGTTTTCCTCATCCTTGGAGGAACATATCGTCCATGTTAAAGAAGTATTAACACACCTCAAAAATCATGCCCTATTCGCTAAACCCGTGAAATGTGAATTCCACACTAAGGAGGTGGATTTTTTGGGTTTTCACATAACTCCTGGTGGCCTATCCATGAACAACTCGAAAGTCTGCGCTATCATGGATTGGCCTGCCCCGACCAACTTGAAACAGTTACAATCGTTTCTTGGTTTTGCCAATTTTTATCGGCGCTTTATCGCTGGGTTTTCCTCCATTGTATCACTTCTAACCGCCTTAATCAGCCCCCTTGCTCCGTTCTGTTGGACACCGGAGCATCAAAAGGCCTTTGAGGCCCTGAAGTTCAGGTTCACTTCCGCCCCGGTGCTTCAACACCCGGATCCGGATCTTCCATTTGTCCTGGAGGCCGATGCTTCCTCCTTTGCATTAGGTGCAGTGCTCTCTCAACCTTGTTCAGCCACGGGGCAGCTGCATCCCATAGCCTATCACTCGAGGAAGTTTACGTCCTCCGAATATCACTACACGGTTACTGAAAAAGAATTTTTGGCCATTAAGGACGCTTTGCAAACATGGCGACATCACCTTATAGGGGCAAAACATCAGACCATAGTGTACACTGATCACAAAAACCTCCAAGACCTGGCTTCCCTTAAATGTGTAAATAGCAGACAGGTACGCTGGCATCTCTTCTTCGCTGCATATGATTTTGTAGTGAAACATAGGCCGGGGACTACCCACGGCAAGGCGGATGCTCTTTCTCGTTCTCCTGGGGGGGAATCCCTGTCTTTGTATCCTGAAACACTATTAGGGAAGGGTCATGTAGTCTGTTTATGCACACCATCCCTACCCATGCTATCCACCATTAGGCAATGGGTTTTACAACATCCAAATGAGTTGACAGATTGGGACTTGGTACTTCAGGAAGGGTTACCATTTATTCACGGGAAACTCTTTCTCCCCACAAGTGATGTACGCAATCAGGCGCTTGCTTGGTCCCACGATGCCGCCATCAATGGTCACCCTGGACAGTTACGTACCCTGGAACTACTAAAGCGCTGGTGCTGGTGGCCATCGATGCGGCGCGATGTGGAGGCCTATGTGAACTCCTGCTCCATATGTGCTCAGTGCAAAACACGCCGTGGTCGACCACTAGGTCTGCTCCAACCTTTGCCTCTACCCCCCAGACCCTGGCACACTGTTTCTATGGATCTAGTCACAGATCTACCTCGCAGACAGGGCTATGACACAATCTGGGTAGTCGTTGTCTCATACAACAAAATGGCCCATTTTATTCCTTGTACAGGGATACCCTCTGCCCCTACATTGGGCCGATTATTCTTCAAATCAGTGTTTTGTCTTTTTGGTTTTCCACAGGTCCTGGTTTCGGATCGTGGCTCACAGTTCACCTCACGTTTCTGGCAAGCCCTCACTAAGCTCCTTGGTATTGACGCCCGCTACTCCTCCACTTACCACCCGGAGAGCGATGGGCAGACGGAGAGAGTGAACCAGACCCTAGAACAATACTTACGCTGCCTGACTCTTCAGTTCCAAGATACCTGGTTGAATCTTCTCCACCTTGCTGAGTTCGCATACAATAACTCTCAGCATTCCTCCACGTGCTTTTCTCCTTTCTATGCTTTATACGGCCAGCATCCCCAAACCCTTCCTTTCCCTGATTTCGGCTCCTCTACTGCCCCTGCCGCTATGGCCTGCGCCCGTGATCTGGCTTCGGTTCATAACCAGACCCTTCTCCATTTACGTGAGGCCCAAGTGTCTATGAAGGCAAAGGCAGACCGGAAACGGGCGGCAGCCCCTGATTACCGTGTGGGTGACCGTGTCTGGTTGTCAACCCGTCACCTGCACATCCCTGGTTGCCGGAAGTTACTGCCTCAATTTGTTGGCCCATACAAGATTCTCAAGGTCCTAAACCCTGTGGCCCTATGGCTTTTGATTCCATCAACATGGCGTATACACCCGGTGTTCCATGTCTTCCTGCTCAAGCCTTGCATTCCTCCCACACGTATCATCTCTCCTCCTGCCCCTGTTTCGATCTCCTCTCCGGATGTCTTTGAGGTCAGTGCCATTTTGGGCTCTCGTCTTAGACAGGGTCAACTGCAATACCTTGTGGATTGGTTGGGTTACTGTCCTGAGGAGCGCTCTTGGGTGTTTTCCCGGGATGTTAACGCCCCTAGACTGGTAGCTCGTTTCCATCGGGATCATCCTTCCAGCCCACGGGGTCGTGGGCCCTTGGGGGAGGGCTCTGTCACGTCTCCCAGTGTGCCCATTACTAGGCAACCCACTAGGCAACCCACTAGGCAACCCACGATCAGCCCACATTTACCTGGCACATTTCTCACTGCACATCAGGGCACAAGGAAACGACCTTCTGTTCAACACTGGAGAAGAATGACTGGTTTTCCAGGTGTTTTTCGACCTTCATTGTCCTGGCAACTCCCGTGGAAAATTTCGTATACCTTACAGCACCGCCGAGGAACACGGCGATTAATGCTCAAGTGAGATGAACTGCTGTCAATCACGTTTATCCTTTGCCATCACGTGATTTTCCACGCTGCCGCATTTTTGCGTCATGTGACTACAACTAACATTCAAAAGCGCCGGAAACCATCTTGGCAGCGCTTCTCAGTTGCTTCTCGTAAGGACTGTTTGGCGTTATTGTTTTCATCAAGGATTCATTGGCTCTACGACCACGGACTGTTTTTTGGATACTCTACTTCTTTCTGGCTTCATCTGTTACCTTTGCCCTGGAACTTTTCTTGCTTGGTTCTAAAGGTATTCGACCCTGCACCTTCTTCACGGATTGCTGAAACGAACTATCCCTTGCTTGGATCTTGTACTTTGAACGGGTTTCGACCCCATTACGTGTTTTTGGACTCCTCTTTTGGACTCTTGTTGTCAACCTGCCCAGGTGTGGAATTACCAGCCTAGCCTCTCTGAAACCCGACCCATTGTCTCTGCTGATTGCCCCTATTGCATTACAACCTGGCCCACAGTTCATCTAGGTAAGCCTTGCTTCAATCAATTCCTTATTACTGTGTCCATATTGCATTAGTGTGATAATCGTCTATTGCCTTACAGCGGTCAAAGGGGTTCTTCCTGCGTTTCCTGGTTCCAGTTGACGGCTCACTACACCTGTGGCCTCAAAGATTGCAGATACAGTATTTGGTCATTCTGTCTGTGTGGTACTTGGGGACGGAGGTATTCAATAATCGGCACAACCATCAAGATCAGAACAGAAGCAGCCCTCTGACCTGCAGAGGCGGAAAGGTCCTCTCGTCTAACGGGAACTAGCCCACTCACACTGAAGCAGCTATTTCCCTTAGAGAAACGGCCCTCCGACCTGGAAAGGCAAAAAGGTCCTCTCATCTAATGGGAACTAGCCCACTCACACTGAAGCAGCTATTTCCCATTAGAGAAACGGCCCTCCGACCTGCAGAGGCAGAAAGGTGAACTAGCCCACTCACACTCAAGCAGCTATTTCCCATTAGAGAAGCGGCCCTCCGACCTGCAGAGGCAGAAAGGTGAACTAGCCCACTCACACTCAAGCAGCTCTTTCCCATTAGAGAAACGTCCCTCTGACCTGGAGAGGCAGAAAGGTCCTCTCGTCTAATGGGAACTAGCCCACACACACTGAAGCAACTATTTCCCATTAGAGAAGCGTCCCTCCGACCTACAGAGGCAGAAAGGTCCTCTCGTCTAATGGGAACTAGCCCATTCACACTGAAGCAGCTATTTCCCATTAGAGAAACGGTCCTCCGACCTGGACAGGCAGAAAGGTCCTCTCGTCTTATGGGAACTAGCCCACTCACACTGAAGCAGCTATTTCCCAGTAGAGAAGCGGCCCTCTGACTTGCAGAGGCAGAAAGGTCCTCTCGTCTAATGGGAACTAGCCCACTCACACTGAAGCAGCTATTTCCCATTAGAGAAATGGCCAGGTCGGAGCACAGTGAAGGACTTCCGCTTGTTATATTGCTAAGCAACAGACATGTCAACTGCCTATCATGTCTCAAATTGCCAGGTAACAACTGGCAACAGCAGACAATGCGTCTTTGGATCACGTGTTCTGTCGTGTGCACGCAGAGCTATGCTGCTAGGGGGCTTCCTGTGTCCTCATCGGCTCACGCACAACCCAGATGCTCCCTAATACAGGCCTGGAGTGTCCCAATGAGCCACCATTTGACTTCACAACTAACCCTGTACCTGCTCAGCCAGGGCAACCACAGTCATGGCAAGTGCAGGCTGTTTGTCATTGCCGCAACTCATCACCAGTTAAGGAAGTGAACCAGGACACAGCCAGTATGTGTGACTTCATTTCTTTTTAGTGCATCCTTATGCAGTAACAACTCTCTCTATCCTCACCCTTACACCACCACCGTATTACTTGCCCTGCATTCTCTTCTAGTGTTTTCTGTTCGCATTCCACCACCATAACATTCCCTCTGCTGACATGCCTAACACCGTGAGGAGGCCCCCTTTCTACTAGAGGACTTTATTCCCATGGCCACTTTCCGAATTCTAATATTACATAGTTGTATGGCCAAGTGTGAATGGTTCAGTTAGTCCCACTCTAGTGCTGTTTATGAGCATTGGTTGACCCTCCTAGGATTGACAACCCATTGGTCCTATTAGGCATGAAGATTTGTTTGCTTTCCTGTCCAGAAAGACCATTTGTCTGTCCTGGGCTTGAAGACAAACAAAGGCCCTTCCAGGGGCCAGAAACGGATGATGTGATGCATTGTCAGAATCTGAAGAGAGGCACCACTCACCTTGATGTTGAGAGTTAAACCATGGTTAAGTTGGTTTACCCAGGGTACTGCACTCCTCGTCTTTCCACTACCCCTTTCTACTTTTTATGGGCTAGTTATTAGGTTAAGATGTACAACCAGGTGCCAGCTAGCATACTTAACGGGCACAGTCCTTCTTCTACAGTATTTACCCTATTCTAAGGGTCCACTTCTGTACTTCTTATTTCCTCCACTTCCCTTTTCTTACTCAGTACCTCTCCCAAAATGTTCCATCACTGGCCCTCATCCTCCTACACCGATTTTGTCTGTACCTTTCAAATTGTTCTCCAAGTAATTTCCTTCTTTCTCTTGTGTCTCACCTTCCATCTCTCCTTTTCCCCATTGCCAGTTTTCCCCTCTTCACGCTGCTCTCCCCTTTCCCTTCTTTTGATGCATTTTCACCTTCCTCTCCCATCCACCTCTTCACTCTCCTTCCACTCCCTTCTCCTTCCTTCTTCCTCTTTAACTCCACTCTTTATTGCAATGCGTGTTTCCAAACTCCCATATTAGGCCTTCTACCCAAGCCTCCCTGTATAGTCCTGCCCTTTTGAAACTGAAAAAGGAAGAAAATGAAGGGTGTTAATGTGCCCAAGTCCTTGTGTGTAGGTGACAAAGTGATTGGCTCTTCTGAGTAACTCAACATCTTCAGATCTAGTGATTTGTATCAGTTATACATTGTCAGCTGCCAACTTGAAGTCAAGCAGCGGTGTCATGGTAGCTGTCTGACCCCACCATGGTGCCTCCTGCAGGCAGCTGCCCAATAACTCTGCCAACCAGGGACGTCATTTAGGGGTCGCCAGAGGTCGCAACTGCGACTTCTGTGGTCTCAATTGCGACCTCTGTGGTCTCCCTTGCGACCTCTAAAAAAAAAATGTAAAAAAAAATTCAAAAGACTTTACATTTTTAATTTTTTTTTGTAATGCAAGCTCCTGGGCTGTGGCCAGCACCATGTGGCTCTTCACTTCTGGAGTGGCTGGCTTTTTTGTTCAGGCCCCTTAAAAAAAATAAGAAAAATAAGAACAGGAGTGCCACAAGTCTAACACTTTCAGCACTGACCCTAAAGAAGAAAGAAGAGGAATACCAAATAATGTGTCTTTTTGGAATTCTATACAATAATTGCTAGACTCATTAAAGGTTTATTTCAGGCCCACTTTCGAAAAATATGGTTACAATATCACTATAATGTGATGTACATTTCATACAAGAATGGATCGCAAGGGAGAGCACAGAGGTCGCAAGGGAGACCTCAGAGGTCACAGTTGCCACCTCTGGCGACCCCTTAATGACGTCCCTGTATATAAGGCACAGGTCTGCTCCGAATATATTATGGCAGAAAATCTGGGGTGGTTCAAACTGTAATGTCCAGGAGGAGTTGCTAAATAAATTCCTGTGCCAATACCAGGTCAACCTCAAGGTATACCTGGTAGCACCTTATGAGCTGAATTCGAGGTGTTAGTTTAAAGGTGTCGGGCCAGTAAAGATGTTTTACTTATTTATTAAATGCAAATGATTGAGGCCTCCCCTAGTAAAACTCAATAAAGAACAACACTTGTGGTGCTTGGTGATGGACGGGGGTTTTAAGGTACTGTCCGTTTTTATAGGGAGTGGGATATAACTGTATTTGCCACATTAGGTTGACGCAAAATATTTCTTAAAGCAAGAGCTTGTCCGATTGGGAGAGAGGCAGATGTCCAAAATATGCATAAACTGCCTTCTTTAGCTTTATATGTAGACTATATGAAGACGGCAAGGAGAAATCTGTGAAAGAAGATCCCCAGAATGCAGGAGGCTGATGCTATTGCTACATTTAAATGTACCCACCCTCAATGAATGAAGGCGTGCAGGAGGAAACAGTGTGCCTGCAAAATGGGAGTCAATGAACATTCGGTTCATTTTATGTTAATTTGTCGTTGATCAGGTTTTCATATATGGCTTGTTTGAATATGTTAAAGCTGCTTTATTATTTTGGGATTGTTCTATAGGAATTTTATGTACTATGATACATGTGTTTAAATGTTGCTACCTTAATGAAGAAATTAAATAAAATAAATATTGATTGAGTAAGACTGGTCATTAAGTGTAGGCTTTAAAGATCACTTCACCTGTGCTTTGGAGGTTACCTCCCAGATAGTGCATTCTAAAGACCCTGGGGCCTATTATCTTGGTGAAAAAGAGGTTAAGAATAAAAAAGAAGATTTTCGGAAGGATTTGAAGCCTCTCGTCTCTGCCCCAAAGGGATTTTACACAAGACATAGTGACAAACACTGGTCAACCCTTTGAGCGTTTGACGACCACTTCATAAAGGGGTGTGGTGGTGTTAGCTAGGCATTTGGAGTAATTAATTTGCTTGTTAATTTAAACATATTAACAGTAACTTAATTGGAATTGAACATAGGACAAATTAATAATGACATTGACATCAGACGCAAGCCTGACTTGTACAAAAAGCAGTGCATGCAAATTATTAATAAAGGAAAATTGGGTATGTGTGCCACTTATTTGTCCATTATGCTGCTGCTAGCTAGACAAAGGGACCATTTCCTCCAGGACACAAACAGGGTTCAATTATTTTGCTTATTGGGGGTGTGGCTAACCGCCATGTAGGAGAGACGTGTTCGGTGCAGCTCCGTGTGATACGTTTAACGATCCGCCGCCAACTACTGCTTTTTCCGACTACAAACATCTGAAAACCGCACACAAGCCGTGCGAAAGCCTGAACCGCCCGCTGTCGAAGTTTGGAAGCCCTGCGTTCCCTCCGCTGCCCCAAAGCAACGAGGAGAAAAGAACGCCATGCGGACACAGAAAATGGCGGCCATTGTGAGTCCCGGCCCGACGCTGTAAGCAGAGCGCTGCGGCCGATCCCGAGGGAGCTCGCCGAGGACCTGGGCGCCCGACCAACGGTGTTCCGAAGAGGGCTGCCTGCATCCGCGGGGCCCGGACCTGCACGACCGAGCCCCAGGCCGTCGGAGGGGGAGTCGGAGCGGCCTCGGAGGAAATCGGACTGAAGCGGTTGCGGTGGTCTCTGCTGGGATCCGCTCTCCCGGAGCTACGAAGGAAAGCGGTAAGGAGTAAGGAGTCTGAGGGGGGGAGCGCCTGGCGCGGCCTTTACTACCCTCCCACTGGACCCGAGGCAGGGGCCTCGAAGCCGAACTGTACCCAGCCACCTTGCGAAGCAGCTGAGGCGCCCACACTCCGCCGACATTGCCCGATGGCCGATGACCCACATCTCATTGGCACCCTGAGCAAGGCCGGAGGACAACCAGTGCTCGAACACGTCCACCGGGAGACAGGCCCCTTGGAGCGTGAAGGCTTCCCCCCACACTAGCTGGCCCCGACAACACACGCAGGACTACCCACTCCGGGCATCCCTCGCACGACAGTAGACCATCGGCACAACCAGAGGCTACAGACCGCACAGTGCCTGCCGAGGACTAGGGGGCCACGCAGCGGGGACATGACCACCAAGGGCGCCCGAAGCAAACACTGTCAAACCACCATGGAGTCCTTCGCGGCCGCCAGAGCGACTGGGCCCGAGGCGGCTCCCGCCCCTGGAGAGGCGCCAAACGCCGAGACGCCTGAGCCGGCCAACTCCCAGCTACTAGAGGCCATCATGACACTTCAGAAGACCATGGAGAACAAAATAGACGCGGTCGCCATTGACCTGAACTTACTGCGGCAGGAAGTGCGCTCCATCGCCAGCAGAACGGACACCCTGGAGATCCAAGTTCGGGACAACTCTGAAACCAAAACGCAGCTCTTAAAGGAAGTGGACATTTTGGCGCAAAAGGTGAAGAACCTGGAAGACAGGGCCGATGAGGCCAAAGGACGGGCCAGCAGAAATAACATTAGAATCATCGGCCTGCCCGAGGGCATCGAGGGCAACGACCCCACTAACTACATCGAGGACCTCCTCATACACGAAATTGGAGCCGGAAAATTGTCACAGGGCTTCACCATAGAAAGAGCCCACCACTCCCTAGCCAGGCGGCCCCCTCCGGGGAACCCACCCAGACCTATAATAGCCAAAGTCCTCAATTACAAGGACAGGGTAACCATCTTGGCCTTCTCCAGAATGGGTGGCTCTATACAGAGGGACGCTGCAAAGATCGCAATATACCCAGATTACACCCTGCAGGTCCAAAGGAGTAGGGCCCAGTTCCACCACACCAAAGCCAGACTCAAGAACGCGGGCCTGCGCTATTTACTCCTCTACCCGGCTAGACTGAAAGTCCTGCGCAACAACAAGGCACACTTATTCGACACCCCTGCAGAGGCCTGCGAATGGATGGACAGAGAACAGATCCCAGACATTGAACTGAAGCAACGCAGGCCCTAGCCGCCCGCAGCGATGGCTCCTTCCTCACTTCTCTTGGGCAGCACCCATTAAACACACAGCAACACGCCAGCAAAGGCGGTGACACCGATGGTACCGGAGCGGCGCCAGACACGGCGTACCTCTTGATAACATCCCCGGAGGCAACCCCTCCCCTACCCCCAGACTAGTTTGGGTGAGTTCACCCGCCCGTAGGGCACCAGGAGACCCAGGTCCGATGGGGCAGAAACGGGAAAGTCAGAGCAAGGGTAACCTCGCTAGACGTGTTGTGTTTAAAGTTAAGTTAGACGTTATTGTTCATGGGGGTCGGAACCCCAAGTTGGGATTTCAGTTTAAGTTCTCCACACGCCAGACCGGGACCACGTGCAACGGAATCGCCACCAAGCTGACCAAGTTTGTTAAAAACCACAACCTCAGGCTGCCCACAGCCCCACAACCACATCCAGACTATGGCTGACAAGATCAGAGTCATGTCCTGGAACGTCAGGGGACTAAATAGCTACATCAAACAGCGCCGCATCCACGCCTACATGAAACGCCACAGAGTTGGAATCGCTCTCCTTCAGGAGACCCACCTAAGCGCCCCCAAGCTAGCAGCGCTGGCCAAAGTCTGGAGAGGAACCCTGGTGGGCTCCTCGTACTCCACATACTCCAGAGGAGTCTTGATATGGATTGCCCCCTCCGTCCCTGTCTCACTAACCCACACCAAAACGGACAACGAAGGCAGAATGGCCCTGGTACAGGGCACCATAGAAGGGCGCGATATACGCCTGATCTGCACCTATGCCCCGAATCATGATGCAACTGTCTTCTTCCGCTCGCTGTACACCCAGCTGTCCCCGAGTAACGAATGCATAACAATATGGGGAGGCGATAACAACTGCACCTTAGACCCTCGCATAGACAGATCGGATAGTAAGCATGGCGACCCCTCCCCACCCGCCAGAATACTGAACGCCCTTATGCAGCAATACGCCCTGAAAGACCTATGGAGAGCACAAAACCCCGAAACCAGAGGCTACTCCTTTTACTCCCCCCCACATAAGGTTCACACCAGAATAGATTGTTTGTTCGTTAGTGAAGAGCATACCGCCAGATTTGAGGACACGCAGTACCTGGCCAGAGTGCTATCGGACCACTCCGCCCTGATGACCTCATGGGCGATTACAGCCCCCAGGCCCCCCATCCCGACATGGAAACTGAGAAGCGAAGCGCTACTAGACCTTTAACGAACAAATCAGGGAGGGCACCACACACTACTGGCAAACCAACATTGATAGTGTCCAACACATAAGTACAGCATGGGAAGCCTATAAAGTGGTAATAAGGGGGGAAATGATAGCCGCTGCTGGAGGGGCCCAAAAACTCATCACGTCCCAACTAGCGCACACCGAAGCCGAACTCCAAGCCCTCGAAGCAACACCATCCCTTGACACAGCCCACACGCACAAATTGATCGAACTCAAACAAACATGCCTGACACACTGGGAGACACTGGGGAAACTAAGCTATACCAAATACACCGAAAGGAACCACGCCCTAGGCGATAAACCTGGGAAACTACTTGCGTGGCTTTACAAGCGGGAAACTCCCAGGATCCCCATCTGCTCTATCCATAACATAGATGGCCGGACCTTCCACACGCAAGTGGGGATCAATGCAGCGTTCAAGGAATATTATCAAACCCTCTATTCCGATCCCACGCCGCCCCCAGATTCCGCAATTGAAGATGTCCTGGACATCATCAGACTCCCATGCCTGGACGACCACCTGGCAGATCCCCTCGGAAGCCCCGTCACCCCAGATGAGGTCATGGCCACCATCAGATCTCTACCCTCTGGGAAAATGCCGGGACTAGACGGTCTCCCAGGCGAATTTTATAAAGCCTACGAGGACATACTAGCCCCCCTATTGTCCAAAGTATACAACGAGGCATACGAAAAAGGGCACCTCCTCGACTCCATGGCTGAAGCCACCATCATCCCTTTACTTAAACCCGACAAAGATAGCATTGACTGCGGCTCGTATCGTCCCTTGTCCATGCTAAACGTAGATATCAAAATCCTCACAGCACTATTGGCCATAAGGCTTCAAGCAGCCATCCCACACCTCATACACCAGGATCAAACGGGTTACATGCTGGGCCGTACCATCTCAGAGAACCTGCGTAGGCTGCACCACGTCATACATAGCACAAATAGTGTACCTGGCAAATACGCAGTTGCGTCCCTCGACGCTTCTAAGGCCTTTGATTCGGTCCGATGGAAATGGCTCTACGCCGCCCTATCCAAGATGGGGATCGGTCCGGCCTTCATGAACTGGGTCAAACTCGTCTACACCAATCCCACCGCCAGAGTGCGAACCAATAACACCTTTTCAGAAAAATGGAGCCTGGCCAGAGGCACCCTGCAAGGGTGCCCCCTATCCCCTTTGCTCTACATCTTGGTGATCGAACCAGTGGCGGCATACCTCAGGCAGGAGTACGGAGACGGGGTATAATGATAAATGGGATGAACCACCTCGTTTCCATGTACGCGGACGACATGCTCCTCTACCTAAAAGATCCCGAACACATCCTCCCCTACATTCTTGAAACCCTAGATGGGTTCCACAGATGCACCGGGATCCAGATCAATCACAGTAAGTCTTGCCTATTCCCCCTGGCTGTCCTCAGCGAGACCAAGAAAGAACACCTCCCCCCTCTAGCCCTCAAATGGGAACCCACCACATTCAAATACCTCGGCGTTATGATCCACCGCGACCCCGTAGCCGAACACGCACTAAACACCGGCAGGGCAAAGGAGGGCCTGGCTAAATCAATTGACTTCTGGTGCAAGCTGCCCCTCTCGATGGCTGGCAGGGCGGGACTCCTTAAAATGGTGGCACTCCCGCGCCTCCTACACTTCTTCACCAATGTCCCTTACAATATCCCGCAACAATTCTTCAGAGACCTGAATAAACTTTGTAGGAAACTTCTGTGGTGGGAAGGAAGGCACAGAGTCGCCCTAGACATAACACAGAGACCGTACGATAAAGGAGGCCTAAAAACCCCCAACTTGGAGCTCTACTATATAGCACCCCAGCTCAAGCATGCGATTCAGTGGATGGCTGATGACGCCTCAACGGACACACGCCTCTTATAGCCCCCAGATGCACCCTGGTTGCTCAGGGACCTTCTCTGGATTAAACCAGCGCCAAAAACGTATAATGCACACCTAATCCGCCTGGGCACCCAGATCTGGAATCGGGCCTGCAAATCGGTCAAGCTGACTGACCCTTACACCCCACAAATCCCAATAGCTGCTATCATGTCCACCACACCAGAGGACCGAAAGGCGATCCGGAACATATGGGAACCCTCTGGTATCGCCACCCTGGGTGACCTGGTGGATGAACAGGGCATCCACACATTCCCTGAGCTGCACGAGTTGACAGGGGTCCCGCTGGGTCAGTTCCTTCTACACGGGGCGGTGTTGGAAAAGCTCAAGAAGCGATGGCCAGATGCAGAATCCCTCTGCGCCGGGCACAAGGTCATCGAAAACTTGCTGAGCGTTGCAGAAGGGGGGCACGAAACCTCGAGGCTCTATGAGACCCTAATTGACAACACCACACATAACAAACTCAAATGTAAAGGCAAATGGGAATCTGAACTAAACACTCAGTTTGGAGACACGGAATGGGAAACCATAACACATTACCACAAAAGAGTTTCCAGGAATGCCCGATTCCAGCTAATTCAATTCTACATCATCCACAGAGCCTACCTTACCCCAGCTGTCATTTCAAGATTCAGCGGCACCGGTGAGGTGACGTGCCCCAAGTGCCAAGAACCCGCAGCCACACTGACCCACATGTTCTGGGCCTGCCCGGTCATACAGACCTTCTGGTCCCAGATTCAAGCTAGGGTAGCAGAAGAGGACATAACACTGGACGAGCAGTCCCCCAGGGCCTGCATTTTGGGCTCATACCCGAGAGGCAAAAAGAACAAGCCCCTTAACAGACTCAAGGATTTAATGTACATCCTAGCGAAAAGACGTATCGCCATGGCCTGGAAGCGCCCCAGAGCCCCTAGCCTCACAACGTGGTGGGAAGACCTCCGTAGATGGACTGTGGCCGAAACCGGGGCCTGGGAGCTGGCGCACCGACAACAAAAAATTGGCGACTCTGAGGACCTTTTACAATGGATAGCCCTCACAGCAAATCTGTTCCGGCCTAAAGAAGACTGCTCCTCAGGCGAGGACCTGGACAGCCCAGGCTCACCTTAGCGCAAACAATAGACAGCCCATCGTCCCGGTCTGGGTTTGCATTGGGGGGGAGGGAAGAAGGAGAGTTACCATTGACACATAACTGATTACTATGTTGATGATGCTGGTTGTATTGTACTTGAAAAAACAATAAATATATTTAAAAAAAAATATATATATATTTTGCTCATTAATACATTTGTCAGCTGGGCAAAGTATGTGAAGAGGACAGGTTTTTAACAATTACACTGCTTTAATGAGTAAGGACATTAACTGAATAATAATGTGCACAGTGGCAACAAACTCAAATGTTGCACCTACAAAAATAAGCCAACTGGAACCACAGCAGGCTCATTGGCCAACATTCTCGCATAGACAAGTCCAGGACTCTGTCCTGGCTATAATGCTACTTAGGTATCATCCTTTCAGCACCTCCTTCTAGGCCTCAACACCATGGCCCAGAGCAACTGGCGAGCAACAATTTGGGGTGCCGCCAGCAACATGTTGCTCCCGAGCTACACGTTGGGGATCACTGATATAGGGTGTAAAAGGGGCTTTGTCCAGTTCCAGAGTGCACCGAGTTATTGTATGCATATTCGGCCACCCATAACAAATCCTTCCAATTACCCTCCGATTGGTGCAACATACACCGTAGGTATTGTTCAAGGGTCTGGTTCGTTCTCTCTGTCTGACCATCGGTCTGTGGGTGATGGCTGGTTGAGAGTCTTACGTTGATTTGTGCCAGTTGACAACACCTTTTCCAAAAATGTGAAATAAACTGGCTTCCCCGGTCGGAGACTAGTATAGATGGGAATCCATGTAGCCGAACAATATTTTTTCGAGGAATTCTTTGGCTAGGACAGAAGCTGAAGGTAAACCTTTCAAAGGAATGAAGTGGGCCATTTTGGAAAACAAATCCACAATTACTAGAATGGTATTGTATCCCGAACAAGGAGGCAAGTCCGTAATAAAATCCATTGATAGGGTGTGCCAGGGTGCTGGCGGTATGTCTAGAGGTTGAAGGAGACCGGCTGGTCTTTTCTTTTGACCTTTATTTTGGGCGCAAACACCACAGGACATCACAAAAGATTTAACATCTTTTCGCCAAGAGGGCCACCAGAATTGTCGTTTCACCTTTTCCATTGTCTTGGCAATACCGGGGTGTCCCTCTATTAATGTATCATGATAACCTGAAATAACTAGTTTGTGTAAATCCTTGTGCGGCAGGAATAGGCGTCCTTGGTAATAAGGTAAACCATTATCTATGGTAAAGTCTGATCCCTTTTGCATCCAATCCTGTAGGACTGTAGGGTCCAGGAGTTGTTTCACTCTGACTTGAATGTCTTCAAGCGTCTGTAACGAAGTCATGCCTAGAATTCTCTGTTCAGGAATTATTGGTACTGGTTCTGAGTTTGTATCAGATTCTCCCATTCCAATTCGGGATAAGGCGTCTGCTTTGCCGTTCTTGCAGCCAGGTCGATAGGTAATCACGAAATCAAATTCAACGAAAAACAAAGCCCATCGGAGCTGCCGTGATGACTGAGCCTTGGCGGTTTTCAAATACTGTAAATTCCGGTAATCAGTGATCACCGTGATGGTATGTCGAGCGCCAAGCAGGTAATGCCGCCAGGCTTTAAAAGCGGACTTTATGGCTAACAGTTCTTTGTCAGTGATTGCGTAATTAATCTCTGGTGCCGAGAAATTTCTGGACCAAAATGCTACGGGATGCAGCTCGTTGGTTTCAGGATCTCTTTGAGACAGAACTGCTCCCATGGCTAGGCTGGATGCGTCAGTTTCGACGACATACGGGAGATCTGGACGTGGGTGTTTCAATATAGGTGCGGAGGTAAACTTAGCTTTTAAATCCTGGAAGGCCTGCTCGGCTTCTTCAGACCATTCAAAACGTTTATTTTTCCTCAAGAGTGCAGTAATGGGTTGTACTATGCGTGAAAATTCCGGGATAAACCTGCGATAGAAATTGGCAAAGCCGAGCATGCTTTGAACCCCTTTAACAGAGCTAGGTGATGGCCATTTGAGGATGGCATCCACTTTTCTTGAGTCCATTCGGACTCCTTTGGGTGTCAGGATGAAACCGAGAAACTCAACTTCTGTGGTATGGAAAACACATTTCTCCAGTTTAGCAAATAGTTTGTGTTGGCGCAGTTTTTCCAGAACTGCCCTGACGTGTTTTCTGTGATCAGATTCCGAAGAGGAGTACACTAGAATGTCATTGATACAGACGACAACACAAACATCGATGAGTTCCCGAAGGACATCATTCATGAAGAATTGGAAGGCAGCAGGCGCATTGCACAACCCGAAAGGCATTACCTGGTATTCGAATAATCCATATTTTGTACGGAAGGCTGTTTTCCATTCGTCGCCTTCTTTTACTCGCACCAGATGATAAGCCCCCCGGAGATCTAACTTGGTGTATATGCAAGCGTCCTTCACCTGGTCAAGGAGTTTAGGAATCAGAGGCGGAGGATAACGGTTTTTAACTGTTATCTGGTTCAATGCGCGGTCATCGATACAAGTTCTAAGGTCGCCTTCTTTTTTAGGCACGAAGAACAAAGCCGAGGATGCCGGGGACTTTGACGGGCGAATAAAACCATTGGCGAGGTATTGATCCAAATATTGTCTCAAATGCAGGTTCTCAGGTTCGGTAAGGGCATAAATCCTGCTACAAGGGGGTTGTGCACCGGGCACCAGATCGATTTGGCAATCGTACGATCGGTGAGGAGGTAACGTGTTGGCCTGTTACTTTTGGAAGACGTCCTGAAAGTCCTGGTATTCCAGAGGTAATTGCATGGAGGCAGAAGTTACAGATGCTAGATTAATCTTCAGGTTTTCTGGGTAGCATGTTTGTGCACAATCCGGGAAGGTTATTCTCTTAGCTCGCCAATCAATTCGAGGATTATGTGTCTCTAACCAAGGAATTCCAAGAATAACCTGAAACTGTGGAGCCTTGATTACATCAAACACAACTGCCTCCCGATGGCCGTCAGGACCAATAAGAGTCACCCCAGTAGTGGAATGTGTTACCGGTCCAGAGGCAATTTCAGTTCCATCGACTGTGGTGATGACATCTTTGCTGGTTTTAGGACGGAGAGGGAGGTTAATCCTAGAGGCCAATTCACGATCCACATAGTTTCCAATAGCCCCACTATGCCTTTATTGCATGCAACCGCTTAGACTTTTCTGGATCTACGAGAACCATTGGCACAATGAAATGCGAGGTCTGAGAGTTCGTTTTCAAGCTCGGCAAGCGGACCCCTACGCTTGTCGGGCTGAGTCGTTTCCCGAAACAGAGTCTTCATGGTTTTTATCAGCGGCTCCTGACGCTTTTCGGGGCGTTTTTGCCGGGCAATCTCGTAGAAAGTTTCCAGAGTTCCCACAATAAAGACATAATTTTAACTGCCGCCTCCTTTCACGTTCCTTTTGAGTTAAGGGTTCTTTAACCCCTCCAATTTGCATAGGCTCAGAGACATCAACTCCCTTGCGGTTAGCGTGGGTCTTGACCAACACCCGGGTCTCAAACCTGGACCGATCTGTTTTTCTGTTTTGAAGTCTGTGATCCAATTGGACCACTAAGTCTATATATTCTGTGCATTCTTGGGGCGGATTTACAACTTGGGCCAAGACATCTTTAAGTTCTCCGCGTAGACCTCAATAAAATAACGTGACTCTTTTATCCTCTGGCCATCCAGTTTCCACAATTAGTCTATTAAAGGTTGCAATATAGGATAGGAGGTCCTGATTGCCCTGTCGCAGGGATAGAAGTTCGTCATCCAGAGCCTGCCCCTGAGAGTGTCGAGCAAATAACCTTTCCATGCTTGCTTGAAATCCTTGAAAATCACGGAGAATCGGGTCATCTTGAGTAACCAGTGGAACTGACCAATCGGCAGCACAGCCGCTGAGATATGACAATACAAAGGCTACTTTGGTCTGATCATTAGGGAAGGCCCCAGGTCTGCATAGGAAGTGCAAACGACACTGATTCATGAATACGGCGAATCGTTTGGGGTCCCCAGCAAAGCATTCAGGTGGGGCCAGCGGCATGTTTCCAGGTAGATTAATCTGCACAGGGTTACTGGGAACCACAGGAGCGGGGTTCCCTCCGGAACAGGGTAGAGGAGTTTGTCCAGCTTGACCTTGCAAAAGCTGTCTGGCCAGGTCATCAGTTCTTTCCTTTGATATTATTAATCCCCTCTTGAGGGCATTAGTCTCTTGACAAGCGGCATGTACTTCGGCCCGTAATTCCCCCAGTAATTGGGCCAACTGATCAGTCTCAGAAGTTTCCATAGCGCCTGGGTGGGAATTTGTAGGAAGGCTTCGCGTTCTGTAACGCTCACCTGACTCCCACGGGGGCGCTGGCCTGGTTCACGCTGCTGTGACCTCGTCTAAGGTGATGCGCAGGGTTCGGAAGACGGACTGGACCGGGCCCCAGATCTGGCTTGTCTGACTCGCAGAAGTATCCTTCTGTAGGTGAGAATAGGGGGTTAACTGTCTAATCGGCCTCCCACTTACCCCTCTCACCCTCCTCAAAACCCTTCTGTGCTTCCCCGTAGCGTCTCACCTTAGGGTCTGGAAGGACGAGCTCTCCATCCTGCTTCTGATGCAGGGGCGCGTTGGTATCCAGTTACGTCACTGGATTTTCGGATGGGTGAGAACCAAACTTGCTTGGCTTCCAGGTAAGTTTTTCTATAAGTGGTTCCCCTTGTGTCCATGCATTAATGTTCTAATGCTAGTGTCTTTTCCCCATAGGGGCTGGGGTACGGAATGCCGGGGAACAGGCACCGACCCGAGGTGAGCGGTGAAATCCTTGTGGAAATCAGGTAAGTCTTTAATGAGTGTTTTGGTAATGTCTTTTCATTCACTCATTAACGCTGATGTCTTTTTCCCCTTAGGGGCCGGGGTCCGAAAATGCCTGGATGCGGCGCAGACCCGAAATGAAAAGGGAATGACCCAACAGGTAAGTCTTGACATGGAGTTTTAGCTTCCCTTTTCCCTTCTTTCTCTCACCTTTGTTCTTGTCTTTTTCTCCCTAGGCGCGGGGGCGCGACTGCGAATCCGGATGGTCGCTGCTGAACATGGAGGCGCCCTGTAAAGGTGAGTAGAATGCGGCGCTGCAGCGATCGATGCGATGTGCTTTTAAAAATAAATGTCTTCCTTTTCAGGATTGTCGGCGAAATGTCTCTGGGATGCAGATTTAGCAGGTGAGGCCTTTTCCTTCTTCTGTTCTCTTGTTCCCTTCCTTTGCAGGTGATTCAGGATGCTGGCAGGTGTGGCAGAAGTCAAGATGCAGGAGCAGACACGGTGAGCGTCCAGCTGCTAGATGCAGAACAACGCGAAGCACGTGTGGCAGTCCGGGCGTGGTTTAAATAGCTTTGGAAGAAGTTCCAGGTAAGTATTCTTCCACGGTCCCCACCCAAGTAAAATAGTTCCTTTGATAAAATAGTCCCTCCTAAGCCTCATTTGACTTGAGGCTTCATGCAGCATGGTCTGCGTCAGGTAAGTGCACCAAACACCCTCTTTTATGAGCCTGGCGCCTATGGCGCCAGGACTGATGTCCAACATGAGCCTGGCGCCAAAGGCGCCAGGACAAAGTCCAAAGAGCCCCTATTAGGGGCCGCTGGGCTTTTACCCGAGGGCATGATGCCTGCTCCCGGGGCTGCTGGGCCTGTCCTGGTGCTCCGGGGGTAGGCATCATGACACCCCCATGCCAGCAAAATGTTGGTGTTTCTCTGGGAGCGTCTTTCTCCCATGTGGGATGACTGTCCACCAGCCCAGGCTGCACCTCTGGCTGTGCTGCGTTACAGATTTCGCTTCCGGGGAGGAATGGAGATCCTGCTGGGTCTCCCCGGAACTACCGCTGGACTTGGGGACAGTCGACCCACATGGGAGCCAGCCACCCAAGGCCAGGGACAGCACCCCTGACCATCCTGGAGCTCTGGTCTGTCCTGCATTATACAATTTCACTCCATGAAGGGGACCCTACTGAGCCCCCTGCAGCTGCCGCTGCACTCGGGATGGTGGACTTGCATGGGAGACAGATGCTGAAAGCTGGGGACATCCCCTCCAGTCGTCCTAGAGTTTTGTCTGGGCTGCGATACAGCTTTTCCCTCCGTGGAAGTATTGGCTCACTGCCGGGGGTCCCTGGTGGGGAAAAAGCTGTAACACAGGCCAGCCCGAGCTCCAAGATTGTCGCAGGTGTTGTCCCCAGCCTTGGGTGGCTGTCTCTGCTGTGGGTCGACCATCCCAAGCACCGCAGCAGTCCCAAGGAGCCCCGGCAGGGTCCCCGATTCTTCCCAGTGGTAGAAACTGTAACGCAAGGCAGCCATAGCTCCATGATAGTTGGGAGTAATGTCCCTGGCCTTGGGCACCTGTCTCCCATGTGGGTCGACTGTCCCCAAGTCCATCAACTGTTCCGGTGAGCCCCGGCAGGGTCCCCATTCTTCCTCTGGGGGAAAAGCTGTAACAGTGGGCAGCCAGAGCAGCAGGATGGTCGGGGTGATATCCTTGGCCTTGGGTGGCTGTATCCCATGTGGGTCGACTGTCCCCAAGTCCATCAACAGTTCCAGTGAACCCAGGCAGGGTCTCCATTCTTGCTCTGGGGGAAAAGCTGTAATGGTGGACAGCCGGAACAGCAGGATGGTCGGGGTGATATCCCTGGCCTTGGGTGGCTGCCTCCCATGTGGGCGGACCATCTCGCAACCCAGCAGCGGTTCCAGGAAGCTCCGGCAGGGTCCCACTCCCTCAGGGATGAGGACCCTGCCAGGACTCCCTGGGACAGCCACTGCACTTGGAGATGGTCGCCCCATATGAGAGACAACTCCCCAAGGCCACGAACATTACCCCCAACTATCCTGGACTGTTACAGCTTCTCCCTCCGGGAAAGGTTGGGGACCCTGCCGTGGCTCCCTGGGAGTGCCGCTGCGCTTGGTGATGGATGGTGGACCCACATGGTAGAGTCGTCCAAGGCCGGGGACATCACCCCAGACCATCATGGAGCTCTGGCTAGGCAGCATTACATGTTGGGGCTCCTTGGGACTGCCGTTGGACATGGGGATGGTCAACACTTTTTCTTTTTCACCCAGGTAGGTGCACCCACACATGAGGTACTGTTTTCATTCGGACACCTGTGGGAATGTGGGAAGGTAGGATATGTGTTGTTGGCGGTATGTTTCAGTAGTTTCCTGGTGGTAAATGTCTGAAAATTGTGTTTTTTCCCCCTAAATTTCAGACTTTGCCAGGCTTTTGGGTAATAAATTCTAGGGTGATTCGTGGAAGTCAGACCTCTGTGGGTTCCCACAGGAGTCTGCTCTCCCTAAACACTTTGGTTACCAGTGGTTTAGCCTTTTCCCTTTGCGCCCAGGTAGGTGTACCCATACATGTGAGGTACCATTTTCATTGGGACACCTGTGGGAAGGTAGGACATTTGTTTTCTCTTGGTTTTCATACATTTGCTACACTGCACTTTGTTACACAACCCTTTAATTTCCAAAATGTGACCTACCTTTAGTTGCTGATTTAGGCAATGTATGCTTTTGTAACCTGCACTAGTCACCTACACTTCAAAAGGTCTGCCTGTGCTCTTTCAAAAATGCTATGCTTGCCATTCCTCACATTTATTTTCCTTATTTTCACATGCTAATTACATCTGTTTAGGCCGTAAGCATAAAAACCTGTGTACCATGGCTCCGTTTTTGGCTTGTAGTATTGCTTGTTTTGTGAAACAATACAAAAAATGTGTGATTTCCTAACTGATAGAGTCAGGGGAACGTAGCGGGGCATTGCTTTTCTCAATATTCACAGAAGCCATTACCTTACAGGTCCAACCATGTCCAGCACATACCTTTTTTATCTGTCATTTTTCCAAATGTTCCCTACATAGATGTTGCCTGACCTGCGCAAATCACCCCTTCCTAAACTTGGAATTTTGTCTACTTTTCAGAAATGTATGCCTTTCTGTCTTCCCATTCAGCATCCTACCCTCCTCTTCCATTCCGTCCACGCATGGACTATTGGGGTAAAATCGCCTACCTCTCACAAAATGGATGGTAACCTTATAAAAATGTTTTTATTTCTTTCCACTCAATCTGTTCTTGAAAGCCTGGAAAATGGTGAATTCAGCACAGCAAACCATTTGTTCCTAGCTCTCGCAAGGAAAAAACCACAGGCTTCTTTGTACATCATTTTATTGGCATTTTCTGAAAAAATGCAAAATGTGCTCCTTTTTGGTTATTTTCTCTCACCCCCATACAGCAAACTAGGATCGCCTACATGTGGGAAGAAAGGGGGCCGAATTTGGCTGAGATATCACATGTAACAAAAAGGTTACAAGGGATTGAATGGCAACATACCGAAACCACCCAAAAAAGGGTTTGGCATGGGGGGCGAGGGGGGAATCCATTGGCAGTTAAGGGGTTAAAAACAAATAACACATAAACTTAAAGAAATAGACAATTGGGTAATGGAGGTGTTTTTATTATGACAAGTGCTTACACTCTAAAGCAACAAATAGTACATCTACATGTGTAGACTGGCTACATACTATACATTACACAGTATATTTGGCAATTGCCTTTTTAAAACCAAGGATAGAATTGGTGGAGCCATATGGAGTGAACTTGCTTTACCGGAGGAGATTGGAAGAAAAAGAAGCTGAATAGTGAAACATTTGTGGAAAACAAGTTCTCATAACTGCACATGAAAAGCTGCAAGAATTTGATAACAGGAAAAGTAAACTTTATTATTGCAAATGTTCACAATCTTTCGTCACAATATTTCCTGTAAGGGCTCAACAGATATCACAACTTCACACCTTCAGCAGGGGCACGCTGATCCACATCGCCGGAGGTTTGTGACGCAATTATCGATTTATAAATGATTTGCTTTGCATAATGGTGCTGTATTGTGAACAAGTACAGGTAAACTATAGACAACTAAAGGTCTCAGAACATTTCCAAGTAAAAAATGTCACTCGAATTATGGATTTATATGACAGTGAGTTAAAATAACATGAAAAGCAACTCACACTGCCTAAAATTAAAAATGTGATTAGAGTGGAAGGAACTCACAAACACATGACACTTTTCTGAAGCGCACCTGGTACTTTTTAATCCATTTGACTCTTTGCACTTTAGTCAGGCATTTCCAATATTCACGATTTGTTTTGGTGAAGTAATATGGGTCTGCGTTGACTTTTGCACTCAGCATTTTTATATGGATGTACAATGGATTTGTATGTACAAGGCAGTTTTGTCAGTATTTAACATCAGGCATTTGTCAAGCAGAATGGCCGAGCAGGAACGTACAGACAGAATTTGGCCTGTAGATATTCTGCCCTTGTTCCATAAAAAGCATGATGAACTAGACATTAGGCCTTGACCTGAATGGGCTTGGCCATGGGTAGCCAATGAAGATGGTGCACAACTGCTACTTTAATCAAATGACTATGCTTCCCAGAATGCCTGGCTCACTGCTT
Source organism: Ambystoma mexicanum (assembly GCF_040938575.1). NCBI lineage: Eukaryota > Metazoa > Chordata > Amphibia > Caudata > Ambystomatidae > Ambystoma > Ambystoma mexicanum. The sequence goes on along the minus strand of NC_090926.1, from coordinate 1,308,701,761 downwards.
CACCTCCTCCCTTGCAGGACAAGGCTGGGTGGAGGATAGGCAACACCTGTGGTTGCAGGTGCAGCAGGCGGCACGCCTGAGGGGTGTGCTCGTTAAGCAGCTTTAAAAGCCTCAGTTTGCTTCAGTCCAGCGCTGGTCATTGTTGCTGTGTTCCTGTTGTGACTGGTCCCTTGTTCCTGTGTAAGTGGCTACTCTGGCTGCACAGGTTTGCAGGACATGAAGGTGCCATAAGAGGTAGACAGGTATGATATGATATGATATGGTATTTGTAACGCGCCTATACACAAGTGTTTCAGGGCGCGACAAGGCAGGGAGGGGGGTACAAGGGGAGACAGAAAACGATCCTACTAGGCCAGGTGTCATTCAGATCGCGCAAGTGCAGGGGTAGGGGAGGGGAAAAGTGCAAGGGCAAGGGGAGGGGGGGAAGTGCAGTACAAGGTAAGAGGCGTACGTAATAAATAAATAAATAGGGCCAGCTGGTGGCAAGTGTGAGGTAAGTGCAGAACAAGTGTTGGGGGAGGGGGGGCTGTAGGGATACAGAGACAGACCCGCAGTGCAAAGGGGTTCCAGGGCATCAGTGCAAGTGGAGAGTGGCAGGGCCCAGGACCGAGGCCGTTTAGAGTGGTCCAATTGCAGGATCAGTGCAGCTTCAGTGAAAATTAATTAGCCGCTCAGCAGGGGAGAGGGAGAGGGAAAGCAGAAGCAAAGAGGAAGGTTTTGAGGTGCTTCCGGAACCGGAGATGGTTCTCCTCAAGTTTCAGGGAGGCAGGAAGGCTGTTCCAGAGGGAGGCCCCTGCCGCCGAGAGAGATCTACCCCCAGCTCGTTGCTTCGAGAAGCGGCTAACCCTGAGGGAGTTGGAGGCGGATGAGCGAAGGGCTCGGGAAGGAAGATATTTGGGAAGAGAGAGTTGAAGGTATTTAGGACCCAGGCCCCAGAAGGCCTTGTGGACAATGCAGAGGGTTTTGAACTTTATCCTCGCAACCACTGGGAGCCAGTGTAGAGATTTCAGTCCTGGAGAGATACGGTCCCTGGGCTTGAGGCCAAGGACAAGTCTCGCAGTTCTGTTCTGGATGAGTTGCAGAGGGCGGAGAGTGGAGGCAGGCAGATTAAGATAGAGGCTGTTACAGTAGTCCAGCTTCGAGAGAACCAGGGCTCGGGAGACAGTGAGCTTCTGGGGGAAGGAGAGGAAGGGAAGAATACCTCTGAGGAGGTGCAGCTGGTAGTGTGACCTCTTGGCGACGTCAGAAATATGAGGAGAGAAGGAGAGTGTGGAGTCGAAGATGACCCCAAGGTTTTTTGCCTTGCAGGTAGGAGCAGGGAGGGGGCCAAGGGAGGCAGGCCAGAGAGCTACAGGGAAGGAGGGAGTGGGAGTACCGATGAGTAGAATCTCAGTCTTACTGGCATTAAGGCAGAGGTCATTGGCGGCACACCATTCTTGGATAGCAGACAGACAGTCAGAGATGAGGGAAGGAGAGGGGGAGGCTGAGGGTAGCCTGAAAATGAGCTGGGTATCGTCCGCATAGCACTGGAAATTAGGGCAGAGAGCGGCGATGCAGTGGGCAAGGAGTGCCAGATACTGGTTGAACAGCCAGGGAGAGAGATTAGATCCCTGGGGGACACCACAGGTGGAGAAAAAGATGTTGGAGAGGAAGGACCCCAGTTGGACCTGGGAGGGTCGATTTGAAAGGAAAGAGGTCAACCACGCCAGAGCCTGACCAGTGATACCCAGGTTTTCCCAGAGACGGTTGAGCAGGATGGCATGGTTGACAGTGTCAAAGGCAGAGGAGAGATCGAGCAGAATGAGAACACACGGAGTGTTGGAATCAAGGTTCAAGAGCAGGTCTTCACGGATGTTCAGGAGAGCAGTTTCCGTGCTTCTGGCAGCTCTGAAGCCAGATTGATGGTCATGAAGACTACCAACAGATTCAGCATGGAGGTTAAGCTGGGAGATGGCCAGTTTCTCCAGGAGCTTGCCCAGGAAGGGAGTGATGGAGATAGGGCGATAGTTAGCCGGGCAGGAGGGGTCGGAAGAGGGTTTCTTGAGAAGAGGGTGGTTATGCCAGAAATAGGGCGTTGCAGTGGTCCCTGGACGACACAACAAGTGAGGACACCACAGGGGCACGTAACTCAGAAAGGAGTAAATTAAGAACCTTACTAAGGGTTTTCAGTTGAATATAGCCCCTTTGACATACTGTAAGTATCAGATTCCGCAGACAGAAAAGCTAATATATTTACCCCTAAAGATGGCCAAAAAGAGTTGGTACAATAGACAGCAGAGGAAGGCGGGCCCACCACCAGCATCTCCAATGTTTCCCTGTTCAACTTGAGCCAGCTATTACACATCCATGCAACCACAGCTTCGAGGCAGGACCTAAATCTGGTTCCTTTCTCAACAAGAGAGAGATCTAAACAGACCAGGATCTGTGTCATCTGTTAAGAATAACATTGGAAGCCGTGAGAGCAGATAAGCTTGGTAAGAAGTTGCATGTACATGTTAAACAAAATCTGGAAGATGGAGGAAACCTGAGGGACTCCACATGTCAAGGCAGTGGGCACATAGTGAAAAGGGGTGAGGGAAATTGACTGTTCGGTAAGAGAGAAAAAAAGAAAAACAGGAAAGAATAGCACCAGAAAGGCTGGCCCGGACAAGCAAGACGGCATGGTCAATGTTATCAAGGGCAGTGTATAATTCAAGTAACAAAGCACCAACGCTGCCCGAGTCTCTGCAGCCAAACCACATTGTCAACATTGGAGACCAGCACCCCTCTATGCCACGTCCTGAACGAAAACCGGATTGGGAAGTGTGGAAGAAGAAAGATTACTCAAGAAAGGGCAGACGAAGGCTTCAAAGAGCTTCCTAACAAGATTCCAAGATGGCTACTGTGACCACTCAACTGTGAGGAGCGTGCTCTACCCCAGCGACCCAAAAAAGGAGCAATAAGCAGTGTTAAAAACAAGACCCGATGGCAGCAAACACAAAGGGGATGACCCGAGAACCAAGTGGTCCCCAAATTAACTCTAACCGAAGCGTTTGAAGGCAGAGAGGGGTAGAGTGAGTGGACCTGAGACCGCCAGCAGCGATGCATTTGTGGGGACTGGCAGCCGAGCCGTAGAAGATCAGAGAGAACCCCAGTGGGTGGTGCAGAAGATGCAGGGTGCCCGTTCAGCCATGGCAACATAGGCGAGACTGAGGAGTGTGAGCGGACCACCACGGATCCCAGGTGGCAGCACAGGGGACACAATGCTGCCAGATCAGTGCGCCTGCCGGGACGCGCTGGCACACCACAACAGCACGGCAATCCAGCAGAGCCAGCACGGCCTGGACACCCAGCTACAAAAGGAAGGAGGGGGAGCGGGTAGTATTCCCCTGAAATCCTGCACCGCCTTGGCCCCATACAGCAAGCCTAGCTCCGTGCGGCGCAGGACCTCCACGAACCACAGGGCGCAGGGCCCCCATGAGCTGTGATGCGCCCCAGCTGGTAGAGGGTAAAAGGCATAATTAAGGGAGTCGGCAGCCACGAAGCGGATGCACCAAAGCCACTCCCCTCCCAAACAACAGACATGGAAGTTTATGAAAGCATCTGCCCAAACGCACCCTACTGAAGTGGGAGAATGGGAACGCACCCTCCCCCCAATCTCGTCTAGGCCCTGGTCTAGAGAATCACGGCCCAGACACCCCCCATGAGAGGAGTTTGTATACCTACCAGATGACAAAATACCTTGGTTCAAAAACCTACATATACGAGGAGTATGCCCACCAGCACGCCATGTTCAAGCCGACGCCTGCGACATGGATCATCTCGACTAGAACAACATTCACAAGTATTCACATCGTTAGAGATGCCATGACGACATAACCAACAGACAAGAACATGCACACTGGTCACTCACACACCCACCCACACAAAGAACATACTTAGTGCTATGACGTAGGTGACTGACACACCCACTGACATGCATCGTTGTTATTTTTCACGTAGGTCTTCTACAGCACCGCACAAACGCAAGACGCCTGAAGAGCTCAGGTATATGCTTGCTGATGCTTTCTCGCTACCTATACTCATGAAGATACCACCATGCACATCTAAGTACTGCATATTGTTGTGATGTGCTTGGTTAGTCTGATGTGGTTTGTCATGTGATTTATGATGTCACCTGAGTGCCTGTGGAATGTTGACGCATGAGTGGGAGAATGCTGTGGTGAGTGTTCTAGGTTGTGTCAGTTGAGCCCTCCCTCCCTGGGTGATGGGTGCCGGTGTCTTTCTCTCTCCTTATTGCTTATGTCTTAATTCTGTAACTGTAACTGTAACATAAGAACTGAAGTAAACTTATCAAGTAACCTAAAGCTGCCTGGACTGAGCTTTATAACAATGGCGACGAGGATGTCTTTAAAAAAAGGAACCCATGTGCAAAGGAAGATGAAGAGAAACTAAGTGAAGTGATGAAGAAGCTAATGATTCAAGTCGCCTGCTGCGGGGGGGTGCAGGATGAATCAGGTCCAGAAGAAAACAGAAGACACCGCCCCCAAGGATCAAGTAAGCGAACCCATCACCCAGGGTGTATAAGGGAGGAGGTTTAATGGATCACTATAAATGGGGTCAGCAGCCCGCAGAGATTGGGAGTGCTCCATCCCTGGGCATAAGTTGTTATGGATGTGATCCATTATGTTTAAACGCTTGAACATCAGCTGCAACTTTAATAGGGGCGCTGTGTTGGTGGGCCATAAGTGACTTCCTGGGACAGCGGGAGTTAAGAGAGGCTTGCCCTTAAGTTGTATGCGTCACGTAAGAAAGATGAAGTAAAGGAAACCGGGTGAAAAGTTGTTTTTGACTGGTTTGCGCTCGGATGATTAAAAGTAGCAAAATAAACGCACGTACGAAAATAAATGCACAACGTGCGAAGCGCAGAAGTTGAAGTGACACTATATCTGACATTGAAAGATGGAAGTCCTAATGAGAGGTGGTCCGTTTATAAAAGTCGTGCGATATTGGCATGGAGGATCCAGTAATGGCATTAAACAAGTGTCTGTGCAAATGACAGTGCCTGGCAAGCGACCGTTGGTCATGGGTCAGCGCAGGAGTACCTTCGTCTTCTGTGGCAAGTTCAGGTCTGATGACGTCATGTGTCAACTGAAGGATTCGGCGATCCTTTGGAACTTAGAGTCATAAAGATTCTTACTGTCAGAGAAGTGTACCGGTGCTCGGGAGTCCGTGGCTATCTTGTGAGCTGCGTCAGGGTTTCGAATAACGGACCCTGCAACGTCGTTCAGCGTGTCCAGGAAGTGATTTTCCTTTCCGTGTTACGGGTTCCTATATTAACTGCGTCGTAGTTGGAGACTGGCACATAAAGTGACTAGCATTGTTTTTTCAGAGCGATGGAAAAAGTGCTTCTTGAAATGATGGGGCAGTGTTGCGTGTATGCCTCTGCTAGAGTGGCATTAAATCGAACTTGGACTCGATGCAAGTAGGGTCTCATCGTAATGCAGCTGAGTCTGGTCTGGCTGTGGGAATCCGGAAGAGACGAAATGAACACTCGTGGAAGGAAGCTACACTGTCACATGAGGAGATTTATGTTGTGGCAATGAAGATGGAACCCCGTTCTTTTGTGAACAGAGAGTCTTATAGGATATAAATAGAGGCAGCCAACGAGGTGCATGAAGAAGCAGGGATGAGCCCAGCTGATGCCGCTCTGTCTCAAATAGTGAGGCGTTGTAGTGGCCAACGTATAAGGTGACTGTTATAGGTCGAGAAAGTATTATGAGCATCATGCTACGTGTTAAGAGTCTAAAGTCGCCAGGTTTATTAATGCATTGCCTGTTTTGGGACATTCGCCAAAGTAGGAAGTAATATGGATTTTATGTGAAGTTATACTTCTACAACAATGTCGGAAGTATAAGCTACGGCCAGTAAGCACTCTTAAGTTGAACGCAGTAGTTTCTGTGTTCATTAGAACATGCCCCGTGCATATGCATATTTTCTAATTGTTGAGATTGGTTATGTAGTTCAGTGCTAATAGGTTTTGAGGATTTGCAGGCCCTATGGACTTATGCTCATATGTGAAGATTCATATGTGTATGCAGAAGTAAGATGTGGAGCTCATTTCGGTGTGAGTGGTTAGTAAATTAGCAATTATGTTAGGGACCTAACATATTTCAAGGATTTGCAGGAATGTGGACTTCTGAAGTTAAATTGTGCATAGCTGAATGCAATGCAAGATGATGTATGTGAGGTGAAGCCTGTGTGGATTGATCTATTTAACGTTTTGAGGATTTTTAGGAGTAAGTTGTTACACAACAACATGGACTTTTAGGCAAATGTATCAACCAGATCTAGAAGTGAAGGAAAATTTCATATGCTAGGTATAATATGTTGGAGTTTAAAAAAGAAAATGTTAAATGGTGATTTGAGAATGTCATGTATATCCATGCAATTGAGAAGTATGGAAGTGAAGGTATGTCGCTAGTATGACTTATCTAGTTAATAAGTATGGATTTATAAAAGAATGAGTGGGTGCAACATTCATTTTTTTTTAGATATTAGGGAGGTAGCGCCTCCGTTGGTATTAACAGTAGGTAGTTTCAATGTTTGGGTGAGTTTGGTTAGGTGGTAGCGCCACTTAACAGTGCTCTCTTTTAGTGCTTTTGGTTGCACTGTTTAGGTCATGGAGATTGCGTATGTGATGCGATTAAGGTGAGGTAGCGCCTCTGTAGGTTTTATGTGTGAGTAAGGTGAATCCTGGGGGTAGCGCCTTTTCAGGAATTTTAATGAGTGGTTAGTTAGAGTTGCACTAATAAGAAGGGTTCTGCTGTGTCTTGGCTATAGCGGTAGTCTAGTGTCTTGATGTTATGGCGGCAGTGCACTCTTTGGAGAATATGATTCTTAACCTAAGGGACAGCTAGTAGAAGTCAGATTAAGCGGGTTGCTGGTAGGGGACGCCCTCTAGTCAATACTGTGTCAAAGTGAAGATGCTGTTCAAGGTGAAGAATTGCATGGTGGTTTGTTTATTTTTATGTGTTATGTGTTGATCCTGGCTATTTTGATATGTCAGGGTTTTGATTATGGGACTGGATTGTACTGCCATTGAGAAGAGAGTTAGAGTCAACCATATGTTTTGTAGATGGTCTTGGAGTTGACTGGCCAGCATCTCCAAGCTGTTTGAGGAGCTTTACACCATGGTGTGGTTAGGTTTGTTGGATTGGCTTGGTCCATCCATATATATGTATGTGCTTGTGTGTTTCTGAGGCATGCCTGTTGCTGGTTTTGTGTGTTAGTGAGCTGTAGAGTTTTACTGAACCTCTTATCTGTCTATGGGGATTTCGTTGTCATCCTGATGACTAGTATTGCATCGGGGTGACAAGTGGTGCTTCAGGGTGGCAGCCTGAAGGCTCGCCTGTGGCAGGGGTGAGCAGGAGGACCAAAGTTGTTTTGTGTTGGTTATGGTATTGTGGGTTAGGTATAGCCTTGGATCTGGGCTGGTTTGTGTCTAGAGTGGGAGTCTAGAGTCTGCTCGTGGCAGGGGTGGATGGGAGGTGATTAGTGTTGTTATATATGGTGTTAAAGAATGATAGGCGGAGCTCTGGAATTGCATAGTTGTGGGTTTTTTATGTAAAACTTCCACTGCCCTCTGGTTTGGATGTGATGTGTGTCGTGTGAACATGTCTGGTAATGTTGTGAAGCTCTTGTTGCAAGTGTGTTTGGTAAGGAGGGAGATGTGTTGTGATGTGCTTGGTTAGTCTGATGTGGTTTGTCATGTGATTTATGATGTCACCTGAGTGCCTGTGTAATGTTGACGCATGAGTGGGAGAATGCTGTGGTGAGTGTTCTAGGTTGTGTCAGTTGAGCCCTCCCTCCCTGGGTGATGGGTGCCGGTGTCTTTCTCTCTCCTTATTGCTTATGTCTTAATTCTGTAACTGTAACTGTAACATAAGAACTGAAGTAAACTTATCAAGTAACCTAAAGCTGCCTGGACTGAGCTTTATAACACATATGACACTCGGTCACCCCGCAAAGACTATAGTATGGATTATGTACCGCCACCCACGAACTAAGCCCAAGTAGGCCGCAAGCAAGAGTCCCCAGGCAGGAGCCTTGCAAACGAAATCCTCCCGGAACGAGAATACAAGTGCTGACCAGGCAGAACGAGCCCCAGCGAGAGCCCACCGCCAAGGCCATGATGTTGCAATCCGCATGCCGCGCTTCCAGGGCCAAGGTTATACCTGCCAGTGCCAAGCCCTCAGAGGCGAAAACCCAAAATCTAATGCTCATAATTCTGCTCCAGCGACGGTCTTTCCACACGTGACCAAGCCAAACTGACAAGATGCCAGGCTCACAAGACAGAAAGTCGCCAGGGTCCCACGCCTGGGACACAGGTTGCAACAACGAAGCAGCAAGTTGGACACCTACAGCAATGGGAAAGACATGCACACCAGGCCGTAAGCAGACCTGTCCATTGTCCGCACAAACACATAGTTGCACATTGTTGCTAATGTCAGGTACACCGCGAGCTGGGAATGACGATGGTCCCAGGCTTGGGGGCTCGCGGATGAACCAATCAGAATACAGGGGGCTCATCACTGACGCCATTACTCTTAGCCAATTACCAAGGGTCCCCTTGTAACAATTCCGATGTAGCAACTGTTAGGGACAGCCCAAGTGTACCACCTGACCTTAACCAATAACATTTCTTTCCATAGGGTACCTATACTAACCCTACCACTCGGGGAACCAACCCAAAGTGGCGATAGGTTTTGTGATGATTTTCCCAGGTGATGCAAGTAGCGCGTCATACTGCTGTAAAAAGGACCTGCGAGCCCCACAAATGACGAGAGTCTCACCGAATGCATACGGCCTGAGACCTTTCCCTGCTGTTATTATAATAAACAGCAGTACCTGCCTTGCTCCTTGTGTGTGTCCCATACTCCTTTTGGGGATACGGGAGGAGTGGGGGCCTCCCCAGCCCGGAGGTCTGCGGACGGCTCTGCCGGCCCCCGGGCGATCACCCCGACACTACACTTGGAAGGGGACCGGACCCCCCTCTCCCCTGTTACGGCGGAGAGACCCTCAGCATACCTGGACCCGGGCAAAGGCCCAAACCCATACCATTCAGCCAACATCAGAGGCAAACTGCAGTAATAGAAGGGCAACAGCACTAAGTCTCATACAGCATCTCCCTGGCCAACTGCCAGGGAAGGAACCCGGGAGCGCGGCACATGCCCCTAGCTCCCAGCATTGGACTCCGCAGGAGAGCACTGCTCGGCTCCACCACCCACCCTCATGAAAACTAACCCTGCCATGCAAGATTAACCGAGAAGGAACCTCCAGGGGGGCAAAAGCATACTTAGAGGCCCAGGCCCAGGAGCGATGGGAGCACAGGGGCACCTCGGGAAGGAATTCAAGAAGCTCATGGGAGCTGGGCCAGTGTGACACCACCACCTTCACCACTTTAAGGTCCCCTTCATACGGAACAACTGGCCAATACCCCGGGGTCATGAGGAACCTCAGAGGCCTGGGGAGAAGCCACCCACAGTAGTGCAGGCAGGCACTTACCATCACCCGGCAATGTTGCGCAACAAGCCAAAGGAGGCCAAAGAGGAACCCCGGGGCCAAGATCTCAAAAAAACAGGAAGGGACCCTCCTAAAGCTATGGATTAAGGAGGGGGAAGCCCCAGAGGAAGAGGATCCCACGGTGACAGAGAGGCAGGGGTCGGAGGAACCTCCAGCGCTGCTACAGGGGCAAGAGGTCACAAGCAAGGTGCTGCAACAGTCCTTTAAGGCGTTCAGTGACCAAATGACGGCTACCCTTAAGACACAATTAAGTCTAATACGTACAGAACTTGCACAATCCCTGCAGGAAATCAAAGGCGACATAGTTGTTTTGGGTGACAGAGTTCATACAAATGAAAATGCCAATCAAGAACTCATTGAAGACACCCAGACGATAGATGTATTAGCGGAGCAGCTGGCGGTAGCGACACACAACCTGGAGCTCCAAGCAGAGGACTTGGAGAACCGCTCGAAAAGGTCCAACATCAGGGTGAAGGGGCTGCCAGATAGTGAGCGATGCCAACCTCAGGGAAACAATGCAGCACGTGTTCAAAGATTTGCTGGACATAGAGGTTGGGGGAGAAATTATCATAAATAGAATTCACTGCGTTGTCCCACTGCGAGAAGAATCTGGGGCCAAGGCAAGAGAAATGGAGATGGCTTTACAGCAATACGACCGAAGAATCGATCCTCCAAGTGGCGAGGAAAGCAACCCTGATAAAGGTGAAAGGCACTGTCATAGAACTTTTCCAGGACCTGGCCAAATACGCACCAACAAAGAGGCAAATGGGCCCAGTGACCAAAGCCCAGATAAGATGCAGGTGGACATTCTCCTTTGGAATAGTCTTCAAGTGGGAAGGGCGCCAACACCGCATCACCATGTTGCATGAGGGACTCAAGATCTGGAATATTGGAGAAGGGGAGGACATAATAGGAGGCCAGAACATGAAAGCCATCAAGAGAAGCCATGGGAGTGGAGAAGAGTAGAGGGGTCAAAGTCAAGATGCAAATAATTGCAGGGCCCGGGGGGCAGCAACTGAAGCCCCCAGGTTGAATAGGCCATCCACTTAACAGCAGCGGTGGGGACCACGAGACAAGGGTGAAGATCTGGGTAGGGTTACAAGAGGAATGTGAGCCTAAGGGTAAGCTCGGGGAGACAGGGGGCATGGTGACAGATCTTGGAAATGAGGGAGAGCAGAGAAATGGCTCACCCCACACAGTTATTCTCTGGGATGGGAACGAGACCCGGCAACCTAGGATGACGTTACGGCCTGGGGAAGTTGAGCCAAGTCCAGCCGGAGGGGGTGAGAGGGAAATCGAGGAGGATCGCTGCGACATGGTTACTCTCAGGGCGTAACGGGGTATGGGTAGCAGAAAAGGGATCCAAATACTAACACTCAATGTTAAGAGGACTAAACACACCAGCTAAGAGACGGGAACTGGAGAACCTCCTCCAAGATACCAAGCCCGACATTGTGACACTCCAGCAGATCCATATCCGTATGCAAGACAAACACAGAAGGAAGTTGAGAGGGTACCCCCAGGTTCTACAGGCCAACGACCAGAGCAAGGCTCGAGTGCTCCTAATAGCGTTTAGACACCTACCTGACGTCCAAATAATAGGCACAAAAGCCGACAAGGAAGGTAGATTCCTCTTCGTTCAGCTACAATGGACGGGGGCACCTCCCACAGTCACCACAGTGTATGCCTCCAACTCAGGGCAGGACTGATACTTGCAGGGGTTTTTGGAGGAGCTAGACCAGTTCACACCGGGCCAGCTAATAGCGACAGGGGATTTTTACTTGGCGTGGCCAGAAGCATGGACAGGATGCCCACATCTAAAGGCCCATCTAGTAAACTACAGGATAGCATAAACGGAATGGCATTAGCAGATACATGGCATGAACTAAAAGGGGACACCAAGGGGTATATTACTCACATGTGCACCGTTCATTCTTAAGAATTGATTACATATGGGTTTTCGATGACAGTGCTTGGCCAAGTAGGAAACATAGAAAGACGACCCATAGCCCTGTCCGACCATGCTCCCCTGCAGCTAGAAATCCATTGGCAATAGAGGGGGGAGGCCTCGGGGCTCTGGAAGTGGCGGTTCAGCGGATTAGCTGCACCTGTCTGCGAAGGGTAGACAAATGATGATCGGTTCAGTGTAGCGCGCGTGCAGCCCCGGACATCTAAGGGCATCAAAGACCTGTTATTGATGAATCTCGTGTGAAACGCGACTAGTCCCTCTAAGAAGTTGAACGCTGACCGCTGGGGGGAGGGGAGGGGTCGCATAACTAGTTAGCATGGAGGAGTCTTGTTCGTTATCGGAATTAACCAGACAAATCGCTCCACCAACTAAGAACGGCCATGCACCACCACCCACAGAATCGTGAAAGAACTATCAATCTGTCAATCCTTTCTGTGTCCGGGCCGGGTGAGGTTTCCTGGCGGTGCCATTTCGTCAAATCCTTTAAGTTTCAGCTTTGCAACCATACTCTACCGGAACCCAAAGAAGCTGCTCAGCAGGTCATGGGAAAAACGAGGCCAGATCGGTAGTCTGCATAGTTTAAGGTCGGAGCTACAATGGTATCGGATCATTTTCGAACCTCAGACTTTCGTTCTTGATTAATGAAAACATTCTTGGATAATGCTTTCGCTTTGGTTCGTCTTGCGCCAGTCCAAAAATGTCACCTGTAGTGGCACAATACAAGTGCCCCCGGCCGTATCACGGCGCCGGTTCCGAAAACCAACAAAATAGAACCAGAGTCCTATTCCATTATTCCTAGCTGAAGTATTCAGGCAACCGGCCTGCTTTGAGCACTCCCATTATTTCAAACTAAACGCTTCGGACCCCCAGGACACTCAGGCAATAGCTCCAAGGGGGCGCCCAGGGGCAGGGGCTGGGACAGGCGGTAGCTCGCCTCCCTGCGGACCGCCAGCTCGATCCCAAGATCCAACTATGAGCTTTTTAACTGCAGCAACTTTAATATACGCTATTGGAGCTGGAATTACCGTGGCTGCTAGCATCAGACTTGCCCTCCAATGGGTACTCGTTAAAGGAATTACTGTGGCTGCAGACATCAGACTTGCCCTCCAATGGGTACTCGTTAAGGGATTTAAAGTGTACTCATTCCAATTACAGTGCCTTGAAAGAGTCCTGTATTGTTATTTTTTGTCACTACCTCCTGGAGTCGAGAGTGGGTAATTTGCGCGCCTGCTGCCTTTCGTATCTCAGGCTCCCTCTCCAGAATCGAACACTGATTCCCAATTACCCATGGTCACCATGGTAGGCACAGAAAGTACCATCGAAAGTTGACAGGGCACACATCCGAATGGATCGTCGCCGTCATGGGGACGTGCGATTGGCCCAAGGTTATCTAGCGTCACCAAAGGGGCTGGCGAGCCGGTCTGATAAATGCACGCATCCTGGAAGGTCTGAGCTCGTCGGCATGTATTAGCTTTAGAATTACCACAATTATCAAAATAATAGATGGAGTGATCAAAGGAACCATAACTGATTGAATGAGCCATTCACAGTCTCACTGTACCGGCCGTGTGTACTTACACGTGCATGGCTTAATCTTTGAGACAAGCATATGATACTGGCAGGACCAACCGGGTAGCCGAACCTGCTGGAGGGTGACAATGGGGGGAGCTGCAAGCCCGCCTCGGAGTCGACCTACGCACCCTCTGTGGCTGTTTGCAGGACCAGAGCGTCAAAGAGCGTCCCCCAAAGCGTGCGGGTCGGGTGGACAGGTCAGTCACACAGGCGCCGGCGGCACGGCCTGCTCCGCCATGTAGTGGGTGGGACGAGACCAGGCTTAGGCACAACTTGAAGCGGTAGGGGGTTTGGCGACAGAGGGGGTCAGCACCCCCTGGAACGTGCGTTCCGAACTGCTGGAGAAACGTGCTTGGTGGAGGAGGGGACGCATCGTGGCTTGCGGGGGGGACCCCGTACACTCTGATCTGACCACTTGGGAGATGCCAGGCAGCTCTGACCACTGGGGAGCTGCCGGGCTGCTCAGCCTTTGCTCTGCTCAGTGGGGAGGGCGAGGGGGGCATACTATTGCCACAGTCCCAAGGCAGGTGGAAGCAAATTGCTTGAAACAGCCGAGGTTGGCCAAGCAGTCCAACCCTAGATGGACCAAGTGCGCAAAATCGATCCCATGGAGTGCTCGGAAGAGTGCCCCCAGCAGGATAGTCTCTGTTGGAGGTGGGGTATTTTTGCCACAGATCCCGGGTCAGCAGCGAGAACGAAGAGGAGCACAGACAGGTCTTTGGCCCCCCGCCTGACAAAGGATCGGCCGGTCCCCATGGGCATGTGCCAGCACCAATGTCATCCTCGAGCTCTGGCCAGGACACCTTAGAGCTTTCCCCCCCCCTCCACATAAGAGGTTTCTTGCCCATCTTGGAGCTTATCCCTCCGGTGAGGGACAGTCGACCCACACATGAGACAGGCGCCCAAGGCCGGGGCAGCACCCCCCCCCGGCCTGGAGCTTTAGCAGGGCCCCTTTAGAGCTTCTCACGCCGCCGGGTTTAGGGACTCTCGACCCACACGCAGAAGGCTGGTGCCCAAGGCCAGTGGGGGCAGCGACCCTGGAGCTCTGGCCCGGGATGCCTTAGAGCTTCTCCCGCCACGTAAGAGCTTTTCCCTCCAGGGAGGGACGGGGCTCCCCACCACCGCCACCGGGCATGGCAGTTGACCCAGACGTGAGACAGGCATCCAAGGCCAGGAGCCAGCACCCCCCCAGCCACCCTGGAGCTTTAGCAGGGGCCCTTTAGTGCCTTTCCCTGTGGGGAGCGATGGGGACCCCACCGGGGCTCCCCATAACCACCGCTGGGCTCGGGGAGTATTGAAACCAGGCACGAGACTGGCGCCCAGGGCCAGGGGATGCAGCACGGCCATCTCCCTGGAGCTCTGGCCAGGCCCCCCCTTTGAGCTTCTCCCACCACATTAGAGCCTTTCCCTCCAGGACTAACCCACGAACACTTTGGAACTCAAGGCCAGTAACTGTGAGCGCATATACCCCAACGTGGAGGAAAGGGACCTGCTAAGGGCATCCCTTGACACAGGCATCCCGTCTTGGACTTGACCCTTGGCTGTGGTTTCTAGGTAGGGACAGTGGGAATCTAGTTCATCCATTTATGTGCATCACTTATTAGATGACGAGGCATTTGGCTACCTTAAGAGAGTCATAGTTACTCTCGCCTTTACCTGCGCTTCATTGAATTTCTTCACTTTGACATTCAGAGCACTGGGCAGAAATCACATTGCGTCAACACCCACCTCAGGCCTTCGCAATTCTTTATTTTAAATAAACAGTCAGATTACCCTGGTCCACACCAGTTCTAAGTCAGCTGCTAGGTGTCAGTCGGCCCGAACCCTGGGAGGGGAACAGAAAGGCAGCCACAGCAGCTGTGGCGATCCACAGGCAGGGCCTGGCTCACATCGAGAGTCAGCGCCACCCCCTGTGGGAGGGGAATGAGATGCCTCTTCCAGCCGTGGCGCATGACCCGCCCCACTACGCAGCCCAACCGACCCAGCCCTCATAGCCAATCCTTATCCCGAAGTTACAGATCTGGCTTGCCGAAGTCCCTTACCTACATTGTTCCAACATGCCAGAGGCTGTTCACCATGGAGACCTGCTGCGGATATGGGTACGGCCCAGCACGAGATTTACACCATCTCTCCCGCATTTTCAAGGACCAGCGAGAGCTCACTGCACGCCACCGGAACCGCAATGCTTTCCAAGACTTGGGCCCCCCTCTCAGTGTGAACCCATTCCAGGGTGCCCTGCCCTTCACAAAGAAAAAAGAACCCTCCTTAGTGGATTCCGACTTCCATGACACCGTCCTGCTGTCTATATCAAACAACACCTTTACTGGGGTCTGATGAGCATCGGCATCGGGCGCCTTAACTCGGCATTCGTTCATCCTGCAGCGCCAGTTCTGCTTAACAAAGTTGCCGACTGGGCACTTGCATTCAATGCCTGGCTCCACGCCAGAAAGACGGGCTTCGTACATATTAGGTTGAAATCATTTTTGCCCCAAGAGCTATATTCATTCCCTTTACCAGATAAAACTGTGGTTTCTGTGTGCCAGCTATCCTGAGGGGAGACTCCAGAGGGAACCACCTACTAGATGGTTCGATTCGTCTTTTGCCCCTATACCCTGGTCAGACGACCGATTTACACATCACGACCGCTATGGACCTCCACCAGGCCTAGATCACCATCTTTCGGGTCCTATCACAGACGCCCATGCTCCATCTCCCTGAGAGCGGGCGAGACAAGTCAGTGGTGCGACCACCGCGACAGGATCCCACTGCAATCGGCACGTGCTGGCCATCACCTTCTTTGCACTACAGGGTTTCAATCGGCCCTCCAACTTGTGCACATGTTAAGACTCCTCCGACCCCTGGCACTCTTTGTGGGGCTCCCCACCCAGTGGCACAACGTGGTCGGGGTGCTCTGAGGACCGTCCACCAGTCGCATTGGGAGCCCTGTCTCCCTTCGCCGCACCAGTGACCCCCAAGAGGGGCCAGGACAGTTGCCGCAGAAGTGCACGGCAGCGGTCAATCTCCCTCGGCCCAGCAGGCACAGCAAAACTGCTGTCAGGGGGCTGTAACACTCTCTGCCAGATCAGAGAGCCACCTACCCCCTGGGGCCTTCCCTGCCCGTCGCGGTGCACCGCCACAGAGGAAATGCGCTCTGCAGGGGCCGGGTCTGCCTGGGCCAAAGTCTCGCAAGGGCATCCACCGTTCCAGGCGACCGACCTGTCTCCCATGTTGAATCCGGTGGGTGGACTGCACAGACCCCACCAGTTTACCCCTCTATGGTTTCACGCCCTCTTGAACTCTCTCTTCAAAGTTGTTTTCAACTTTCCCTTACGGTACTTGTTAACCATCCGTCTTGCGCACGTATTTATCCTTAATGGAGTTTACCACAGGCTTTGGGATGCATTCCCAAGCAACTTGACTCCAAGAAGACCTGATTCCGGCGTGCCAGAGGCAGCTACCGGCCTAACACCATCCGCAGGGTGAGACTCGATCAGAAGGACTTGAGTCCCCTGAGCGATGCCGGGGAGTCGATCTTCTGTACGCCACATTTCCCACACCTGCCGTTGAACAGGGATTTGGCGCTGGGCTCTTCCCCTTTCACTGGCCATTACTGAGAGAATCCTGGTTAGTTTCCTTTCCTCCGCTTAGTAATAAATTCAGCGGGTCACCACATCTGATCTGAGGCCATAGTCGGGGGGAGCACAAAGCTCAGGGCAGCTGGCCTCAGGCCTGTACGGGGGGGCGGTATTCCCCAGCCCTGTGCCTCTGGTGCAGCAGAGTGTGCGATGTCCCAACCTGCGGCCGAACACCACGTGGTCGCAAGGCCCGTGCTCCATAGCCATCCTGCGCCGGTAGTCGCTGGACACCAAAGACAGCCACACACAGCATGGCCAGGTGCAGGGGAGGCAGTCTGTGGCGAGACAACCCAGCGCCCTGTCCAGCTCAGCTGAGACCATTGTGGTTTAAGCCTGCTGTGCCAAGGCTCAGGGCTCGAGCGATGGCGTGCTGGGCCCCTGTCTGCCTGGGGAAGGGTCCCTTTGAGAGAAGTCAGGTTTCCCTCGGCTCCCGGCTGCCCCCCTTTGGGGCTTCTCTGCTGAACGGGGTGCGCCCACCAATGCCCACCCACTGGTGGGTCAGAAAGTGGAAAGCATGTCCCTGGCCAGTGCAGCGGCCTGCTTGGTGTCGAGAGGGGGCCACACAGGGCTTCCTTTCTGGTGCATGGTTGGGGACATCCCCAGCAGGTTAACCCAACCCTGCCAGGTGTCACCATCCATCTGCTGGGTTGCGGTCCCCCCAATGGTGGAAGGGAATCCCTGCTCGCCGGCGCCTGGTTGCCCACGCACCCCGGACCTCTCTGCGAAAGGTGCCCCGGGCTGTGTGAGTGCCAGTCTGGGATGCAACCGAGGTCAGGCCGCGGCTCTCCCGCCGGCTGCTCCGCTGTTCATGTTCCTTCATGCCCCCACTCACAAGCAGATACCCCAGCCCTACATGTCCCAGCCCTACATGTCCCAATTCACACTCAAATGCCCCATTTCTCCTTCCAAACACATTTTCAAGATTCAAATGCCACCTACCTCCTTACCCACATGCCACCATCCCTCCCTACGAACCCACACAAAGACACCAACATCCGTCCCTCCATACCTACACCAAGAAGCTCTACCTCTCAGAGCCACACCCATATGCTTCATCCTCTACCTCCAGACTCACACTCATATGGCACCATCCACCCTATCTCTATACCCACACAGATTACCCCATCCCTTCAACATACACATGCTCCCACCCCTCCCATAAACTAACATCCTTCAAGCTAGACATAAATACCCCATCCCTCCATTCAAACCCAGATGCCCCCTTCCTTCCCAACAGAGTGCTCCAGCCCTCACTCAGACCCAAATGCTCCATCATTCCCTGACATGCCCCCATCATGTGCCCTGTCCCGCCATTCCAGATCAACAATGCCCCCTTCCGATCCAGACTCGGAGATACCCAATCCCTTCAAGACCCATACAATGATGCCTCAACCTCCCTCCTCACAGCAAGATGCCCCATCCCTCCCCTGACCAATGAGCACCCATTCCTCCCTCTAGACCCACACCAATGTGTCCTATGCCACCCGTCACACCCACAACAATGTCCTCATCCCTCATGACCCACACCCATATGCCCCATCCCTCCCTCCAGATACACACCATGCTCCTATCCCACCCTCCAGACCCACACCAGTGTCCCTATCCCACCCTCCAGACCCACACCACTGTGTCCCTATCCCACCATCCAGACACACAACACTGTGTCCCTATCCATCCCTCCAGACACACAACACTGTGTCCCTATCCCTCGCTCCAGACCCACACCACTGTGTCCCTATGCCTCTTTCCAGACCCACACCACTGTGTCCCTATGCCTCTCTCCAGACCCACACCACTGTGTCCCTATGCCTCCCTCCAGACACGCACCACTGTGTCCCTATCCCTCCCTCCAGACCGACACCACTGTGTCCCTATGCCTCTCTCCAGACCCACACCACTGTGTCCCTATCCCTCCCTCCAGACATGCATCACTGTGTCTCTATCCCTCTCTCCAGACCCACACCAGTGTCCCTATGTTAGGGAGAATTCTCTGTTTAGGCTGAATTTCCTAACCTAGTGAGTCCCCCAGCAGCTTTGCTGGATTTCTGGGGTTTATTTTTTTCTCCTGCCAAGAGTGAGACTCTTTTACCCTCACTCTTGGGCATGATTTGAGTGTGTTTCTTTAACTCTAGATGTGTTTAATGGGCTATGGGGTCTTTTACTCCATAGGGCTTCATGTGTTTTTGTGATGTGTGTTACACAGCACCGTCAGTGCAGTAACACAGGGGTGTCATAGTGACCCCCCAGTATAGACTCCATACCCTGGGACTGACTACTGTCTCCCAGGGCATGTAAAGTCACCATTGACTTTACTAGTCTTAAATTCTGAACAGAACCAGTACAAACCATCATATTGTGGATGTACTGGCTGGGGCAATTCGATTGCCCCGGGGTCTGTTAGTCGAGGGGGCACGTCTCCGTCCCCCCTGATCGAGTTTTGGCTGGTGGCAGTGGATACTACTTTTTATATTCAACCGCAAATATTTCTCTATGGGATTTTCCCATTGTTCGAGGCTACTATCTTTATTTATTTAATTACGATAGCCTCAAACATACCGCCGGTTTATTTAATTATTATTAATTCTCCGGTTGGTATTTTTTGCCAAAACTCGGTTCTAAAATGGCGTTTGTGTTCTCTTCTGTGACTCCAACCCAAGTCGAGCCCTTTGTTCCACTTTTTGGCGGGCTTCTCCACAGAAGCCCTCCAAAGTGGTGCCACTCTGTCTGGGGTACTTAGGAGGGGTGGAGGGGGATTTAGGCACCCTGTACTGAGTTGCCTAGGCAACTCAAGTCGCACTCCGTCCTGATTGGCCCAAGTGGTGAGCCGGCCGGCTCACCACTTAGCATGTTTGAGTGACAGCTAGGCTGAGTGAATGGGGGTTTTCTGCATAAAGCAGGGCTTTGGGGACTGGAACTTCAGAAGTCGCCACAGGACCTAAGAATCCGAAGAGGGAGAAGCTGAGCCGACCTGCCACGACGACACCACCGGTGGAGCCCTGCTGGACCGTCTCACCACTTTTCCCAACGACAGAGGAGATCTCCCACCGGAGAGTCTTCTTCCTTTGACTGGTGGGGATAACCAGTTTCACCGTCTTTTCGCCTTCCCGACGCATCTCGTGGCCGCCTTGCCTGTGCCAAGCACCCCGGCAACCGGAATACCACGTTTTACCACGACCGCGAAATAAAGGGTAATACCTTTAACCGGAAAACTCTGCGGCTGGTTTCTTCCCTGGCAGTGCAACGACCTTCAGATTTCCTCCAAGTCGAGATCTTCTCTTCCCCTGGACGACGCCGAGACTTGCAGCTGCTGCCAGGAACAACTGCCACCGCTGGAGGATCCTTCCCACTTAAGATACAGTGTTCCGCCTGGCTTCCCTTGCCACCGACTGTACGGGGTAGATTTAGCCCCCGGCTTTCGAACCTGGGTTAGCCTGGGACACCCTGGCTAAACTTTTCTGAGCCTCTCTAAACTCTTTTTGAACTCTCTGCAAGACTTTCTAAGCCTAATGTAACTGTGTGATCTTGGGCGCATTTGTGCTCTAAGAGTGGGTCCAGCCTATTGACTTTGGCTCACAAGTGAATTTTGCTCTTCTGCCTTGCTAATAGTGTTCCGAAATCTTAGAGTGGTGTATCTTTCCATATTCTCTCTTTTTCCCTCCCTTCTTCATGAACTTATTGGAGTGCCATCTATAGTTAAGCGCTCACCTCTGTATGAAAATAAGTGGTGTTAACTAAGACTTATCTGATAAGGAATAAGGGTTGCATATATTATAATAGTAACTGTGTTTAGAGTGTTTTACAATAAGAGTGCTGGAGTGTTTCAAACAGTGTGTTTTTCAATAAATAATTATATACTTTGATACCAAAGCTCTTGTCAGTGTTTGCTTGTGTTATTGTATCTGAGTGCCTATTTTGTATACTTTGCATACTGCCTAACACTTCTTGAGGGAAGTCTGACTGCTCAGCCACAGCTACCAGGTAAATCTGGGTGGTACAGACTGCTACCAAGTGGGTTTACTGCTACCACCTGTAGTCCTAAATCTTTTGCAGTGTTCCCAAAGGGAACTGCACAGGTTTCTGCCTAACACCCTATGCCTCCCTCCAGACACGCACCACTGTGTCACAATTTCTCCCTCCAGACCCACTGTGCCCCATCCCTCCCAAACTCACACAAATGTGCCCCCAGCCCCTCCATCCAGAGCCACACCAATATGGCATCTTACCCTCCCAACCCACACCTAGATGACCCATGCCACCCTCCAGATCCACTGTGCCCATCCCTCTCGCAGACCCACACCAATGTACCCCAAACCCACACCACTGTCCCTATCCCTCCGCCCAGACCCACACCACTATGTTCCTATCCCTCCCTCCAGACCCACACCAATGTGCCCCTTCCTCCAGATCCACACCAATGTGCCCCATCCTGCCAGACCGACCAGTGTCCCCCTATCCATCCATTTAGAACCCACTAAGATGCCCCATCCCTCCCTCTAGACCAATACCACAATGCTCCATCCTCCCTCCACATAGCACGATGCCCCATCCCCTTGCAACAGATGCCCAGGTGCCGATCCTGAATCACACGCAGATAGCCCCAGCCAACCCCCTCTAAAACCATCCATCCTAGTATGCCCCATCCCCCAGACCCACACCAATGTGCTACAACCACTCCTTCTAGACCCACACCAAGATGCCCCAACCCAGCCTCCCAACCCACACCTAGATGACCCATGCCACCCTCCAGACCCACTGTGCTCCATCTCTCCCTCAGAAAACAAACCCATGTGCCACATCCCTCCCCTAGACCCACACCAATGTGCCCCACCCCCTCCCTCCAGAGCCACACCGATACCCCGTCCCACCCCACACCTAGGTGACCCATGCCACCCTCCCAACCCACACCTAGATGACCCATGCCACCCTCCAGACCCACTGTGCCCCATCTCTCCCTCCGGAAACACACATGTGCCACATCCCTCCCCCTAAACCCCCACCTGGTCACTCATGCTCTTCCCTCCCCTGGTCACTCATGCTCTCCCCCCCCCCCCAGGTCACTCATGTTCTTCCCCCCGTGGTCACTCATGCTCTTCCCTCCCGCTGGTCACTCATGCTCTCCCCCCCTGGTCACTCATGCTCTTCCCCGCCCCGGTCACTCATGCTCTCCCCCCCCCCCCCCGGTCACTCATGCTCTTTCCGCCCCTGGTCACTCATGTTCCTGCCCCCTGGCCCCTCCTGCTATCCCCTAGCTGCTCCTGCCGTCCCTTGCAACTCCTACACCCCCCACCACTCCTGCTCTCTGCCAGGCCACTGCAGCCCCCCCACCCCCGGCCACTCCTGTAATATATCCCCTTTCAGGGGGCAGGAACATGAGTGACCAGGGGCGGAAAGAGCATGAGTGACCGGGGGTTTAGTACAGAGGCTGTCTGCCCCACAAGCTGCTTCCTCATATGTTCACACTCCTGCTCTACCCTGAATACTCCTGCCCCCCGCCACTCCTGCACCCCCCGCCATTCCTGCACCCCGTTCCCTCCTGCTCTCCCCTAGATGCTCCTGCCCTCCCTTGCAACTCCTACACCCCCCCGCCACTCCTGCTCTCTGGCAGGCCACTGCAGCACCCCCGACCACCGGCCACTCCTGTAATATATCCCGTTCCCATTCCCCAAGGTTTAGGACAGAGGGTGTCTGCTCCACAAGCTTCTCACTCATATGTTCACACTCCTGCTCTACCCTGGATACTCCTGCACCCTCCTGCCACTCCTGCACCCCCCGCCACTCCTGCCCCCGGCCCCTGCTGCTGTCCCCTAGCTGCTCCTGCCCTCCCTTGCAACTCCTACACCCCCCGCCACTCCTGCTCTCTGCCAGGCCACTGCCGCCCCCCACCCCCTTAATATATCCCCTTCCCATTCCCCGAGGTTTAGGACAGAGGGTGTCTACCCCACAAGATTCTTCCTCATATGTTCACACTCCTGCTCTACCCTGGAAACCCCTGCCCCCCACCACCCCTGCCCCCAGCCCCTCCTGCTCTCCCCTGGCTGCTCCTGCCCTCCCTTGCCACTCCTACACCCCCCCACCACTCCTGCTCTCTGCCAGGCCGCTGCAGTCCCTCCCACCACTGGCCACTCCTGTAATATATCCCCTTCCCCCGAGGTTTAGGACAGAGGGTGTATGAGCCACAAGCTTCTTCCTCATATGTTCACAATCCTGCTCTCCCCTGGATACTCCCACCACTCCTGCCCACCCCTGCCACTCCTGCCCACCCCTGGCTACTACTGCTCTCCCCTGGCCACTCCTGCTCTCCCCTGGCAACTCCTGCTCTCCCCCTGGCCACTCCTGCTCTCATGGGCTAGGAGCATGCACGGAGCATGCGCAGAGTGGAGAGGCGGCCTCTCATAGAGGTCCGGATTCTACTTTCCCTGGGAGTTGGAAGTGAGGTTTATTATTCCCCATTCTAGCGTTTATTCTGAGTTCTGGCCTAATATATTCTCCCCCTGGCCACTCCTGCTCTCCCCCCTGGCCACTCCTGTTCTCCCCCACCCCCTGGCCACTCCTGCTGTCCCCCACCCCCAGCCACTCCTGCTCTGCCCCACCCCGGCCACTCCTGCTCTCCTCCACCCCCGGCCACTCCTGCTCTCCCCAACCCCCAGCCACTCCTGATCTCCCCCACCCCTGGCCACTCCTTCTCCTAACCCACCCCCAGCCACTCCTGCCCGCCACTCCTGCTCTCCCCCTGGCTACTCCCACTCCTGCCCCCCTGGCCACTCCTGCTCTCCACCCTGTCCACTCCTGCTCTCCCCCTGGCCACTCCTGCTCTCCCCCCTGGCCACTCCTGCCACTCCCACTCTTCCCCCCCTGGCCACTCCTGCCACTCTTGCTCTTCTCCCCTAGCCACTCCTGCCACTCTTGCTATTCCCCCCTGGCCACTCCTGCCACTCTTGCTATTCCCCCCCCCTGGCCACTCATGCCATTCTTGCTCTTCCCTCCCTGGCCACTCCTTCCACTCTTGCTCTTCCCCCCCTGGCCATTCCTGCCACTCTTGCTCTTCCCCCCCCCGGCCACTCCTGCCACTCTTGCTCTTCCCCCCCTGGCCATTCCTGCCACTCTTGCTCTTCCCCCCTGGCCACTCCTGCCACTCTTGCTCTTCCCCCCGGCCACTCTTGCTCTTCCCCCGCTGCCCACTCTTGTTCTCCCCCCCGGCCACTCCTGCTCCCCACCTGGCAACTCCTGCTCTCCCCCTACCCACTCCGGCCATTAAATAACAGGAGGGCTAAGACACCCCCTGTCACTCCTGCTCTTCCCCACCCCCCGGCCACTCCTGCTCTCCCCCACCCCCCTGGCCACTCCTGCTCGCCCCCACCCCCAGCCGCTCCTGCTTTCCTCCACCCCCGGCCACTCTGTAACGCTCACCTGGCTCCCACATAGGCGTCGATCTGAACAGGACAGCCGCAGTCTCCACCAATGTGAAGCGTGGAGCCAAGATGATGGACTGGACTGGCCCACCTACCCTTGTTTGCTTGGCCCGTAGGAATATTCTTCTGCAAATGGAGAAAGGGAATTAACCACCCGTGGAGTTGAGCGTAAATCCCCCCACCCCCGCAGTTCTCCCCACAGATCACCTTTGATGTCCCCTCTTATAGTCTCACCTGATGGTTTGAAAAGATGAGCTCTCCATCCTGCATTGAGCGCAGGGGCGCGTTGATAACCAGTTGCTTCACTGGCTCGAAGGAATTGGTGAGTTCCAGAACAATAGTTCGTAAGAGTTCACATGTCTGACTTCACTCTTGTCTGATTCCTTGTAACTTGCAGCTTGACCCCAGCAAAGAGTTCCTTGTGGTAGCTGACGAAGTTCAGGTAAGGATTTGGCTTATCCTACACAGTTCAATAAAATAAGGCCAGAATGTAACCTGTTGCTTGCTCCCTTATTCAGGTGTGGAGAGAAAATAAGAAGTTCGGGGAATAATGCCTCCGGCGGTAAAATGAGGTAAGTCTATTGCGGTGAGAAGAGTTCCCCTTGTTATCCCTTTGTCTCACCTTGTTGTCCTTTTGTTCCCCTTAGGGGCCGGGGAACGGCGAGGATGCAATGGAGACTACGCCGACCTGTGAAGAGGAATAGTACCCCCAGCGGTAATCAGGTAAGTCTATGGGGGTAGTTACTATAGCCTCTGTTTATTTCCTTGGCTCACCTTTGCTGTTCTTGTGTTCCCCTTAGGAGCCAGAGTGCGGCGGGAGCGTGCAGAAGGATACGGTGGATCGTGAGGATGCTGCGAAGGCCGATGAGTTCAGCGCGGCGCTGCAGCAGGCGAGGCGGTACCCGTGAAATGCTTCTTCCAGCTCGAAGGCGTAGTGGATCCGGAATTCAGGCAAGGATCGAAGGTTTTGCTCTTATTCTAACCTTTTCTCCTTTTGTTCCTCCCTTTTCTAGGAGCTGCAGACTCGAGGTGGGCGTGGCCGAGGCGGGCGTGGCAGAAGACTGGATGCAGGCTTGCAGACACGGTGAGTGTTACGCTGCTGGATGCAGAATAACGCGAAGCATGTGCTGCTCTTCGGGCATGGTTTAAATAGCCTCCAAAGTAGTCCCAGGTAAGTATTCCTCCCCAGTCCCGCCGAGTAAAAAATAGTCCCTAGGTAAAATAGTCCTTCCAAGCCTCATTTGGCTTGGAGCTCTGCAGCATGGTCTGCATCAGGTAAGTTCTACTCTATGAGCCTGGCGCCTATGGCGCCAGGACTGACTCTCCATATGAGCCTGGCACCATAGGCGCCAGGACCGCACCGAAACAGCCCCTAGCAGGGATTTTTGGGCTTGCTCAAAAGAACTTGATGCCTGCTTCTGGGGTTGCTGGACCTGGTCTGGTTCCCCAGGGGTAGGCATCATGACACACTCCTGCTCTCCCCCACCCCCAGCCACTCATGCTCTCCTCCATCCCCGGCCACTCCTGCTCCTAACCCACCACCGGCCACTCCTCCCTGCCACTCCTGCTCTCCCCCTGGCCACTCCCACTCCTGCCCCCCCTGGCCACTCCCACTCCTGCCCCACTGGCCACTCCTGCTCTCTCCCCTGGCCACTCCCACACCTGCTCTCCTCCTGGCCAGTCCTGCTCTCCCCCTGGCCACTCCTGCTCTCCCCCCCTGGCCACTCCCGCTCTCCCCCCCTGGCCACTCCTGCCACTCCTGCTCTTCCCCCCTGGCCACTCCTGCCACTCTTGCTCTTCCCCCCTGGCCACTCCTGCCACGCTTGCTCTTCCCCCCCTGGCCACTCCTGCCACGCTTGCTCTTCCCCCCTGGCCACTCCTGCCACTCTTACTCTTCCCTCCCCTGGCCACTCCTGCCACTCTTGCTCTTCCCCCCCTGGCCACTCCTGCCACTCTTGCTCTCCCCCCCTGGCCACTCCTGCCACTCTTGCTCTCCCCCCCGGCCACTCCTGCAACTCTTGCTCTTCCCCCCCTGGCCACTCCTGCCACTCTTGCTCTTCGCCCCCTGGCCACTCCTGCACTCTTGCTCTTCCCCCCTGGCCACTCCTGCCACGCCTGCTCTCCCCCCCGGCCAATCTTGCTCTTCCCCCCCGGCCACTCCTGCTCCCCCCGGCAACTCCTGCTCTCCCCCTACCCACTCTGGCCATTAAATAACAGGAGGGCTAAGACACCCTCCCCGGTCACTCCTGCTCTCCCCCCCCCCCCCTTCTGGCTGCTCCTGCTCTCCCCGGCCTCCAGTCCGCCAGGTAAATATAAAAAAACAGGAGGGCTAAGACACCCTCCCCTGGCCGCTCCTGCTCTCCCCTGGCCACTCTTGCTCCCCCCCTGGCAACTCCTGCTCTAAGAAAAGCGTAGCCCATCTTTTAATCTTTTGTGTTTGGTGCCATGGCAGTGCTTTACGAGAATGGAACAATATTTAAAAGGCCTTTTGCAAGCAGGTTATGTTATGGGGCTGTCACTTGTAGTCTTATATTCAGGGTGGTGCAAATACTCCCCGAAAGGTCGTTTCTTCGAGTGATTTGTGTTCTTTGCAAATAAACAACCATTTTGTGGTTCTTGAAACACAAAACCAATATGTGTACTAATTAGAGCTTGGAAGGTATGTAGTAAAGTTGCTGAAATGGCTGGCAAATTCTGGCTTCACTGCTTAACCAAACTGTGTGATCCTGAGCAAATCATTTCACCCAACCCAGCCACACCAGTTTGCTGGCAAGAACAGAAATGTGCATTATTTATCCTTAGGCAGTGTTGGTGGCCTGATGGGCATTACATTGCATAATTTGCTGCTAACTTGCCACTACCACAATGCCGGGGAGTCACAAAATGCGGTGCCTGTGTGCCATAGGTTTAGAGAAGAGATTTCCGACCTCTCGGGCACCCTGATGATTTTTCTGTTGGCTTTTAGGTGTTTGGGACGATACTCCCCCTTTAGATAATTTATTTTGATATTTTAAATCATATCAGGTTTTGCTGTCTTGCAATAAGCCAGACCACAAATGGATGATTACATGTTAACTTGCTGGGCCCATTTGTCTCGCAGATGAGACTTAACGGCACTAGTTGGTAGGTGCTGCATCAGGACCTCACTGACCTGGGCAAACCAAGAGACTGGCATCAGGGCATTTGGTTCTGCAGAGTAAGATAACTAATGTCCCCAATTTGTCACAAACTCCTTGTAGCTACTGTCTTCATCTTGGACAATTGCTTGCAACTGTTTTATGCCAAACAGTAGCCAAATGAAACTCAATAATAAAATAAAAATGACACTTGCACAACTGCATCTTTTATGTCTTGTTGACAATTTCATGGACACTGCACTATGCACCACAGACTGCTGCATGACCCAGCTGCACAGAGCCTTGAACTGAGAAATGTTACCAGAGCTTTTTTATCAGTGAACCTTTACATTTTACAGACACTCATTGCACTAATCTATTACTTCAGCGGTACACAGAAATGCTGTATTCTTGCTAATTGTATGTCTTGGTTTAAAACTAACTTCTGGTGACATTTAAAATAGTAGTCCAAAATTGCTAATCAAATAGGTTTATTTGTTATGTTATGTTATAGGTACTTGTATAGCGCACCGTCACCAACGGAATTGGTCCCGAGGCGCTCTGGTGGATCTGTAAACGAGAAGGTGGGATGGGTTAGTGAGGTAAAGAGGGAGTTGGATAGTGAGAGAAGTGGTGTACTGTAGGCATATTTTAATTGGCAAATTCTGCCAATCAATTTTTGAAAACTAATGTATGCCTTGGAAAAGTATAAGGAAGGGGGTTCTGCATCTCACCCGTCAGTGTCCCACTTCCACTTCCTGAAGACCCCCCATACAGGTGATCCTCCCCCACTGGTCCACCCCAGGAACTGGATCCAATAGCGATGGCCGTGTCCTGGCCACCTGGATGACAGATCTCCGGGGACTAGAGTGGGAGACACCTTCAGGTTTCTCACACGAGGCTGCAAGGTTGGCACTCATGAGCGATGCTACCCACTGCTTGATCAAAGCAAGCAAGTTAACAGTGAACCAGATTATTCTGGGTTGGGTTGATAGATGTGGTAACCCCTGAAAACAAATTACCTGTCCCAAAAAGGGCCAATAGCTTGCCTCATATTGTAAGTGGGTTTCAGTTATTCCTTGGGGGAGGGAGGAGGCTATCTGAAGGTGAAACCTAAGAGCCGAGCGCCTCCGCTGAGTGGAAGGGGTGTTCCTTTCTGTGTGTGCCCAGAAAGGCTTAACTGCCCCCAAATGTGTCGTTATGGAGAATGGCCCAATATGCTCTGCCAGGTCCTCTGTAAACACATGCACACGCTACAGCAATGATTACAAAGACAGAGGGCCTCATTCCGAGTATGGCGGTAAGGGATAGCGGCCACCGCTAACGAGAGCGGTGGCGGTAATCCCTTACCGCCATACTCCGAGTTCCCTTAGCGCCATGGTGCTTTTAACACCTGCTTTTAGCAGGCGTTAAATACCATGGCGCTAAGGGACCTTGATGTTAATTACGCCACCGTAATTTACGGTGGCGTAATTGACGCCTTCCCCACTCCCATTATGCCCTATGGGGCAAGAATGGGAATGGGGAAGGGTAAATGGGGATTGGGGAATTACCGCCCCGCCAACCTTGGAATGGGGCGGTAATTCCGCCAACCACCAAGGCGCTGCCGGTCCGGGTACGGCGTCAACCAAGGCGTTAATAGCGCCATTGGTTAGCGCCGTACTCGGAATGAGGCCCAGAGGGCCTCATTACGACCCTGGCGGAACGGGTTAAACGGTGCCGTAAAAGGTGCCGGCGCCATTCAACCCGTTCCGCCACATTACGAAGTCCCCTCGCGGGACACTGTAAGCATGCCTGGGAAAACCAGGCATGCTTACCGGGTCCCGTGAGCGGAAGAGGGAGCAAACAACAGGCCATCTCGTAATGGCCCGTTGTTTGCTCCCTCTCCATTTCCCATTCAGCCCTATGGGGGCTGAAATGGGAATGGGGAAGGACTTGGTCCGGGTCCTTAGAGGGAGGAATTACCGGGCCTTTCCGAACTCGGAATGGCCCAGTAATTCCTCATTCTGAGGACCCGGACCCGGACCCGAGTTTGGTGGCAGACTCGTAATGAGGCCCAGTGTATAAGCACACTTGCACTGGGATACAGCAGACCCTTTTCTGAACACACCTGATCACGGGTAGGAAATGCAGTTTGTTAGGGAAGATTTTCCTTTTTGCTGCTTTCCCTCCACAGACATGTATGGAAACCTCAAATGTTTTTCTGTTGTTTAGAACCTTTCCCTGTTTTTGTCAGCATGTGGTGCCTTTTTGCCTCACGTGCCTTGCTGTTCTCATCTGTCTGGAGGCGCTGATCAGTTCCTAGGGCTATCAGTGCAGAAGGACTCTGTCTTCCATCCTGCATTTCCTTGTTTATTTTACTCTGCATGCATCATCTCACAGTGAAGTGCGGCAGGGATACTTTGTGTCCCTTTAACTTTGCCTTTTGCAACATTATGGTTACTTGCATGATGTTTCTAAGATGGTTTAGATCCCAAAAAGGAGATTGTCACTTGGTTTACCTATGTGAATGACTACCTAAAACATGTATGTGGGTGGGATGAAGGCCATGAAGTAATCACTTTTGCTGGCATGATGAACCTTGTCATGCTTGCACAAATATTTGCTTATAGTTCCCTGGAGCGGAAGGACCATTTAGCTGATTCAAAGGAGTTAGATCCCAGAAAAGTAGCTATTGCTGCTGGCCTGTGGCTTATAAGGGCAAACAGCTCCTCGTAAGTCTGAGGAGGAGAAAACGCAGAAAGAAGAGGGTGGTTTGGATAAAACTGGTCCCCATAGGGCCCATGGAAAATGTGAAGGGCCCATGGAAAATATGAAGGGGTAATCTACATAGAGATTGCGGAAAGGGCACTGGGACTCCTCATCCCAAACAAGAGATCAGTTACCACACGTGTCGCTACTTCCCTGATCAAAGGCTATTGTGTCACATGTTAAGAAAACAATCAAGTGAAGGGAGACCCCAGATTAAAGGGTAAGATATTGGGAGTCAACTCTGTGAATCTGGCTTTCACGTAAGAGGGAAGTGTTCTCCCAGGAGCATCCTTGTCCTCAGACTCTTTGCCGGAGGTGTAAGCGGTAAGAGCTGAGGTTACATTAGTGTTGCCTGGGTCCTGGATGTAACAAGTTTCTGAAGAGTAGGCTGCCATTCCTGATAACACTAAGTATAGTGTACTGGTAGATGGAGTAGATGCCACAGCCATTAGGCATACTGGGGCCTGTCGAACTGGCCTGTATTCCATACTGGTAAACCAAGAAGAGCTTGCCAGAGCTCCTCAGAGTCCCACCAAATTGGCTGGTGGCACCCCTCAAATGTTCACAGCACTGCCATACACTTCAGCTGTAAATGGAAGATTGGTTAGGATTTTTGTGAGTGTTCAGTGGCAAGTCCCAAGTTGGATTCTGGTAGAAAATGACCTTAAAGAGTTGGGTCTTGTAGGTGATCTAGCAGAAATAACTAGTATAAGGCCTCTGACAAAGAAGGATGCCTCTGACACACCTAAGACAAAGCCTAAGACAAAGTGGAAACTAGAGGCCAAGCCGTCAAACATTCCAAAGAAGGAGGCCTCTGACACACATAAGGCGAAGCCTAAGACAAAGTGGAAACTAGAGGCCAAGCCATGAAACATTCCAAAGAAGGAGGCCTCTGACATGCCTAAGGCGAAGCCTAAGACAAAGTGGAAACTAGAGGCCAAGCCGTCAAACATTCCAAAGAAGGAGGCCTCTGACACGCCTAAGGCGAAGCCTAAGACAAAGGGGAAACTAGAGGCCAAGCCGTCAAACATTCCAAAGAAGGAGGCCTCTGACACGCCTAAGGCGAAGCCTAAGACAAAGGGGAAACTAGAGGCCAAGCCGTCAAACATTCCAAAGAAGGAGACCTCTGACACGCCTAAGGCGAAGCCTAAGACAAAGTGGAAACTAGAGGCCAAGCCGTCAAACATTCCAAAGAAGGAGGCCTCTGACACGCCTAAGGCGAAGCCTAAGACAAAGGGGAAACTAGAGGCCAAGCCGTCAAACATTCCAAAGAAGGAGGCCTCTGACACGCCTAAGGCGAAGACAAAGTGGTAACTAGAGGCCAAGCCGCCAGACATTCCACCGAAGGATGCATCTGACACGCCTAAGACGAAGCCTAAGACAAAGGGGAAACTAGAGGCCAAGCCGTCAAACATTGCAAAGAAGGAGGCCTCTGACACGCCTAAGGCGAAGACAAAGTGGTAACTAGAGGCCAAGCCGCCAGGCATTCCAAAGAAGGAGGCCTCTGACACGCCTAAGGCGAAGCCTAAGACAAAGGGCAAACTAGAGGCCAAGCCGTCAAACATTCGAAGGATGGGAAAGAAACCTTCAACCCCTTTTGCGCCTTTAAACACATTGGGCCTTATTACGAGTCAGGCGTTAACCATGGCGCTATTAGCGCCATGGTTGACGCCGGAATCCGCAATGGTGAATGGCGAAATTACCGCCCCATTACAAGTTTGGCGGGGGATAATACCCCATTCGCCCTGGCCCTTCCCCATTCCCATTTTTGCCCCATAGGGCTCAATGGGAATGGGGAAGGTGGTAATTACGGTACCGCAAATTGCGGGACTGTAATTACCTCCAAGGTCCCTTTGTGGGTCCCTTCCTTGGGACCCGCAAAGGGACCTCGTAATTGGGCAGTAAGGGATTACCGGTACCCGTACTGGTAATCCCTTACCGCCCAACTCGTAATGAGGCCCATTGTTTATATGTGCATTATAAAATCCCAATAAATAAAGAAATACAACCTCGTGTGCACTCTGATCACTTTGAATTGAATAGTTTACTTTCAGAAGCGGGTCTATCCAGGGCTGAACTTAGCATGGCTCAGAGAGAGTGTTCTTCACATCATTGGAAATCCTCAGGAGACAGGTCTGTTCCCACTTGGCGAGTGAGCCGTTTGGGAAACAGGGTTTTGTGGAAGCTTGGTTACAATACAGTGAACCCATCGATTCTTCACCTGGCGACCATACAAGGTTTGTAGTCCCCAGTGTGTGCATCCCTTCCTCTTTCACTTGTCACATGAAGTCCTCCTTGCAGATCGTAGTGAAACAAAGAGGACCAAGGAGAGGTTGGGGTCTAATGGTCTAAGATGGAGGCCCACATAGACAACCACTGTAAGAGTTGCCCCATTCATCAGTTGTCTGGAAATAGTATAACAAAGAGGCAAACTCCTTTCGTACCACTACCCGAGAGTAGGGGATTGAGATTGTAGATCCCCTTGACCCTCCAATATCCTCTGGCCAGAAGCCTTGCGCTGGTGGTTGTTGACTATGCCACTAAGTTGCCAGGGCCTTGCTTGATAGTTTTCAGCATAGTTGGCCATGTGAAAGGAATGCGGGGTTTCCTACACATTCTCCTCTGCATACTATCCACAAATCAATTTACTGGTGGAGAGATTCAGCAGGAGATTGAAAAGCATGCTTCGGGGTCAATAAGTGCCAGGGAAGCAAGTGAGACCTTCTCTTACCATGTATTGTCCTTGCTTACAGAGAGGTGCCACAAGAAGACGTTGCCTTTCGTCCCTTAAAGCTCCTTTTTGAACTGCTAGAAAGGGTCCTATGGCTCTGGTGAAGGAAGGATGAGATACCCGCTAGTCTTCACCCACCGTTAGTGTAGAGTTCTATGTGTTGAGTCTGAAGAAGAGGGTGGCTCAAGTTAATCACAAGCTAGTCAAGAGATAATGAAGGACTGGTATGACCAGAAGGCCTCATGCTCCTTTTCCCCATGCCAGGAATCCTATGGATTGTGTATCCTCTAAGGCCTAGATCCTTACAAAATAAGTGGTCAGGACTAAACAAAGTTGTAGACCGACTAGGTGAGGTTGAGCATTTAGTGGACCTGGGACAACCCAGAGACGCCCCTAAAGTAGTTCACATACATAGACAGCAGTCTTTCATTGCTGGGTGGAAATTGGGGCCCTGCTTTTGTCAGAGAGGGAAGAACTGGAGTCTAAGCCACTCGCTGGCCGGTTAAAAAGTAGCCTTTCTGATGGCTACATCATCAAGGGTGCCAAATGGTGCCCTCAAATGACCCTGCAACAGCAAGAAGTCCAAACATTGCTCAGGCACGCTGTCCCCTTGTGTCTAATGAACCTAGGCCTGACACCTTGGCCTGATAGTGATACTGAAAAAGTATTCCTACCAGGACTAGGAGTAACATGAGGTCAGACCTTGATCCTGCAGGAGTACAAGGATGAGTAGTGGCTAAACTGACCACTCAACCCTGGCACTTCTACAGAGCAGCAGTCACCTTAAAGGTGATACAGGTGAGTAGTGGCTAAACGGACCACTTAGCCCTGGAACCTCTACAGAGCAGCAGTGATCATAAAGGTGATACAGGTGAGTAGTGGCTAAACTGACCACTCAACCCTGGAACCTCTACAGAGCAGCAGTGATCATAAAGGTGATACAGGTGAGTAGTGGCTAAACTGACCACTCAACCCTGGAACCTCTACAGAGCAGCAGTGATCATAAAGGCGATACAGGTGAGTAGTGGCTAAACTGACCACTCAACCCTGGCACTTCTACAGAGCAGCAGTCACCTTAAAGGTGATACAGGTGAGTAGTGGCTAAACTGACCACTCAACCCTGGAACCTCTACAGAGCAGCAGTGATCATAAAGGTGATACAGGTGAGTAGTGGCTAAACTGACCACTCAACCTTGGAACCTCTACAGAGCAGCAGTGATCATAAAGGTGATACAGGTGAGTAGTGGCTAAACTGACCACTCAATCCTGGAACCTCTACAGAGCAGGAGTGATCATAAAGGTGATACTTTTTATTTTTATTTTATATGGTTTGTTACAAACCTTTAAAATACATTTTTACATTCATGTGCAGTTTCATTCAACCTATAAATGCGCTTCAGGTGGTCATGCTATGTTCTGGTATGTTTAGCCATTTAGTAAGAATCTACACTTAATAGAGCTGCATACAATTACTTGTAAGTCCACAATGATTATGAAAGTAATTGCTGTTTACAGGTCCTCGTTCACCGTTTCGAAGCGTGCCAAGATTTCTCCTATGAAAGAAGTCAATGCTAGAGTTAGGGACCTGTCAGTCTCGTCACACATTAGCTGCCACCAATCTTCGACGCTTAGCGTCGGGCGCTTTAATATGGAACTTCCCAAGTATTTTGACGAATTATCGGGCAAAATAACGTTTGATGTTTCAACGTTTCTTCATTATATTTGCAAAGTCTGCATTGATCAATCGTGTTATTGATCTCTATCCAGGTAATTGTTCTTTCTTTTGTTTTAAACAAGTTTAATCGAAACTTCATTTAAGTTCTTCTATGTTGTAAATCCGGAAATAGTTTGCAAACATTTTGGATTTCATTGAGGGCTCTTTTGTCATATGGAACACTTTTCATTATCCAATGGGCTCTCCTTTGTTCAGAGGTCATGTACCAATCGCGTCTTCATAGCATTTCTTTCGCAAGCTCTGGGTTTGTTTGTAGTGTGTCCATGTTGATGTCAAGTTCAGACATTAGGTCTCTGCATCGGTTTACCCATAGCGTGAAGACTGAGTTCTCATTGACCGGGCCTATGTTTTGCAGGATCTTGAATTGTATGGGTGTTTCCGACAATGTCGTTTTCCTGTACAGGGACAGCATGTTCCAACACACTCAAGCTTTGATTGATGTTAAGCTAAGTTCATGTCGGATGCAAGCTGTAGGCGTTCCTTTGGGTAGGCTCAACAAGCTAGACCAAAAGATGTTCTCAAGAGTACTCCATAGATCTTGTGGGCAGCCTAATGCGCATTCGGCACCAAAAATTAGTGCAGGGACCGCCTTTTGTATATAGAATGCCAATGCTGGCATCAGAGAGTATTTGCCGTATTTTGTATTTAAAACGGCTGCCTGAATTGCCAGTTGGTGGAATTTTTTTTGGTTCCTTCAACCCACAGGTTGTCGTTTATGTTGGAATGAATTTGCATTCCCATATATTGTGTGTTCATTGTGATGTTTAATGAAGTTTTGTCCAGATGCTATCGAATGTGTGGTTGTTGTTGCTGTCTACGGCCACTCAGATTTTCAAGCACAAGTATTTCTGATTTTGAGGTGTTGATGCTCAGCCCATTGGTTCTTACATATTGCCCCAGTGCATTCAATTTTCTTGGGAGGCCAATTGGAGTTGAATCTAATAGTATTAGGTCGTCTGCATACAGGAGACGACTTATGTGAGCTCCATTTACTTTGGGCAAGAACGTTATAGTGCTTTCGATGGCTTGATCGATGTCGGAAATGAACAAGTTAAAGATGATAGAGGCTAGAGGGCATCCCTGTTTTACTGCGCACTGTGTCCGGATGGGATCAGATAATTTGCCGGATCGATCCAATCTGATTCTTATTTCCCTGTTTGTATGAAGTTCCTTTATTGCCAAAAAAGACTTGCAGGACATTTCCACTTGATCATTTTCAAAATCATAATATCTCCCGATCTATGCTTTCAAAAGCATGTGATAGGTCAATTATGGCCAGATAGATCTTGGTTCAAGATGTTGACAATTAAGAGGTTTAGACTGCACCACACTCTTTTTACAACACCTGTTTGTCTCTGGTCGATATGCTTGCTCATGGTAGTCCAAGCTAGTAGCTTGCGTTGTAGGAGCGTGGCGTAGATCTTACTCAGCACATCCAGTAGTGCAATTGGGCGATAGTCTTTTGGATTAGCCCTTTTTCCCTTTTTAAATACTGGTACGATAACTGCACTTTTCCTGGATGCTGGTATCGCACACGTACTTGCAATGTTCTTAAAGAGAGTGTAGCAGAAAACTGCCCAGGCCTGTGGATTTTCTTTTAGTGTAAAGTTGGTTAAGCCATCTTGGCCTGGGGCACGTGATGTGCTTGTTCTGTTAATGATTTCTAGAATTTCCGATCTCTCAAATTGCAGGTCCCACGTGTCTGGGGCAGGCAATGAGGGGTCTCCAGAGTTTCCCTTCTTGTAGAGCTGCTCGTAATGACTAGTCCAATCTTTCTCAGTCACCATATTTGTTTGGAGTGCGGACTGGGAGCCCTCTTGTTCATTGATCAAGGTCCAGAACTCACGTGTGTTCTTGTTTTTCATTTTTGACAATATTAACTCTGTATCATGTTGGAGTATGATTGATCTATGTGATTTGAGC
This sequence comes from Ambystoma mexicanum, assembly GCF_040938575.1. NCBI lineage: Eukaryota > Metazoa > Chordata > Amphibia > Caudata > Ambystomatidae > Ambystoma > Ambystoma mexicanum. The sequence goes on along the minus strand of NC_090926.1, from coordinate 1,308,665,356 downwards.
CAATTTTTATTTGACTGTTTTATCATTTTGATGTTAGCTGCGTCTTGAATTGTATGTGGTTTTCCACAAGCTCTGATTTTAGCTGATGTGCCATTTGCATTGTGTTGCCAGTAGATGTTTATGACGTGGAGACGATCTTGTTCAATCTTTTTTACACCTTCAGTGACCAATAGTATTTTTTGAATGTACGGTGAGATGTTATTGGCTTCTTGGATTTTATAGCCAGACTTCTTTAGTACAAACGTCATTAGACCTGCCATGGTCCTGCCCATGATCTTTTTGATTGCAGGATTTACGGCAATTTCAAATCCTTCTATGGTTGGACACTCTACAAGCCAGGTTTCCTGCAGGCACGCTATGTGCACATTTCCGAGCCAATTCGAGTGAAATAGATGTGTGAAGCCACGAGTGTTCCAACATCCAATGTTGATCCATTTTGGTGGTTCTGGTTTACAACGTTAGCTTTGGTTCTGAACAGCTAGGGCCTTTGATATCCAGCTCCAGTCAACAGAATCCCCACAGTTTTTTTTTAACAAGATGGTGTAGAGTCTCCACCGAGTGTGGACCCCTCATGTACAAAGGTTATTTTAATAAGTTCCCTAATTTCAGTCACAAGGGGGATTCTTGTTACATCTTGTTGATATGTTTTATTTTTTACATTAAGTTCTTTCTGGCAGCTGGCAGCATTCTAAGAATGAAGGTTTTTCAAGCCTTTCTGCATTGCCAGTTGGTTTTGTGATCTGTCCGTACAGTTAAGTTGTTTTACTTCAGGTTCTCGATGATTGTGTGTCTCTGTGATGTCAAAACCCATTGATATTAAGGTTGGTGCAGCCTCTAGTATGATATTACATATTATTCTAGAGTCGATGTGAAGCTTCACTGCGTCATTTCGATTCTCCTTAAAAAATTCCATAATTTTTATGTTGTTCGTGTTGATCATGTGCAAACTCGCCACATAATGTAGTAATTGTAGAACGTTGTTACGATTGAGAGACAGATCATCTACAATATCCTCTATGCGCTCTAAGCGTAAACAGTACTTGGCATTTAGATGTTTATTGATGTTTTGCTTCTCGTTTTTATTTTTCACAATGTGTTTTTTGAACTTGGTTTCGCTCAGAGTCCTGAATGCCACCCTCTTGTGATTTGCTATTGTTTTTAATGCTCATATTTCTGTCTTGGGCATTCTTTTGAGTGTACATACGTTTTTCATGGCCAGTGAAAGGCTGTAAAACTACTTTATGCTTTGACAGCTCCATTGTCTCAATGGTGTGATTAGCAGTAAGTTTGTCCCATTTCTGGCATAAGGTCACGAAGGGGGGACTCTGCGGTTTTTCCAGCATTATTGGCAACTTGCAGGTGGAATGCACTATTATGCATACTCTTGATGATTTAAACTTTGGAACATGTGGCGAGTCGGAAAGCACAATCATTTTGTCTCCTTCACCGTCGCCACTTTTTGCTTCATGGACAGCCTCAACGTCGTCTGCTTCCTCGTCTTCATAGGTAGATAAGTCCATGAGATTGATTGGGATTTCATCGATAGATAGAGGCATGTCTGGCATTGGATCTAACGTTGCATCACTCTCCTTCAAATTAGTTGGCACCACTGGTGCTGCCCGTGTGCAAACAGCATTTGAGTTTAGAGTACAGCTTACAGCTTTGATGTTTCGAAGACATTTTCACGAATTATTGAGTGTCCGAGATTTCTTCCCCTTTAGGTTTTTTTTATTTTTTATTTGCAGTGGTTTTGGTTGTGCAATTTTTTCAACTTCTTTTTGAGGAGCTTTAAAGATTGGAAACACGTCTTCCGTTGAATTTGTGATCACAACCACTGGCAACACAGTGCCCTGAGGATCGTTGGTTCGGCCTCTGAGGTCCGCAGAGGTAGAAGGAAATTGTAAATCAACATTTGCAGTGTTTCCATTATTTTGCACACTTTCCACCGCACTGGCAAAGGATGTAATTTCGATCGCCGGCACGTGACATATCAGATGTCCTACCCTGCTGACAGTTTCCCTCATCTGCATGATGTTTTTGTTGACGTAATAAGCCAAGAGCTTCTTTGGCCACTGCGGCCAGAAGTTTTTTGTCGTCACTATTGTTTTGTTTTTGGTCTGCTAAAGTAGACAAGGGAAAAATCAATTTTATTTGTGGATTCGTAGAACATTTGTTTGAATAAGTTGTTGTCGCATTCCAAGTTAACGACTTTGGAGTTCATCAGGGCGACCAATGTGGTTAAATCATTCAGGCTCTCCTTCATTTGTTCATATAGTTTAATGAACGGACACAAGGGGCCTCATTACGGGTCGGCGGTTCGGAATTAACAGTGGCGGTAAACCCGCTGCCACTGTTAATTCTGGACCGCCCTATCCCGACTCGTGCAGGCAGGAGGTGATCTTCTCGCCAGGTCTGACCTGGTGGGCTTAACACCGCCTGCTTGCAGGCGGACGAGGAAACACCCGCAGCATCACGAGATGCTGCCGGTGTTTCCATGATCCCCATTCCCATTGAGTCCCACAGGACTCAATGGGAATGGGGATTAACACCATTCCGCCTACGTGACTCCCGGGAAACCGGGGTCGTAATGCCCTGGCATTTCCGGGAGTCACGGAGGCGGAATGGTAATACGAGTCCGGCAGTAACCAGGCGGTTTTACCGCCACGGTTACACCCGGACTCGTAATGATGCCCAAGGTCATTGTCATTGTGAGTTAGAATCGGTTGCAATTCTCGCACCGTTTTTATGATTAGTTCGTCCTGGTTAAGGGATCCTTCAGGTCTTCTTCATTTTGCTCTGTGTTGTAATCTTTGAATTTTGGGAAACCCCCGTTCTATGATTGATGAGTCGGAAGAAGGGTCATCTGTACTGGACTCTTGCGTTATTTACTGAGGTCATGCTCATGACTGCCTCTGTGATGCTGTGCACCGATCTTTATTTGTTTTATATTGAAGGTATTGTGTTATGTGTCACATCCTTCCATTTTTATTTTGAAATGTTTTTATTGGCATTTAACGTTTAGTAGCATTTACATAATAATCAGTTGAAGCGTCATTTCCATAAAGGGAGGGGGGGGCGGGCTCAAAGGGAGGGAAAGGAAAGGGAATAATAGGAGAGGGAAAGAGCTGGGGAAGGGATGGAAGGGGAAGACAGATATAATGTCTGAACTTTAAACAATAACAACTAAATAACTGGTCTCTTTGCCATTTGAGTAAATTAGGGGCTTTCCTTTAGTTCATGTAGATCTTGAGTGTCAGAGTTTCCTGAGTGTTAAACTGGCGGGTAAGTGTCAAATCACGTAAATCTGCAAGTGTGTTCGTGGGGCTTTGGGTGTCAAGTCTGGTTCAGTATTATTTCGATGGCCAGGGGGTGGTTCAGGGGGGTTTGTCATCCGACGGGAGTAACATGTCTTGAGTTAGTGCTTTCCAGTCTTCAAATGTTGGGCTTGTCTCTCATCCTGCTTTGTCTACTCCATCTCCCCACACCTTTGTTTCGCCCCCTGCCCAGTGTTCTAGTTCTTTGTACCATCTCTCAAAGTGTGGGCCTTTCGAGGATTTCCACGTCATGGCTCTTTTGGCTAGCACACATGCCATGTCCATGAGCTTCACTATGTGTCGCAGTTTGCTTATTCTCGGGTACGCATCAAGTAAGCATTCCTTCGGGGACCATGTGTATCTGGTCATTCCTGCTCTTCTGCAGGTCTGCTCCACTCTGGACCAGAACGTCTGGATCTGCAGACACCCCCAGAACATGTGCGCCATCCCCGCTCCCTCTAGTGCACATCGAGGGCATAGTGGGGTCACTGGACCTATTGATTTTGGCTATTTTTCCTGGTGTCATGTACGTTCTGTGTAGGACTTCCAATTGGATTAGTCTAAATCAGGCATTTCTCGACACCTCTCTGGGAAAGCGTAAAGGCTCTCTCCCATTCCTCCTCAGTGATTTCTTCCCCCAGGTCCAGTTCCCACTTCATTTTCAAAGACTCGCTTTTGGGGTTGGGTCTGTCTGATAATTGGGCATATAGTCTAGATATTGGTTTGCAGCCGTCTCCCAGGCTATATAGCAGTGTTGTTAGTGGGTCCAATTCTGGCTCTTCCAGCCACCCTTGCCACTTTGATTTGGTGCTTGCTCTGACTTTTCTGTACCATAGAAATTGGCCATTGGGCAAGCCCTCTTCAGCTACCATGGACTCGAATTCCCTGAAAGTTCCTTCTGCGTACCTGTCTCCCCAGTGTAGATACCGTACCCTTCCCATTGTCTCATTCGGGCTAGGTCCGTTTTCCCTTTGCATACTCCTGCTGCTATAGGTATGTCTGTGGAGTAGGAGTATACACCCTTGCTCTGCTTCTGGGTTCTATCCCAAACCCTTTTGCCCAGCTCTACTAGCATCGGGGTTTCCCCTAGGCAGTCTGCCGGGACCCATAGGATCTCTTTCAAGGTCACTGGGGCCACGTGTTGCCGGAGCAGTCTGGTTTCCGGGGTATGTTCATCGTACATCCATTTGGACACATGGCTTAGTTGCGCTGCCTGATAGTATTTCCCTAGATCTGGGAGTTGGATTCCCCCCGCTTTTTACGGCAATGTCAGTGTGTTCAGGGATATTTTGTGTCTAGTGTTGTTCCAGAGTAGTTCTCTCATCAGGCTCTCCAGTACCCGGAAGAAGGGGGAAGGGATGAGGTAATGTATGTTGTGGAAGAAATACAGGAATCGTACTATCATTTTAGCTATTGCAGCTCTACCCATCATTGATAATGGTAGTTTTGACAAAAATTCCAGCTTTTTTTTTTTCTCTAAGCCTGTGTACCGCCACCTGTGTGTTGCCCCCTTGTGTTTGTTCTGGTGTGTGCCAAATGTTGACTCCCAGATATTTAAAGGGGTGGGGCTTCCATTGAATCCCTACGGTTGGGAGGTTAGTTACGGTGCGTGTGCCCAGGGCAGCCAGAGGGAATATGCTAGATTTTTCATTATTAAAGGAGATCCCTGAGACCCGAGCAAAGTTCTCTAACACCTCCAGGATTGTTGGTAAGTTGAGGTGGGGGTCCCTGAGATGTAATAGATGGTCATCAGGCGTATAATGAGATGATGTGATGTTCTCCCCCTATCCTGATGCCAGCGTCGAAGAATTGCTTCCGCATGAATATGGCTAGCGGTTCTAGGCCCAAGGATATGGAACATGGGTGACAGTGGGCAGCCCTGCCTGGTACCCCCCTGGATGTTCCATAGTCCCAACACTATCTTCCCAGTCTTAACCCTGGCCACCGGCGGTTGGTATAGTATTTTTATCCATCTGATGAAGGAGGCCCCCAACCCGAACTGTCTCAGGACCTCCAGGAGCCATTCCCAGTAAATGGAATCGAACGCCTTTGTGGCGTCCAAAGAGACCACTGCATATGATAGTTGTAGATTTTTGTTTGGGCCACTATGTGTTGTAGTCGGCGCAGATTTGCCGCCGTGTCCCGACCCGGTATAAACCCGTTTTGGTCTTTATGTATTAGTGTGCCTATCACCTTGGAGAGCCTCTGTGCTAGAATGGTGGTTAGTATTTTAATATCATAGTTGAGCATGGCTAACGGTCGGTATGACCCGCACTCACCTCTGTGTTTCTCGAGTTTGTGGATTGGTACTATCAGCGTCTCCCTCATGCTTTTGGACAAGGTCCCTCTTTCATAGGATTTTCTAAGGACTTCAAGGAGGATGGCGGACGTTGCGGGTGCTCGTGGGGAGGGGATGGGAGTTGAAGGTGGCCTGCAGCGTGCAAGTGCGTAATCTCGAGCATCTAGTATGAAGGCATGAGTATGAGCGAGGTAAGTTGTAGATATGCTTCTTACCTCCGAGATGCGACAGGGATTTGGGGCAGCAGGCAGCAGACGAGTAGCAAAGAGCGGAAAAGAGCATGGGAGGCCTTTCCTCATGGCCTTCCCTGCTCGGCTTTGCCTCTTGGCCCTCTCAATAATAAAATAAAAATGACACTTGCACAATTGCATCTTTTTTGATGTCTTGTTGACATTTTCATGGACACTGCACTATGCACCACAGACTGCTGCATGACCCAGCTGCACAGAGCCTTGAAATGAGAAATGTTATCAGAGCTTTTTTTTTTATCAGTGAACCTTTACATTTTACAGACACTCATTGCACTAATCTATTACTTCAGTGCTACACAGAAATGCTGTATTCTTGCTAATTGTATGTCTTGGTTTAAAACTAACTTCTGGTGACATTTAAAATAGGAGTCCAAAATTGCTAATCAAATAGGTTTATTTGCTAATGTTATGTTATGTTATAGGTACTTATATAGCACACCGTCACGAACGGAATTGGTCCCCAGACGCTCTGGTGGATCTGTAAACGAGAAGGTGGGATGGGTTAGTGAGGTAAAGAGGGAGTAGGATAGTGAGAGAAGTGGTGTACTGTTGGCATATTTTAATTGACAAATTCTGTCAATCAATTTTTGAAAACTAATTTATGCCTTGCAAAGGTATAAGGAAGGGGGTTCTGCGTCTCACCTGTCGGTGTCCCACTTCCACTCCCTGAAGACTCCCCATCCAGGTGATCCTCCCCCACTGGTCCACCCCAGGAACTGGATCCAATAGCGATGGCCGTGTCCTGGCCACCTGGATGATAGATCTCCGGGGACTAGAGTGGGAGAAACCTTCAGGTTTCTCACACCAGGTTGCAAGGTTGGCGCCCATGAGCGATGCTACCCACTGCTTGATCACAGCAACCAAGTTAACAGTGAGCCAGATTATTCTGGGTTGGGTTGATAGATGTGGTAACCCCTGAAAACAAATTGGCTGTCCCAAAAAGGGCCAATAGCCTGGCTCATATTGTATGTGGGTTTCAGTTATTCCTTGGGGGAGGGAGGAGGCTATCTGGAGGTGAAAACTAAAAGGCAAGCGCCTCCACCGAGTGGAAAGGATGTTCCTTTCTGTGTGAAGATGATAGAGGCTAGAGGGCATCCCTGTTTTACTCCGCAGTGTCCGGATGGGATCAGATAATTCGCCGGATTGATCCAATCTGATTCTTATTTCTGTGTTTGTATATAGTTCTTTTATTGCCAAAAAAAGACTTGCAGGACATTTCCTTGGTTCAAGATGTTGACAATTAAGAGGTTTAGACTGCACCCCACTCTTTTGACAAAACCTGTTTGTCTCTGGTCGATATGCTTGCTCATGGTAGTCCAAGCTAGTAGCTTGCGTTGTAGGAGCGTGGCATAGATCTTACTCAGCACATCCAGTAGTGCATTTGGGCGATAGTCTTTTGGATTTGCCCTGTTTCCCTTTTTAAATACTGGTACCATAATTGCACTTTTCCAGGATGCTGGTGTCGCACACATACTTGCAATGTTCTTAAAGAGAGTGTAGCAGAAATCTGCCCAGGCCTGTGGATTTTCTTTTAGTGTAAAGTTGGTTAAGCCATCTGGGCCTGGGGCACGTGATGTGCTTGTTCTATTAATGATTTCTAGAATTTCAGGACTCTCAAATTGCAGGTCCCACGTGTCTGGGGCAGGCAATGAGGGGTCTCCAGAGGTTCCCTTCTTCTTGTAGAGCTGCTCGTAATGACTCGTCCAATCATTCTCAGTCACCATATTTGTTTGGAGTGCAGTCTGGGAGCCCTCTTGTTCATTGATCAAGGTCCAGAACTCGCGTGTGTTCTTGTTTTTTATTTTTAACAACATTAATTCTGCATCATGTTGGAGTATGATTGATCTATGTGATTTGAGCCAATTTTTATATGACTGTTTTATCATTTTGATGTTAGCTGCGTCTTGAATTGTCTGTGGTTTTCCACAAGCTCTGATTTTAGCTTGCATCTTATGTTTTTGTTTCACTATGTCGAGATCAAATGCGTGTTTAATGCTGAATGCATGGTTTTTTTAAGCCTTGCTTCTTGTCCATAAAGTTTACAAGTAGATATTGATATTCCAGGTGACCATTCGCGTTCTGGTAAGCGTTATTGATGGATTTAACGTCATGTTTGGTTAATCTGAGTCTGATTCTACTCAATTTGACCGCTATTTTGTGCTTCCATAGCTGATCAGGACCGTTCTGTAGGCCGTAGATATTTGGTAATACCAGATTATGGTCGCTTTCCAGTTTTGGAACTACATGTAACGATTTGACAAGCATATGCAACGCTTCAGAGACAAAAAAGTAGTCCAGTATTGACTCTTGCATCTGTCTCTTCCAGGTTGTTTTTGCTGTTATGTCGCCTGTGGTGTTACCATGTATGGTTCTCATTTCCATTTCGGAGCACCATTGCTCAGCTGTATTTAATCTTGCCGCATTTCCATGGCGTGTTTTGTTAGTTATCTCGAAGCAGTTGATATTTAGATCTCCATATATTAGAATTTTTGGAGCTAGTTCTGGCTCATAAATCTGATCTATTATGTATGTAATTTGATCAACGAAGGCTGATGTGCCATTTGCATTGTGTTGCCAGTAGATGTTGATGACGTGGAGATGATCGTGTTCAATCTTTTTTACACCTTCAGTGACCAATAGTATTTTTTGAATGTACGGTGAGATGTTATTGGCTTCTTGGATTTTATAGCCAGACTTCTTTAGTACAAACGTCATTAGACCCGCCATGGGCCTGCCCATGATCTTTTTGATTGCAGGATTTACGGCAATTTCAAATCCTTCTATGGTTGGACACTCTACAAGCCAGGTTTCCTACAGGCACGCTATGTGCACATTTCCAAGCCAATTCGATTGAAATAGATGTGCGAAGCCACGAGTGTTCCAACATCCAATGCTGATCAATTTTGGTGGTTCTGGTTTACAACGTTAGGTTTGATTCTGAACAGCTAGGGCTTTCAATGTCCAGCTCCAGTCAACAGAATCCCCACTGGTTTTGTTTGAACAAGATGGTGTAGAGTCTCCACCGAGTGTGGAACCCCTCATGTACAAAGGTCATTTTAATAGGTTCCCTAATTTCGGTCACAAGGGAGATTCATGTTACATCTTGTTGATATGTTTTATTTTTTACATTAAGTTCTTCCTGGCAGCTGGTAGCCTTCTTAGAATGAAGGTTTTTCAAGCCTTTCTGCATTGCCAGTTGGTTTTGTGATCTGTCCGTACAGGTCTTTGCATCTGAATTAAGTTGTTTTACTTCAGGTTCTCGATGATTGTGTGTCTCTGTGATGTCAAAACCCATTGATATTAAGGTTGGTGCAGCCTCTAGTATGATATTACATATTATTCTAGAGTCGATGTGAAGCTTCACTGCGTTGTTTCGATTCTCCTTAAAAAAATCCACAATTTTTATGTTTGTGTTGATCATGAGCAAACTCGGCACATAATGTAGTAATTGTAGAACGTTGTTCCGATTGAGAGACAGATCATCTTCAATATCCTCTATGCGCTCTAAGCGTAAACAGTACTTGGCATTTAGATGTTTATTGATGTTTTGCTTCTCGTTTTTATTTTTCACAATATGTGTTTTTTGAACTTGGTTTCGCTCAGAGTCATGAATGCCACCCTCTTGTGATTTGTTATTGTTTTTAATGCTCATATTTCTGTCTTGGGCATTCTTTTGAGTGTACATACGTTTTTCATGGCCAGTGGAAGGCTGTAAAACCACATTATGCTTTGACAGCTCCATTGTCTCGATGGTGTGATTAGCAGTAAGGTTCTCCCATTTCTGGCATAAGGTCACCGAGGGGGGACTCTGTGGTTTTTCCAGCATTATTGGCAGAGGAAATCTTGATGATTTAAACTTTGGAATATGTGGCGAGTCGGAAAGCACAATAATTGTGTCTCCTTCACCGTCACCACGGTTTGCTTCTTGGACAGCCTCAACGTCGTCTGCTTCCTCGTCTTCATAGGTAGATAAGTGCATGAGATTGATTGGGATTTCATCGATAGATAGAGGCATGTCTGGCATTGGATCTAACATTGCGTCACTCTTCTTCGGATTAGTTGGCACCACTGGTGCTGCCTGTGTGCAAACGGCATTTAACGGCATTTGAGTTTAGAGAAGCTTACAGCTTTGTTGTTTCTAAGACATTTTCGTGAATTATTGAGTGTCCGAACTTTCTTCCCTTTAGGTTATTTGCAGTGGTTTTGGTTGTGCAATTTTTTCGACTTCTTTTTGGGGAGCTTTAAAGATTGGAAACCATTCTTCCGTCGAATTTGTGATCACAACCACTGGCAACACAGTGCCCTGAGGATCGTTGGTTCGGCCTCTGAGGTCTGCAGAGGTAGAAGGAAATTGTAAATCAAAATTTGCAGTGTTTCCATTGTTTTGCGCACTTTCCACCGCACTGGCAAAGGACGTAATTTCGATCGCCGGCGCATGCTCGATTTCCACGTTCTATCATGGTCCAAAATAGTTGGTAGGTATTGTAAGGTGTCTCGTGCTGCGTTTCCACTGTGTGAAGGGATTTTAGGTGTTGCATTAATGGACAGTACTGCATCCGTGGGCATTTGTGCTGAGTCCACATTCTTAGATGGTTGATGGTTCCCAGTCAATGAGTGTTCGTTCACAATGGTGAGTAGTTTTTGTCCATTGACTCTGTGTTTGATTCTTTGTTCACTGTACTTTTCAAAGCATTATTGGATCCCGGTGACAAATCAGATGTCCTACCCTGATGACAGTTTCCCACATCTGCATGATGTTTTGGTTGACGTAATAAGCCAAGAGCTTCTTTGGCCACTGTGGCCAGAAGTTTTTTGTCGTCACTATTGTTTCGTTTTTGGTCTGCTAAAGTAGACAGGGGAAAAATGAATTTTATTTGTGGAATCGTAGAACATTTGTTTGAATTAGTTGTTGTCGCATTCCAAGTTAACGACTTTGGTCGCCCTGATGAACTCCAATGTGGTTAAATCATTCAGGCTGTCCTTCATTTGTTCATATAGTTTAATGAACGGACACAAGGTCATTGTCATTGTGGGTTAGAATCGGTTGCAATTCTCGCACAGTTTTTATGATTAGGTCGTCCTGGTTAAGGGATCCTTCAGGTCTTCTTGATTTCGCTCTGTGTTGTAATCTTCGAATTTTGGGAAACCCCCGTTCTATGATTGATGAGTCGGAAGAAGGGTCATCTGTACTGGACTCTTTTGCGTTATTTACTGAGGTCATGCTCAAGACTGCCTCTGTGATGCTGTGCACCGATCTTTCTTTGTTTTATATTGAAGGTATTGTGTTATGTGTCACATCCTTCCATTTTTATTTTGAAATGTTTTTATTGGCATTTAACGTTTAGTAGCATTTACATAATAATCAGTTAAAGCGTCATTTCCATAAAGGGGGGGGGACGGGCTCAAAGGGAGGGAGGGAAAGGAAAGGGAATAATAGGAGAGGGAAAGAGCTGGGGAAGGGAAGGAAGGTGAAGACAGATACAATGTCTGAACTTTAAACAATAACAACTAAATAACTGGTCTCTTTGCCATTTGAGTAAATTAGGGGCTTTCCTTTAGTTCATGTAGATCTTGAGTGTCAGAGTTTCCTGAGTGTTAAACTGGCGGGTAAGTGTCAAATCACGTAAATCTGCAAGTGTGTTCGTGGGGCTTTGGGTGTCAAGTCTGGTTCAGTATTATTTCGATGGCCAGGGGGTGGTTCAGGGGGGTTTGTCATCCGACGGGAGTAACATGTCTTGAGTTAGTGCTTTCCAGTCTTCAAATGTTGGGCTTGTCTCTCATCCTGCTTTGTCTACTCCATCTCCCCACACCTTTGTTTCGCCCCCTGCCCAGTGTTCTAGTTCTTTGTACCATCTCTCAAAGTGTGGGCCTTTCGAGGATTTCCACGTCATGGCTCTTTTGGCTAGCACACATGCCATGTCCATGAGCTTCACTATGTGTCGCAGTTTGCTTATTCTCGGGTACGCACCAAGTAAGCATTCCTTCGGGGACCATGTGTATCTGGTCATTCCTGCTCTTCTGCAGGTCTGCTCCACTCTGGACCAGAACGTCTGGATCTTCGGACACCGCCAGAACATGTGCACCATCCCTGCTCCCTCTTGTGTTCATCGAGGGCATAGTGGGTCACTGGACCTGTTGATTTTGGCTATTTTTCCTGGTGTCATGTACGTTCTGTGTAGGACTTGCAATTGGATTAGTCTAAATCGGGCATTTCTCGACACCTCTCTGGGAAAGTGTAAGGCTCTCTCCCATTCTTCCTCAGTGATTTCTTCCCCCAGGTCCAGTTCCCACTTCATTTTCAAAGACTCGCTTTTGGTGTTGGGTCTGTCTGGTAATTGGGCATATAGTCTGGATATTGGTTTCCAGCCGTCTCCCAGGCTATATAGAAGTGTTGCTAGTGGGTCCAATTCCGGCTCTTCCGGCCACCCTTGCTACTTTCATTTGGCGCTTTCTCTGACTTTTCTGTTCCTTGGAAATTGGCCATTGGGCAAGCCCTCTTCAGCTACCATGGACTCGAATTCCCTGAAAGTTCCTTCTGCGTACGTGTCTCCCCAGGTGTAGATACCGTACCCTTCCCATTGTCTCATTCGGACTAGGTCCGTATTCCCTTTGCATACTCCTGCTGCTATAGGTATGTCTGTGGAGTAGGAGTGTACACCCTTGCTCTGCTTCTGGGTTCTATCCCAAACCCTTTTGCCCAGCTCTACTAGCATCAGGGTTTCCCCTAGGCAGTCCGCCGGGACCCATAGGATCTCTTTCAAGGTCGCTGGGGCCACGTGTTGCCGGAGCAGTCTGGTTTCCGGGGTATGTTCGTCGGACATCCATTTGGACACATGGCTTAGTTGCGCAACCTGATATTATTTCCCTCGATCTGGGAGTTGGATTCCACCCGCTTTATACGGCAATGTCAGTGTGTTCAGGGATATTTTGTGTCTAGTGTTGTTCCAGGTTCAAGGGTAGTTCTCTCATCAGGCTCTCCAGTACCCAGAAGAAGGGGGAAGGGATGAGGCAATATGTATGTTGTGGATGAAATACAGGAATCTCGGCAATACTATAATTTTAGCTATTGCAGCTCTACCCATCATTGATAATGGTAGTTTTGACCAAAATTTCATCGAATTTCTAAGCCTGTGTACCGCCACCTGTGTGTTGCCCCCATGTGTTTGTTCTGGTGTGTGCCAAATGTTGACTCCCAGATATTTAAAGGTGTGGGGCTTCCATTGAATCCCTACGGTTGGGAGGTTAGTAACGGTGCGTGTGGCCAGGGCAGCCAGAGGGAATATGCTAGATTTGTCTTTATTAAAGGAGATCCCTGAGACCCGAGCAAAGTTCTCTAACACCTCCAGGATTGTTGGTAAGTTGAGGTGAGGGTCCCTGAGATGTAATAGAACGTCATCAGACGTATAATGAGATGATGTGATGTTCTCCCCCTATCCTGATGCCAGCGTCAAAGAATTGCTTCCGCATGAATATGGCTAGCGGTTGTAGGCCCAGGATATCTAACATGGGTGACAGTGGGCAGCCCTGCCTGGTACCCCCCTGGATGTTCCATAGTCCCAACACTATCTTCCCAGTCTTAACCCTGGCCACCGGTGGTTGGTATGGGGATTGGTACCATCGGCGTCTCCCTCATGCTTTTGGGCAAGGTCCCTCTTTCATAGGATTCTCTAAGGACTCACTGGCCAGGGTCTCACTGTATGTTTTATATAGCTCAGGAGGCAGTCCATCGGTGCCTGGAGTCTTACTTGTGGACAGCGACTTAATTGCCTCGGTTATGTCCTCCAGCGACAAAACCTCATTAAGGGTAGATGCCTGGGCTTCGTCTAACGTTGGGAGGCCTATTTCTTCAAGGGTGTCTAGTATGTCGCCCTGTTGTATTGTTGTCGTGTGACTGTACAGCTGGGCATAGAATTGGCTAAATGTCTCGTTAATCTCTAGTTGTTTTCTGCAGGTCTCCCCAGTGTTTTTTTTTATATCAGCAATTGGGTATTTCGGGTGTTCTTTTTTGCATAACCACGACAGACGTCTGCCTGGTTTGTCACATTCTGCATGCATTCTAGTGACGCTAGTTATGTAATCAAATTTAGCTAATCTGGCCCATGCGTTCTGGCAGTCGTCTCTGGCTGTGGCTAATTCCTCCTCTGTTTCCCTTGATTTGGGTGCCGTGGCTTCGAGCTGGGTGATTTTTCCCTCCCCCACCTCTAGTTCTCTCCGCAGGATTTACCTTATACCCCGGCACTGGCTATAACCTCCCCCCTAATCATCACTTTTAGCGCTTCCCATATCGTGTCCCATCCCTCCACAGAACCTATATTGGTGTCTAAGTATTCTTGTATTTTGACCCGGAGGTCTTCTCTGAATGCCCCGTCAGTGAGGGCCTCAGTCGGCATACGCCACATTGGTATGGGTGGTCTGGGCTCTCTAGTCTTCCATTCCATAAGGAGTGGAGAGTGGTCTGGTATTGTTCTGCCTAGATAGGATATTGATTCAACCTGAGGTAAGTGTTGTCTGTCAACTAGTAAGTAATCGATCCTGGTGTGCAGTGTGTGGTGGGATGAGTAATATGAGTATATTCTGTCATTCGGGTGGAGTTCCGTCCACACCTTCGACAGGTCAAGATTCTCTAGTACTTTGTTCAGTGGAGACTGGGAGGAGGAGGCCGGTGATGGTGAGGGTCTAGACCTATCCAGCGTTGAAATCGCCCCCCCCACATAAACAGTCCATCCCGATAGGATGTTAATTTGGCACTTATGTGAGACAGGTACGCCGGGATGCCGTTGTTGGGAAGGTAAGTGTTGACAATGCATATTTCTTGCTGCTCGATGCTGCCAGTAAGTATCAAGTATCTTCTGTCCACATCTGCTTCCTTTGAGTGTAGCCTGAGGGCACTGAGCTGTCAATCCAGGTGTAGACTCCTCGTGTGTATTTGGAGTAGGGGGCGCCAAAGCCCGGACCCCCCCCACCATTCCGATATTCTGTTGTCGTCCTCTGCTGTTAGGTGTGTTTTCTGCAATAGAGACATGCTTCCTCTGCAAGTATGATTTGATTCTGTTCCTACGCATGTAGGAGCTCATCCCCCTGACGTTCCACGTCATCACCCTAATGTTAGCTGCCATCATTGTGTTGCATTGTTTTGATCAGGTTCTCCGTTGGGCTCTGATTCTGGATGTGCATTGTGGCAAAGAGTGCAGAACATTTTAAACAGTAACTTAATAAACTCAACCAACTGCACCCAGCAGTTGCGCCACTTGGGCGGTGCTCGGGTGCCCCCGCCATCTCTTGGCCTTTCCAAGCCTTCCTTGGCGGGTTGCGATGCGGTGGCAACAGACCTGCATCGGTTCGTTCATAGGGTCGTGTCATTCGGCGCAGGCTGGGCAGCGTGGTAGGCCCCCCGTCCTTATTGGCAGTGATTCAGGCATGGGTGGCGGCCGTCCTGGGCAAAGTTCCTTTTGTAGGGTCCTGTTATGTCAGTGCTGCGAGCGTGTCTTCGGCTCTGTGTCATATCCTTCCATGCTCTTACTTGAGAGCAATAGATGCCTGGAGAGTCACTGCGCCTCATTACACGGTAGGTGGTAAGGGATTACCGGCACCGGTGCCGGTAATCCCTCACCGCCCTACTACGAGGTCCCTTAGCGGTTTTACCAGGCGTTAAGGACGCGACCCGCTAAGGGACTTCAGAGCTATGGGGGCTCGAATGGGAATGGGGAATGGTTCCCGGAATGGGGACTTGCTGGGTCCTCCTAGGTCGGAATGACCCTATTCCGGGAACACGGACCCGGAATGCGGTAAGGGGGAAGCCATGGCGCTAATAGCGCCATAGTTACCATCTACCGTGTAATGAGGCCCACTGTCTTCAATTCTTCTACGTTTGGAAGGAGCACTTCGACCCGTAATGTCAGTTGCGGGCTTCGTTTTGGTTGGATGCATGACGTTTCTAGCTGGTATTTTAGGGCTAGATGATGTTGGAGCCTCGCCATGTTTTGCTCCAACGTGCGCTAGATTGATCTTACTTAGATCTTGTAGGAGTTTGTTCACTACATCAAGTGAATTTGATCTTGGCGTTCGAAGAGGGGAATTTTCTAGCGAGCAATGATCTTCTTCATCTTTTGTCTGTCTATTACTTATAGGAGCTTCGTAACTTGTGAGATCTGTAGTAGAGGAGACAGGCGTTAATCTAGGCTCCTTCATTCGCCCACTAATGGCACTTTTCCCAGGGTCAGGACTCTCACAGGAGGCATGCATAAGGTCCTCAGTTGATCCTTCTGGGGTAAGATCCCATGTTTTGGGGCTTGTTACATCTATGGTCGTTGTTGTCTCCTTTAAGGTTAAGCGGGACTCACTGTGGGGCTCACAGGAGGGAATCACTTCGTTATGGGGTGTCACTGAGCAGTCTTTGTGGATCTGCTCATAAACTGTCTCCTGAGACACTTTGTTCGAGAATGTGAATTGCGATGTTTTCAATTTGAGCTTGAGCAGGCTCTTTGAAGTGTCATTGCATTTCTCGCTCATTTTACAGGCCATGTCATGAGGTGCTTGTGAGATTTCGAACGTGTCCGACGCCGACAAGAACCGAGTGGCATGCATAGGGAGCTCCGTTTCCCGATCGGCTGGCTGCTTTCCAGAGGAAACACGCTGCAGCTCCTCATGAATAGACAGCGCACGTGTAGCTAAGACGCGCAGGGAAGAAATGACACAGGACTCGCCCAGAGAACACAGGGAACCAGCGCCAGCCCCCGCGTCGTGATCCCCCAGATCCATCGGCACCCCCAGAGCACACACTGAGGGCACGGCGACCTGGGTAAGTGATTGCTCATTAGGCGATCTTCTTATTGGAATAATGTTGTTTGGTGCGCAGGGCGGGGGCACAGGCCGCCGGGCACCTACGTTCTGGGACGTGGATGACAAAGAGTCAGTCGCTGTTGGTGACGTTTTTGCTGTACTTTGAGTAGAGCTGGGAGAACTTGTACTAATTGTAGAAGCACCCGTGTAGGGTGAGGTACGACTTGCTTTCGTGCTAGGCATACTATTAATGTTAGAATTAGTATTAGTGTCAATAGTCAGCCTTACTTGAAAAGGGGGAGGAGCCGCTTCCGAGATGAACAATGTGTTGCTTACTCCACGACACAGCTGTAGTCGAGTCAGGGGATGTTGGAGGACTGGTCCTCTCCCTCTGGGACACATCGGGAGTTGCGAGTCTCCCATAACAGCAAGCCTCTCCACCTCGACTCCCTAGACTCTGCTAACTCTGCGTCTGCTCCGCGGAGTCTTGAGTCTTATGGTACTGGCAGCAAGTATGCTCCACCTCCAGGCAAGAGCAATGGAAAAGTTCCTCAGAGCAACAAAGACAGAAATACTCCCAAGACTCTGCTGACTCCGCCATGTGATACAGGTGAGTAGTGGCTGAACTGACCACTGAACCCTGGCACTTCTACAGAGCAGCAGTGATCATAAAGGTGATACAGGTGAGTAGTGGCTAAGCTGACCACTCATCCCTGGCACTTCTACAGATCAGCAGTGATCATAATGGTGATACAGGTGAGTAGTGGCTAAGCTGACCACTCATCCCTGGCACTTCTACAGATCAGCAGTGATCATAATGGTGATACAGGCGAGTAGTGGCTAAAGTGACCACTCATCCCTGGCACTTCGACAGAGCAGCACTGACCATAACGGTGAAACAGGTGAGTAGTGGCTAAACTGACCACTCATCCCTGGCACTTCTGCAGAGCAGCAGTGACCATAAAGGTGATACAGGCACAGATAAGTGATATACCTGCTTCCTCTTTGAGTTAACGTTTGCCGAGGGACGACTATACTCTTCAGAGTGGTGTAAATCTGAGAATCCTACAGGAGCCGGCCTGATTCTCTCAAATGCTGCCCAGGCTGCAAGGTTGGCATGTATGAGACATGCCACCTACTGCTTGTCCACAGCAAACAATTTCACATTGGCCCGTATGGTTTGGCGTTAGGTTGATAGATGTGGCAAATTGGCTTCCCGAGTAGGTACAATAGCTTGCCTCATATTGTAATTAGGTTCCAGCTATTCTGTGGGGTAGGGAGGAGGTTATCTGGAGGTGAAAAGTGAGAGGTGAGCGTTGTGATGATGGAAATGCATCGGAGGGACAGGGCTTCTGTATCCTTGTCCTTTATTGCTTTAGCATGTATGTTCTGTCTTGTTTTCCGCGCAGGAATTCATGTGGGACTCCTGGTGGTGCGGCTCTTCCTCTTTTTGATTGTGGTGAACAGCCCCTTGGGATACCCTTATGGCACCCATGGGTGGGGGTACAACCCTGTACTCCTAGTGTATGTTTTTGGGCATCTGAGTGTGGCCCACAGAGCAGGGTATGGGCTGGTGGCAGCTCCATGCTGAATTTGACAGGTGATCTGAGTATCCTACATTTTAGGATACCCAGGCCCTGCCATTGGAATCAGTTGATTCCTGATAGAAGACAAGATGGCCCCTCTGGCCTCTTGCTTTCTATCACTTGTTACTGTGTTTTAAGTCCCGGGAAGCCATGACTCTGTCCCTTCCCCTGACTGGCTGTTGGGTGGATGTTCCATATATGTGTTGTGGGGAAGTCCAGGCCAGACTGGCTGGAGCCTTCCCAATGACGGTTGTAGGTACGCCCGTGGGGTGGGGCCTTGGTGAAAGAAGTTTGTGACGAATACGCTTTTCATGATCTGGGTGTCTAGTATCTGGTGTTTGACACAATGACTGAGACAGCCCTGCCCGAAACTGGGAAAAATGCAAGATGAAGAATGGCCTGATTGCACTGTGAGCCTGATTGGCTGCCTGAATGCACTGGGAGCCTGATTGGCTGCCTGAATGCCTGAATGATTGGTTGCCTGAGTGTGGCCCAGCAGAGTGAATGAGAGACATAACAGCATATCTGGGGGCCTCTCACTGATGGAAATCATTCAGAAGCTGAAGTTAATACTTGATGCTTAACCTTGAAGCCCACTGGAAGAAGAATTATTGCTGCTGCTGTCCTTCGCTAATCGGGCCATCGAGAGTCAGTGAAGATTGTGTATATAACCTTGAACCTTATTTATATAAAGACTGTGAGCCTCATCACGAGTTGGGCGGTAACGCCAGCGCTATTACCGCCAGTGCTATTAGCCCTACTGCCAAACCCCCCCGGCGCTATTAGTGCCGAAATCACGGGTTTGGCGGAACGGTTAGTGCCCATTCCCCATTGGGCCCATTCGGGAATTCCTCATTCCCCATTGGGCTCAATGGCGAAAATTCGCGCTATTACAGCCGGCGGATTTCCCGCCGGTGGTAATAGCACCGAAAATCGGCAAATTTGCTGCAGATTTCCCCCAGCTCAGAGCTGGGGGGAAATCCGCCAAGGTCATGATCTGGCAGACCCTTAAATGCGGCGGTAATAGCGCTACCGCCGCATTTAAGGGTTACTGGAAAACTTGTGATGAGGCCCAGTGTGTGGATATTCTTTTGTGGGTGCTTGGGGACTACACTGTACTTAACAACCAGCCTGCATCACCTCCTGAGAACTAGGCCTTGATTGCTCACCCACATTTTACCAAATAGAGAATTTTGGCTGGGGTTCTCTGTGCCTCTACTCTGCCATATAGAGGGAAGGAGTCGAAAGGATGTTACCTCTATGCTGTGCACCCGTAAAGACTTGACTGCCTCCACATTTGTGATTATGAAGATTGACCGTTATGCAGTAGGGACTCACAATTTAAGAAAACCTCTCTGGGAATTTGCTCCACCACCTATATCCAACAGTTATTAACACACAACAATGGGTATGGCACCCATATTCGTGTACCCGTGATTTATGAGACTCAAACTATCATGTCACTAACACTTTCCCTATACAGAGGCACACCCTGTCCCTGTCAGGGGCGAGGCTCATCCTAGGTCACCGGTGGTGCGCCGCCTATCTAATAGAAAAGGGAGAGGGAAGCTTTCCCTATACAGAAGCACACCCTGTCCCTGTCAGGGGCGAGGCTCACCCTAGGTCACCGGTGGTGCGCCGCATATCTAATAGAAAAGGGAGAGGGAAGCTTTCCCTATACAGAAGCACACCCTGTCCCTGTCAGGGGCGAGGCTCACCCTAGGTCACCGGTGGTGCGCCGCCTATCTAATAGAAAAGGGAGAGGGAAGCTTTCCCTATACAGAAGCACACCCTGTCCCTGTCAGGGGCGAGGCTCACCCTAGGTCACCGGTGGTGCGCCGCATATCTAATAGAAAAGGGAGAGGGAAGCTTTCCCTATACAGAAACACACCCTGTCCCTGTCAGGGGCGAGGCTCACCCTAGGTCACCGGTGGTGCGCCGCCTATCTAATAGAAAAGGGAGGTGGAAGCTTTCCCTATACAGAAGCACACCCTGTCCCTGTCGTGAGGGGGCGTCAATCCATGTCACCGGTGGTGCGCCGCCTATATAATAGAAAAGGGTGAGGGAAGCTTTCCCTATACAGAAGCACACACTGTCCCTGTCAGGGGGGGCTCGCCCTAGATCACCGGTGGTGCGCCGCCTATCTAATAGAAAAGGGTGAGGGAAGCTTTCCCTATACAGAAGCACACACTGTCCCTGTCAGGGCTGGGGCTCGCCCTAGGACGCTGGTGGTGTGCCACCAATCTAATAGAAAAGGGAGAGGGAAGCTTCCCTATACAGAAGCACACCCTGTCCCTGCCAGGGGAGGCTCGCCCTAGGTCACAGGTGGTGCACCACCTATCTAATAGAAAAGGGAGGTGGAAGCTTTCCCTATACAGAAGCACACCCTGTCCCTGTCGTGAGGGGGCGTCAATCCATGTCACCGGTGGTGCGCCGCCTATATAATAGAAAAGGGTGAGGGAAGCTTTCCCTGTACAGAAGCACACCCTGTCCCTGTCAGGGGGGGCTCACCCTAGGTCTCCGGTGGTGCGCCGCCTATCTAATAGAAAAGGGTGAGGGAAGCTTTCCCTATACAGAAGCACACACTGTCCCTGTCAGGGGAGGCTCGCCCTAGGTTACTGGTGGTGCTCCGCCTATCTAATAGAAAAGGCAGGTGGAAGCTTCCCCTATACAGTATACAGAAGCACACCCTGTCAGTGGGGTGGGGGCTCGCCCTAGGTCACAGGTGGTGCGCCGCCTATCTAATAGAAAAGGGAGAGGGAAGCTTCCTCTATACAGAAGCACACCCTGTCCCTGTCAGGGGCGGGGCTCGTCCTAGGTCACCGGTGGTGCGCCGCCTATCTAATAGAAATGGGAGAGTGATGCTTTCCCTATAAAGAAGCACACCCTGTCCCTGTCAGGGGCGGGGCTCACCCTAGGTCACCGGTGGTGCGCCGCCTATCTAATAGAAAAGGGAGGGGGAGCTTCCCCTATACAAAAGCACACCCTGTCAGTGGGGTGGGGGGCTCGCCCTAGGTCACCGGTGGTGCACCGCCTATCTAATAGAAAAGGGAGAGGGAGGCTTTCCTTATACAGAAGCAAACCCTGTCAGTGGGGTGGGGGCTCGCCCTAGGTCAACGGCGGTGCACCGCCTATCTAATAGAAAAGGGAGAGGGAAGCTTTCCCTATACAGAAGCACACCCTGTCCCTGTCAGGGGCGGGGCTCGTCCTAGGTCACTGGCCGTACGCCGTCATATCTAATAGAAAAGGGAGAGGGAATCTTTCCCTGTCTCTACACCATATGCTAAACAGATTTCTAAAATAACTATAAAAAATAGAACAAACGCAGTAATGGTTTCCCAACCTCAGCAGAAAGAGATGCAAACAATTAGCATCTCAGTGCATCCTGGACATGTGCAGAGGGGACTATTTATACGGCTCAAATGCCTCATTTATTCACCCTCACTGAAGTGTGTACAGTTGAGGCAAGGTAGGGGCAAACTGCCAATAATAAAATGTTGCGTCAACCCACAGTTTATGCTTCCTAATTCCTAGTTACTAGTTACGCACTGCCACAACCACTGGGCAGGTCTATAATCAGCATTCTAAATAGCCGTATTAGGATTCCTTTGTCAATATCCGCACTTAAAAAGGTCAACCAATTTTGATGACTTAGCTCATTGGTGTCATCTTCTTCAGGACCAGCAATTTAGCCCACTGGAGTCAATCGCTGTCATCCATCTTGGGAGAACTGGCAGCCATTCCATGGCCTGGAAAGAAATGAATACTTTGTTCACCTAAGGGTTCTGTGTGGACTTCTATTTCTTGCATCCAGGCTATAACAGCTACATTACAATATCATTACAAAGAAACAATTTTCAACATCGCGTATGCATCTAACATATCTACAATGGGGGTCTCACCCCCTCCCAATATAGTGTCTTACTTGTATTCGACTTGGAACAATCCAATGAACAGTTAGTCTGGAATGTGACATACCTTAAAGCCCGATCGATGTCTCTGTGGGCCAGGGGAGTTGCTAGGTCTGGAAAAGACCCGGGGCTAAGCTGATGTTGGAACTGTCAGGACTGGGGGCTAGCTAGTCTTTTGGCTGTTGCTCCTGAGATTCTATCCGGGGCTACAACCAAAAGATCAGGGGCTATAGCCCCTTAGCCCCCCCCTAGCAACGCCCCTGCTGTGGGCTAAAAAGGCACCAGCTTGCCAGATGTATGAGCAGCTTCTTCTGACATGTCTTCTTATTCGCTTCAAAGAGCTATATAATCGTGTGTTTCAACTGTGCTATACAGGAAGGTGCATGTGCAATTCGAGTGATCAGTCGTCACGGGTGATGGCATGTTATGCCCATATGACACAAACCGCTTTCCCAAGTGGGTGTACAAAGGCTGTCCCAGTATTGTCACTGCATGAAGAGTTGATCCATGTCTGGTAATTTTGATCATGTCAACAGCTGAGTTATGGCTCAGATTCAAACGCTGGTTGTGCAAAACACGAGGAGGCACAAATAAGTACTGCCTCTTTCCTACAGCATGTTTAATCTTAAAAAGAGCTTAACATAATGGAGCCTTATTGTTGAGACCTGGGTAAGCCCAGTGATGGCGTGCGGGCCCCCTAGGGTCTGAGCACAGCGCGCACGGGCGGGCGCGCAAAACGCACGCCGGAGACGTCTGGGTGGTCCGGTGCTCCGGCGCGAACTGCCCGGGCCCCGCCTTTATTAAACCAGCGCGCATGCGCCGGCCTGGCGGGCCGCGCATGCGCACTTCGTGTACTACGTACACAACATCCCTCCTTTTCCCCCCAAACAACAAACAAATTAAACAGGGGAGCCAACGTGGCTCAAATCAAACTGTACTTAACAGGGCTTGTTACTCATGCCGCTGAGTCCATGATGAAATCCTGGAATCTTTGCGGTGGACGACGTCCTTCCCTGCGCGGGTACCTGGGTGAACCTCCCTCGGGGTTCTCTGGTCCCCCGGGGTCCTCTGGCGGTTCACCGCCTCCACGCGGCGCCTCCGCTGCTTGTCCTTGGTCAGGATTGGTTTCCTCTTCCGCTGCCACAGGTCCTATGCGCTTGAAGAAGGATACGTTTCTGGTTACTGTACCCCGCGCTTTCGCAGCTGTGACCATTGACCCTTTGACATGAGTGACTCGCATTGGTTGGGTTTCGTAAGTCATCGAGAGTTTTCCTTCCGGTTTCCTGTTCCGGACTAGGACGGTGTCTCCTACCGCTATCTCTCTTTCTGGCAGCCTCCGCCTTGTTGTTTCGTTCTCGTTTCTCGCTGCTCTTTCTGCTGTCACCCGTGCGCTATCGATCACACCCGGGTGTCTGTCTCCCGCTTCGGGTATCAGCCCTCTGGGTATTCGCCTGAACAGCGCCTCGGCGGGTGCGATTCCGGTGGATCGATGTGGGGTGGACATGTATTCACGAAGAAAGTCAATTAGATTGTGTCGTAGGTGCTCCCCTCCATTGACAGAAATTCGAAAACTCTTGTTCAGTGTCCGCATGAATCGCTCAACCTCTCCATTGCCCCTTGGCCATAGCGGGGTTACCTTCCGGTGCTTTATGCCTCCTTCTTCGCAGTACCTAGCAAACCGCTGCCCTTGGAACGGGGCTCCATTGTCTGAGCAGATCTCAAAGGGGAACCCATGGGTGGCGAAAATGTTGTCCATTGCCAGGATGGTGTGATCACTGGCGGTGGATTCCACGAGCTCCACCTCCGGATACCTCGACCACTGGTCCGTGACCACCAGGAAGTATAGGCCCCTTCCGGTCGAGCCGAAGTCTGCGTGCACCGTTCCCCATGGTACGTCACTCCGCTCCATGGCCTGAATGGGTGGGCCCCTTTCCACAGGACTCGTGGCTTTGCAGGGAATGCAGGTCCTCACAAACTCGGCCACCCTGTGCTCCAGATAGGGGAACCAGACCTTCAGCCTGAGGCGTGCCTTCATCTTGGCTATGCCTTGGTGCCCTGTGTGGGCCAACTGGAGGACTCTCATGACCAATGACCTGGGGATCACGATCTGGTGCCCTCGCAGTAACAGACCGTCCGTGGACACCGAGAGCTCGTGTCGAGCTTTCCACAGCAGTTGCAGGTCCCTTTGCACCTCCGGGTTCCTCCTGGCGTTGTTCAAAAGGATGTCCCGCCACTCTCCTGTGGCCACCGCCCTTTTCACCCTCAGGAACGCCTCGTCGGAGTTCGAGTCGTCCGCAATGTCCTATCTCGATAAGGCCACGGTCAGGGCCGATTCAATGACGAGGTGTACGGCGTCCCCAGTGTCAGTCATCTCCACGGGACTCTGGGTATCCCTCGTGCCTGGATGACGAGAAAGATAGTCGGCTGGGTTGTGTGTACCTGGGCGGTATACTAGCTTGACGCCGTATTCCATGAGGGATAGCATCCATCTCTCGATGCAGGGTGGCGGCTTGGATGATGTTCCTGACAAGATAGGAATCAGGGGTTTATGGTCCGTTATCACGACGACAGGTTTGCCGAGGATGTAGATTCTGAAGTGTTTGCACCCCCACAGGATGGCGAGGGCCTCCCTTTCTATCTGGGAGTATCTCCTCTCCGTGTCGGTGAGGGCTTTGCTGGCATATGCTATGGGCCTCATGACCCCTAGTTCGTCTGCCTGCATGAGGACTGCCAAAAGTCCCACCGGGCTGGCATCGACCACTATCTCTGATTCCCGGCTGGGATTGAAATAGGCCATTGTTTCCTGCTCTGACAGGGCTTCTTTGATGGCCTTGAAGGATCGTTGTTCATTCTCAGTCCACTGCCAGGCTACGTCGTTCCTGGTGAGTTCCCCCAGAGGATCCGACAGAGAGGCTAAGTCCTTAATAAAACGGCCGCAGTAGTTGACCATCCCTAAGAAGCTCCGAACTTCGGCCGGTGATGTGGGTGGAGGTGCATCTCTAATGTCCTTCACTTTTCCAGGATCCGGGGATATGCCCCCAGCATGGAAGGTGAACCCAAAGAATTCCAGTCGGTCTTTTAGGAATTCGCACTTTTCTTGGTGCAGGGTTAAACCCACCACCTGTAGCCTCTCAAAAGTGTTCTCTAGCCGTTTAAGATGTTCAATTTCCGACCTGGCAAAGACTAAGATGTCGTCGGACATGTTTATGACTCCTTTGTCAGGGCTCCTCTGATGGCGCTTTGGAAAACCTCCGCTGCGGACGATATTCTGAAGTTTAGTCTTTTGTACTGGTACAGCCCATCGTGAGTAGTGAATGTCGTAATGTACCTCGACTCGGGGTGTAACTCTAGCTGGTGATACCCAGACCTGAGGTCCAGTTTAGAGAAGACTTTGGCACCTTGGAGTTCTCCGACGATGTCATCTAGAGTGGGTGTGAGGTGACGCTCCCTTTTGATGGCGGCATTTGGGAGTCTCATGTCCATGCAAATGCGTACTGCCCCCGGTTGCTTCGGCTTTGGGGCCACTACAATAGGCGAACCCCAAGGGGTGGGGCCTTCCACTCTTTCAATGATGTCCCGGTCGACCAGCTGCTTCAATTCCTCCTCCACTTGGGCCCTTAAGTGGAAAGGAATCCGGCGATGTTTGAGGGCCGTCGGCCTCACGGACTTGTCGATATGTAAGCGTATGGGCTCTGCTTTCAGCTTTCCAATGCCCTTGAAGAGAGTTTCGAATCTGTGTAGCATGCTTTTCAGATCGGCATGGTATACTCCAAACGAGAAGTGGACAATGTCGAGTGCTTCTGATGCCGCACAGCTCAACAGGGAATGTGGGCTGACGCTGGTGACAAAGAACCTTGCTTTGATAGTGTTCTGTCCATGAGAAACCGGGGCTACAAACACGCCTTGGATGGGTAGAGGTGTTTCCCCTCCGAAAGCATATATTCGCGCCATGGACGCTGACAGCTCCGGTGGGCCCGGCAGGGCCTCATAATGTTTGGTGGCCAGCACACAGACCAAAGCCCCAGTGTCTATGAGAATGGGGGTGGGGACGTCATCGATGTTAACAGTGCATGTGGGTTGGCGTCTCGTGCCAGGACCTTTCACAATGATGGAAATGAAGAAAATCTCTTCCTCCTCCTCCTCCTCTTCTGCGATGTCCAGTTCCTGCAGACCCTGATCGATCGATGAGATGCCTCTCACTCTGCGAGCGCCTCCACGTCCCACTCTCTCCGGTCCTCTTCCTGCCGCTACAGGGGCGGCAACCCGGCACATCCTTGCATAGTGCCCCGGTGTGCCACACCGGCCGCAAGTTCTCGACTTAGCTTGGCATTCTCCTCCGTGGGGGAGATCATATCCACAGTAGGAGCAAGATGAGGCGTTGCCTGGAGTGGGCTGGGCATCAGGCCTTCTCGGCGCCCATTTCGACCTTCCCGTTGCTGAACGTCCCACAGCAAATGCGTCTTCATCATTCTTCGGTCGCGTGGCAGCGTCCATTTTCGCACCTCTGGCTTCTGCCAGCTCATGTGCTCTTCCCAGGTCCAAAATTTGCTGGAGGGTCAGACCAGGTTCTCTCAGTACTTGCCTTCTAAGTTTGCCGGAGCTGCACCCCTGCAATAGCTGGTTGCGGACCATTTCTTCCTCATTGACCCATCTGCAGGAGGTCGCCAGGTGCCTCAGACGGGCACAGAATTTGTCCAGAGGTTCGTCGTCTAGTTGTCTTTCGGCGCCCATGATAAATCTATCAAAGTCCACATTTGCCATGGGGAGAAAATGGTCTTTGAGTGCCTGCTTGACTGTGTCATACGTGACCACGGGGATGACGAGGGAATCGTAGATTTTGTGGACTTCTGCGCCTGCCGAGTAGATCATAGTAGCTATTTTGGTGTCATCATCGTTCACCCCCGATGCCCTGAAGAACATATCTAACCTCTTGACCCACAGCAGCCACTTCGGGCCTAGTTTGGAAGGGGGGCCAGTAGTATCGAATTCAGGCATGGGGGCCAGGGACTTGCGAGATCTGCGCGGGATTGGGGCTATGGCACCCTCATCATCAGTCTCTTCGCCCATTTCTGCGTCACGTACTCACAGTTATCTTTTCCTAGAATGATGGGTGGCTTGTCCCAGGCTTGTAGTAGTGCTGGGGTGTAGAAACCCACTTCTTTCTTCTTTGGTGCCACAGCCCTGCGCCTGCAGGACTGTGGGAGTTCCAAAAATTACGTAGTATTCCCCAAAACACAGCTGGCAGGTCGCGCACGAGCACCCTCTCGGGCCGCAACCACTGCAGCTGTGTGTGAAGAGGGGAGCGAGCGAAAACAAAATGGCCACCGGCACTCCGCGGGTCCGTGATACGGAAGAGCTTTCCGTCTCTCCGAGGCTGTTGGAGCAGGGAAGTGATCCGTACCACCCTCGTCGCCAGTGTTGTGACCTGGGTAAGCCCAGTGATGGCGTGCGGGCCCCCTAGGGTCTGAGCACCAGCGCGCGCGGGCGGGCGCGCAAAAACGCACGCCGGAGACGTCTGCCGGGCCCCGCCTTTATTAAACCAGAGCGCATGCGCCGGCCTGGCGGGCCGCGCATGCGCACTTTGTGTACTACGTACACAACACTTATTACTAGCTCCAAGGGGATGACCTCCACGTTCCACTAGCACTGCTCGTATGAATCTTGCTAAAGCACCTCGCTCTCGCACTGGCTATACGGCGTCATTAGAGTGGCCGTGGCCCGGCTCCGAGACTAGCTCACATATCTCGAGGTAGCCATCTTGGATAGAGGAGTCAGCCGGTTCCCCTCTTTCGATATTATGTGTATCTGTGCCCAAGCTGGCCTCATAACTCCAAGGATCTGGCCAGGATCCAGCCTGGCAGTAATTCCATTTGTTCACAATGTATATTAACATTTAAATATCCGATGTTAGATTATCGCAGTTAAACTGAGAATGAATGAAAGGGTGAAAAAGACCCTTAGGGACCCACACCACATCTTTAGACCCAACAGTGTTTCTTCTAGTGGATCACATTAGGTCAGGACAAATCAGAAGAACTCTGAGAAAGTCAGAAAGAGTAAATCAATGACCTGCCGCGCAGTATAACGCCTCCCCATGCTGACAGTTGCTCAATTTGTCTTCATACGTGAATCAGCACTTGTCGTTACTGGTTTTTAACACTAATGCATGTGCGCAGTGGGGCATAGCCCCTTACTGCAGGGCAGTTTACTTCATAACAGCAATCTCATGCATCTGGATGGCTTTGTTAGGGCCATTCTTACAGGTATTCAAACGGAAAATCCAAAGTTGTTCTCGTTTTAGAAAGAGATCGGTGACCCTCCCCGACGTGGGGGATGTATTTTCTCCAGGACTGTCCATCTAAAGTCCTCTGTCGTGTGGCCCATGGCAACAAAATGTGAGGAGCTGTCAATCTTGAGGTTCTGATGCACGATATATGTTTGATGAGCCTTTTTTTGACAGGTCTCATTGTCATGCCTACATACTGCAAAGAGCATGCACAGGTTAATAAGTATACCAAACCCCTGCTGTTAAAGCTCATAAACGTTCTTTGTTGCCAATGTGTCTTCCATCCGATATCGATATCGGTCCTACATGTGGTTTGGGCACACATGGTACAGCTGCTTTTTGTGGCACCGAATTCTGTCATCGAGGTGCACCGCACGCCTCGTCTACACAGGCTGTCCACGATCGATCGTCAACTAGCACTGCAAAATTCGAACCTGCTTTCCCGACGACGGTGTTCACATTTTCTTCACAGAATCTCGACTACCGTGTCCCCTGCATTAAAGGGACTCCACTCACGAGGAACCCGTCGACGAGCCATTGAAGAAACTCTGCTAAACTCAGGAACATTGGTGTAATGGAACATTTTTGACCAGGAAACAAGACTATTTTAAACATTAATGGACTGGGCTTGTTAATACACTTTATTACAGGTTGCCCAGGTGGGGGGATCCTCACGCAGAACTGTGTTTTAGTAGCAAGAGAACCATTCTGCCATTGTTTAACCTAATGTGTCTTCCTTCCTATGTTCTATGCTGATACACATTACTGTTTGATTTGTATGCCATTAAAAACTGTCATCAGTTGGTGCATTTTAAAGGAGTCAATAGTTAAGAGTGATACCACATAGACATTGGGCTTCATTACGAGTTTGCCGGTAATAAAAGAAAATTACCGGCATGCCAGTGCTACCGTGTCCGTGTAGCACTGCTGCCGGAAACTACAGTAGATTCCGAGTCAGCGTGCATGCGCGTTCCGGCATGCTGGTAACGGTACCACCGGCACGATGGTAATGCCCCCCAAACCCTCGATACCAGCATCCTCGATGCCGCAGGCACCGGCACTGACGATGCCGTAATTACCAGCATCCCGATGCCGGTAATACCGGAACCAGAAACAACGTCATTGCGCCGGAATGGGAAATGCACTGATGGCCATCTTTAAAAACGCAATCCATTGCAATTCTCAGTCTACAGCAGTTGAACAGGAGAACAGAGTAGGCACGAAGAAAGCAGAGGAACATGTCAACCAGGCAAGGCACCGTCGGTCACCGGAAACCAAGGTTTAACAACATTGAGCTGAACTTGTTGGCCGACACACTTGTCAAACATGCAGACGTTGTCTTCTGTGCCGACCTGCACCGGGCAGCCCAACTATGGAAAACAGCGGTATGGGAGGAGGTGGCCCACAAGGTATCAGCGGTGGGGACAACACCATGGACTGTCTACGATTGTTGCAAGCGGTGGGACGATCTCCGTCTGTGGGTCCGCAGCCAGGGACTGGGTACAGGAGACAGCCCACCATCCCCCATCAAACTTGCCACATGGGAGGAGACCTGCAGCACTGTCATCAACATGGAGGGCATCGAGGACGTTGGACAAGCCGAGATCAGAGCTGCAACATCAGACAATGATGGTAAGTGTCCCTTACCGTAATCCCAAACTCACACCACACACCTTCATCCCCAACGTCAATGGCAAAGTCCAAATGGCAAGTAGGTGGCACCAAATTTCTGCAGCATTTGCTCCCACCTTAAGTCACCTCCCACATAACTACAATGTCCCTGCCACAAACACATGCAACAAACCCCACTGACACACACCACATGACCCCTTAATTGCCAACACAAGCACCATCTGCATGTGCACACACACATACACATCACTATACAGCTGCAGCACTCACAACAACATGCCACCTCATTGCAAGATGCACACATCACCACCACCACTTGCACACATGACTCACTCACATGTCTATATACGCAGTGTACACATCAATGCATCAACGTACAAATGGGAGCACATCAGTTCCACAATTAAACACCACATGGCACACAGCCCCTGTGCCATGGCCACAACACGCAAACCACTAGACACCTGTAGGGCACCCAACAGACACCATGCACAACATGGTCGCACCAGAAGGATGCTCCGACACTGCACCCCCACCCCCATTCTTGTGTGCACCATGCCAGGCCCTCCAACAGGTCCATGAGAATGTGCATGACTCTGAAAGTACTACCATCGATGTATGTCAGATGTATGCACACCCATGACTAATGCCCTGCCTCACTGTCCCCCACAGGTACAGGAACAGACAGTGAGGGTGAACACGCCCCAACACCCCAGAGAGCCGCTGCCCGTCGACGCTGTGGCAAGAGACAACGCCTCCAGCCAGGAGCCATCTACCTCCACGGCAAGACTGAATCATGCAACACCTTCCACGCCACAGCCTTCCTGCCAAGAGGACACACAGGTAGGCCAGCAGGCCAAGCAGGCACCACCTACCTCCAGCAAGGCCCCCCAGCAAACTTCCACTCCTGGCAGCAAGGCCCCCCAGCCAAGATCTACACCTGCCAGCAAGGCCCTTTAGCCAAGATCTACTCATGCCAGCAAGGCCCCCCAGCCAAGATTTACTCCTGCCAGCCAGGCCCCCCAGCCAACATCCACTTCTGGCAGCAAGGCCCCTGGCAAACATCCACATCTGGGGCACAGGAGCCACTTCAAGTGGAAGATCAGGAATCATGTGGCCAGTGAGCTGGAGGAGGCACAATCTGTGGTGCAGAGTGAGCAGGGTGAGGTGGCTCAATCTCCCCTGCACAGTGAGGAGGAGGCAGACTCCCAGCCCGCAGCCAGCATGAGGACCTCGAATCAACGCCACCCAGGCAGGCAAGCCCAGGTGGTGCACCTGTACATGGCTCAGATGCCCGCTGCACAGTGGATGCTAGAGTGAGGAAGCTGTGTTCAGTCCCAGAAGCCCTCAGCCCACCTCCCATGCCAGCACCTGGTCTACAGCACATCAGGGATATCAGGGGTGACTGGCACACATGGAAGGGCGGCAGCAGGCTATGCAGTAACGAACACAAAAGCAACACGGCAGGCCATGCAGGAAGCCCTGTAAGACAATACAAGGCTGGTCAGCAGGGCTGTGTACCGTGTGGCCAGGCGCGTGCAGGAAGGAATACAGTAATGGCTGCCATGGCCCGTGCCATCACATAGTTGGCGAACGCTATAGCGGAGCAAAGAAATGTCACCACTACCCCCCAACCCCGTCCATCATCGAGCACGACACTGGCCATTTCGACACAAACAAGCCCTGTGCGTCGCTCACAGCAACTTGTTCGACGCCCAGTGGCTCACTCCCTCTCCTCCAAAAAGTGGGCGTGAATAGTAGTACTCACACGTGCTTGTTGGGATGGAGTAGTAGTGAAGTTTTTGTGAGGGTAGTTGGGGTGGGCGTGTAGAGGTTTCTGTGTGTGGGGGTGTTGGTGTTGGGGTATTTGGTGTGGGGGTATTGGGTGTTAGGGTATTGGGTGTGGTGGTGGTGGGGGTAGAAGGGCTGGGGGTAGAATGGATGGGGGTGGTGGGGATAGTGGGGGAGGCGGTGAGGGGTCATTTCAATGGGATATTGGTGGTAGTTAAGTAATGGGACTATGTACAAAGTTATTCATTTGATCAATACAGCTGGTGTGAGTAAGAAAAACTCATGACTGGACATTGCTTCTTGAGTGTGTGTCAATTGAATTATGTACAGTGCCCAGTGTGACCCGTGTCCAGTGCCTTGTCTACTCCAGTCCATCAGAAGTAGTGGGCAATTAAATCTTGGCGTATCGCACGTCCTTCATTCACATTGTGCTGCTGATGAATTCCACCATCTTCCCCATCATCATCCTCATCCTCAGCTGGCATCATGTCCAGGTTAGGGGGCAGGG
This sequence comes from Ambystoma mexicanum, assembly GCF_040938575.1. NCBI lineage: Eukaryota > Metazoa > Chordata > Amphibia > Caudata > Ambystomatidae > Ambystoma > Ambystoma mexicanum. The sequence continues at coordinate 1,308,632,999 of NC_090926.1, read as the reverse complement.
GGACGTTGCGCCGGATGCACATGTTGTGTAGCATGGCACATACTAACACATTTTTGTCCATCTTCTCCGGCCCGTAATTGAGTACCCCACCCGACCTGCTGAGGCAGCGAAACCGAGTGTGTGCTTGTGCACGGTTGTAGTCCTTTTCGTGCCTATTGACTAGTTGGCTGATGGGGGTCAGGAGCCACGGCTTGAGGGGATACCCGGCATCACCTGCATGGGAGTAATAGAAAGGGTACTTGTGATTAATTCGGTAATTCCTTGTTAGCACTGCCTGTACGGTGTTCATGATTACATGCAACAGAATATTCATTACTGCACATGACGTGCTCCTTATTCAAAGACCCAGGTAAGTGTACTTAGGGATGATCCAGGGTTGGGGGTTGGGGGATGGGTGCTTTTGACGTCCCAAGGAACATTCAATCTGAACCTGCACTCTCGAAAATGAAGTCCAAAAGTCCATGATATCCTCATATTTAATAGATGTGTTGCCAATGAAAATGGCCTATGCATGTACAGTGCATTATCACACATTTGCCTAATGTGCTTCATGAAACACAGTGGTTTCCACATTATGCATTCTACTTATTGATGTCACCATGGACATGTCCATTGACACCTTCCCCCATATGACTAAAGCAGATTCACATTGGTGGTATGCGCCGCGGGTGAAGGGTTACGTTTCTGTGATACGGCTGGGTGGGGACTGGCATGGTGGGAATAAGGTACGTTGGATGAGTCCTGCTCTTCTCAATCATGTTGGTGGTGGTAAATGATTGATGATTGCAATCGTTTCCATGCTTGACCCATTGTACTTGGAGGTGTCCCTTAAGGTGACATGACAGGTATACTGATTTGCAGTGTACCTCTGGACTGAGTGCAGTGACTGAGATTTCACTGTGTGGCAGTTGGATTTAGCTCAGGCATGGCAGCATGACTTGTAATTTCCTTTGCTGAGATCATGTATTTCATGCATTGTGACTGCAGGGTGGTGCATTCTGGTACCTGTTGTTCATATTTGATGATGTTCCAGATGCATGTGCTGGTGTGAGCACTGTGTATGTTGCTTGAATGTACGCACAGCTGTGTAGACATGCCAAATCTGTTAAATTTACTAGGCTCACAGTTTTAGGCACCCAGGACGCTGTGTGTGGTCTTGTTCCATTCTATGGGCCTCATTACACGGACGGCGGTAAGGGTTTACCGGTACCAGTAAGGGCACCGGTACCGGTAAACCCTTACCGCCTTACTACGAGGTCCCTTTGCGGGTAGGTACTTTAACGCCTGCTGTTTAGCAGGCGTTAAAAACCAACCCGCAAATGGACCAGGGTGCTAATTACGGTACCGCAATTTGCGGCACCGTAATTAGCGCCTTCCCCATTCCCATAGAGCCCTATGGGGCAAAAATGGGAATGGGGAAGGGCAATGGGGGAAGGGGGAATTACCGCCCCACCAACCTTGGAATAGGGCGGTAATTCCCCTTTCCACCAAGGTGGTGCCGGCATTTTACCGGCATGGACCTAGGTGCTAATAGCACCTTGGTCCTTCGCCTACCGTGTGATGAGGCCCTATGTGTGTGATTTGTTATTGTGCAGGTTGGGGATGTAGAGATATCTCGGTCCAATTCCTCATCCGACTTTGCCTTCTATTGCCCGACACAGTCTATCTGCACTTCATTGCATTCATGGTCATTCTTACGCCTATTTTCAGAGGTGATTATGGATTCATGCATGTGGTGTGCACTTGTGCTCCTCAGGTATGCAATCCTGTGCTATGTTCCTACACCCCTCATGGCCCAGGCAACAGACACATTGCCTATGCTTGTGATTTCCCCCCCCCCCCCAATCAACACCCCTCATGGCCCAGCCAGCAGACACATTGCCTATGCTTGTGATTCCCCCCCCCCCAATCAACACCCCTCATGGCCCAGCCAGCAGACACGTTGCCTATGCTTGTGATTCCCACCCCCAACCAACACCCCTCATGGCCCAGCCAGCAGACACATTGCCTATGCTTGTGATTTCCCCCCCAATCAACACCCCTCATGGCCCAGCCAGCAGACACATTGCCTATGCTTGTGATTTCCCCCCCCCAACCAACACCCCTCATGGCCCAGCCAGCAGACACGTTGCCTATGCTTGTGATTCCACCCCCAAATCAACACCCCTCATGGCACTGTGGTTAGACTCACCCAGCAGCCAGGTACGTTGTGCAGCATGTTGTGCCATGTAGCGGGGAAGCATGGAGTTCGCAGAACCATGGCATCATGTGTGGAGCCTAGGAATCTTGCACAGCAATGCATGATGATTTTGCGTGCATCGCACACCATCTGGACATTCAGGGAATGGTAGAGCTTCCTGTTGCGGTACGCTACCGCCACAGCATGCCAGACAACCAGCTCAACATGGGTACAGTCGACGGCACCAATTACATTCGGCATACCTGCGAGTGCATAGAATGCTATTTTGGTTCCATTCACCTCCTCTGCAGTCCGTGGTAAATATATGTGGTCCCTTCCATGTTTCAGGAGGGCATCTAGCACCTGGTTGAGCACATGGGAGAAACAGGGTTGTTAGATTCAATGCAGCTGCCCCACTGTGTGCTGGTAAGTGCCTGTGGCAAGGAAGTGTAGCACAGACACTACCTTCAGCAAGGGGGGGATGGGTGTCCGGATATTGATGAGGCTCACCAGGTCATCGTGAATGAGGTCCACTATTGTGGAGATGGTGTCCCTGTCCAGACGGTATAAGGTGTGGATCTGTGCAGGGGTTAGGTCACATGGACTGGCCCTTAGGCGAGGGATTGGTGGCTGACTGCGGTGTACAACTGCCTGCACTATTGGTATGTGCTGGCCCACTCTCGCCCTCCTTCTCCTCCTGCACCTCTGCTGCATTCTCTGGATCACTGCCTGCTCAAGGAGTAGCAGTGCAGGCATGTTCTCCAGCTCCAATACTGCAAGTGCTAATGGTGGCATTGTGGATTTGGGAGGGGTGTGGTGTGTGGGAGTTCTATTTTTGTGCTGTGCCAGACTCCATGGCCTCCACCTGTGCTGATTGTGTGCACCTGTGGCAGATTTCAACATACCAGATTCATATTAACGGCTGCGCCGCGATGCCGGTGTTAACAGCATCATTGTATTCGTAATTGCATGTCTGTGCACCTCTTAATGTGCACTTAACTGCGGCATACCGGTGCCACTGGCACGGCTGCTGCATGTCGACGCTCATACCGGCAAGGAGGAGCCCGGTCACAGCGGGTCCCTGCCGATGCCTGTGACACCGTCATCGCTGATCATAATACTCTGGTCTGGTAAATGATGCTGGTACGCTAATACCGGCATCCATTTTACCGGAACGCCAATGTTGTAATGAGGCCCATTATATATGTTTGCAATATTAGATTTGCCAAAGTACAAAGTGTGTTATTAATTGATGTATATATCTTGAACCTTATTTATATAAGGAACTGTGCTAGCACATAACAGTGTGTGGACATTCCTTTGTGGGGGCTTGGAGACTACACTGTACTTAAGAACCAGCCTGCATCACCTCCTGAGAGCTTAAGCCTTGGTTGCTCGTCCACTGCGACCCAATAGAGAATCTTGGCTGGGGTGCTCTGTGCTTCTACTCTGCCATATAGAGGGCAGGAGTACAGATAACCCCCCTCCAGTCTTTACAGGAGTCACGAGTTGAGCTTTCACTCATACGCCGATGACACTCAAACCTATATTGAGGCAAATAACATCGAAGACGCGCTTAGGAGAGTTATCAGTGTATGGCTTACATTGATAAGTGGATGACGATAACCAACTACACTCAATGCAGCAAAGACCAAGATTATCCTGTTTCGGCCAAGGGGAGAGTTACAGATGAGAAGCAATTAATCTCCCCACGTATTCTTGGTGAGAGGCTACAATTTGCTCCAAAAATTAAAAACGTGGGCTGTGTCTGGCAGCAGAATCTCAGTAGCAAAGCCCAGGTGCTGGCTAAGGTCAAGTCAGTGTACTACTCCTTGCGGATGCTTAGGAATGTACTTCCCTTCCTACCATCAGAAGATCATGCAGGGATTGTAGGGGCTATGACGAACACTCACCTGGACTATTGCAACAGCCTGATGGCAGGCATACCAACTAAGCAGATATACAGACTGCAGAAATCCCAGAATGCAGCGGTCCGATTGGTGGGGCAGCAGGGAAAATAGGGCCAGGTTTCATCGCTTCGTAGATCCCTGTACTGGCTGGCGGTCAAGGACCGAATCAAATTCAGAGTAGCCTGTTTGATCTACAAATGCATTAATGGGCTTGCCCCAGAGTATCTCAGTGTTAACGTCCGTCGTTACTATCCTGCAAGAGCATTGCGCTCAGGAGACAAGCTTTTGCTGAAGGTACCACGCTCTAAATTTGTTGCTAGAGGGGATATGCGATTTGGAATTACAATCTCCTGGTGGAGATCAGAGCTTGTTAGTCATTAGTCCAGTTTAGGAGAGCCTTAAAAACCCACTTGTTTAATTAGGCTATTTTAGCTAAGGGATAGCATGTGTTCATGATCTGCTCAGTACCTCACTTGAGGCCTTTTATCCATCTGCGCCCGGATACAGTTAAGTGCGATATAATAATCAAATCAAATCATTGACCTATAAATGTTCTAACAAGGACTCTGCGCAATATCTATGCGATCGGCTGACTCCTCTTATTTCCAGACGTCGCCTACGCTCATTTGATACTACAAAACGTACACAGCCAAGATTCAAGCTTACAAGATTTGGTGGTACAACATTTGATGTACAAGCACCAGCAGCCTGGAACAAGTTACCTCTTCATCTCGGGCAGGAACATTCACTCACCTCCTTTAAAAGGATGTTAAGACCTTTCTCTTTTATTTAGCTCCTGATTAAATCTCAGTTTGTCCTTTCCTCCATGCCGATCCTGCTCTTTATGTCTCACGTCTTGTGCGTAACTATGTGGCAATTTAGTGCGTTACAAAAGTTATAAATAAATAAAATGAAATAAATAAGTGCAGGAGGGCGAGAGGGAGGAGTGCGGGAGTGGGGTGCTCATGGGGAGGGGGTAAGCAAGTGCTGTGGGGGCTGTTCCGAATCATATGCAGTACCCTTTGGGAACACTACACACAATTAAGACTACAAGTGTCAGTAAAATGTCACCTTTGGTACAAGCCTGTACTACACAGTAAAGTGGTAGCGGTGGCTGAGCAGCCAGACTTATCTCAAGAGTAAAGTCAGCAGTACAAGCGGTTAAACAAAGTACCAGCAATCACAGTGATTCAAACAAACACTTACTCAATGTTTCTTGGTAAAAGAATATACATTTATTTACACAGTCATTTGGAAAACATTCCACTAGCAAGAGCAGCTCAATATCACAATCAAATGCACTACAATACACAACCAATCAGTTTCTGAACAAGTTCAGCTCCCCTGAAGTGGAAGCAAAATGGTACTTCAGATACTTTAAAAAGGGGTAAAAAGACAAGGTTATAAGAATCAACAGCACAAATACTTTGATAGGCAGGGCAAAGGGTTTCAGTAAACTACAACCAGCAATTCGGTTCAATAGGCCTGGGCCAAGGTCAATGGTTCAGAGTCTTGTATAGGATAGCACAGTTCTGGTAGTAAACGGTTAAGGCTTTGCCACGGATCTTAGAAGAATTTGGTCATACGAAAATGTAGATGTTGTTTTAGGGAAAGACAAGCCTTCAAAGTGGGGAAAGTTTGCACAAACTTTCACCGCGGCCAAACAGAGGTCTGCACCGCACTTACACAGTACCTTGTAAGTGAAGAAAAGCTGTAGCTGAGGCAGTTGTTCCTGGCAGTTCGTGCAGATCTCGCAGTTCCTGAGTTTCAGTCGTGGGGACAAGAAGGAGGACGTCGGGAGGTTCCTGCACTGCCCAGGGAAGAGGCCACAAACTTGGCAAAACGTTGGTTTAAGGTGTGAGTGCCTTAAAGACCATGAACTGATATCCTTCCCACTGGCTATCCGGTTTTCCACAGCACTCTGCAGAAAATTCAACCAGTATGGGGACGGTGTCCAGGCAGCTTACGAGTTGGTTGTTCCCACCGAACTCAAGGGAAGAAGTTAACCTTGAAGGGCTTCTCTGTCGATGGAGTTTCAGGCAATTCGGGCCTGCAGCAGGGCTTCACCGGTGGACCAGGAGTTGCAGCAGTCATCTTCCTTCAGCTCGTATTCTGTTCTTTCGTTCCAGTGGTCGACTCTGCTTTCCAAGTCCCAGAGGCCTGCTTTTAAACAGTTTTCCCCCATTCATTCCAGCCTGGGTGTCACTCACACAGCAGGGTGGCTGTCCTTGCCGGAGAGCCAGCTGGCCAATCATGCCAGAGTGCATTCAGGTCTCCTAGGAGACTAAGCACAGGGAGTTTCGGGCACCTCCCTCACATCCTGTCCACCCCAGACACTCGGGCACCAGAAGAGGGCTTCAGCACTGAAGCCCGCCAAAGGCCAACGAACAATGGGACCAAACATGGTTTTGCGCTCAGACAAACACAAGAAGGACCTTTCCAAAAAGAAATGGCAAAAAAAGTCGACCGGAGTCTGTTTTTACAGATCGGTCTGGGGCGCCATATTGGAAAACATGGCTGACCTGATTTTTAGCTACCGGTGTTCGCGGTCGGGAAAAATCATGGTAGAGTGTTTAAAACCACTGCCACCAGCCATTTCAAATGGGGAAAGGGTAACATTTGACTGTTACATGAGTGTTTAGACTCAGGGGAAGCTAGGCAACCCCTCCAGCACTCTATAGGAAGATAGTGTGTGCTGGGTCTGTAAATTTAAAAAGACTAGTAAAGTCAATTTAACTTTACATGCTATTTAAACCTTGGGGAGTCTGAAAGACACCCCTGTGCCACTGCACTGAGGGTGCTGTGTGACACACAGAAAAAGATGATGCCTATGGAGTTGTTTTAAAACTCCATAACCAAAGAACACAAAAGTAAAACACATTGAAAATGAAAAGTTCAAAGTCCCACAATATAGCAAAAGAGCTGGAAGACTCCAAGGTAGAGGGAGTTTAGCACTTGGGTGAGAAGTCTCCCTAACAGGGGCCAAGACCGCAAGTGCAAGGGGAAAGAGAGGGGAAGGGAGGATGAGTGCAGTGGACAAGGTGGACCAGGTTAGGGTAGTCTAGGGAATGGTGCCCAAGGGCAAGTGCTAGCAAGGGATGCTTGGAAGACAGGTAGGGGGGGTGGTCTGACCCTTGTATGACTTTGAAGGCACAAGGCTGCAGTCACAGCGGCAGAGGGACGTTAGCACAGTAGGGGGAGAAGGAAGGAAGAGGAGAAAGAAAAGTCTTGAAAAATGTCCAGAACTTAAGAAGATCCGGCTCAAGTCTGAGAGGGGCAGGGAGGCTGTTCCAGAGGGAGGAATCACCCGAGGAAAGTGATTTACCTCCCAATCTCTGCTTGGAGAAACGTTTGACCTGCAGAGAGTTGGAGCCAGAGGACCGAAGTACTCTAGCTGGGAGGAATTTCGGGAGGAAAACTTGATGTATAGAGGTCCCAGGCCCCAGACAGCCTTGTGGATGATCCTAAGGGTCTTGAATCTGATCCCTGTGGTCACCAGGAGCCAGTGGAGAGATCTTAGGGCTGGAGAGATGCGGTCCCTGGGCTTTAGGCCAAGGATAAGTCTTGCAGTCCTATTCTGAATTAGTTGAAGGGGGTGAAGGGAGGAAAGAGGCAGATTGAGGAAGAGGCTGTTGTAATAATCCAGCCTAGAGAGAATCAGGGCCCTGGAGACGTTGAACTTCTGGGGGAAGGTGAGGAAAGGTAGAATGCCTCTGAGTAGGTGAAGCTAAATGTTGGACTTGTGGTGTGTGGAGAGAAAGAGAGAGAGAAGTCAAAGATGATCCCAAGGTTTTTTGCCTCACAGGTGGGTGAGGGGAGGGGGCACAAGGAGGGTGGCCAGAGAGTGGGGGGAAACAAGGAGCAGGCATCCCAATCTGTCTTACTGGCATTAAGGCAGAGATCATTGGCAGAGCACCATGCCTGACTAGTAGTCAGGCAGTCATGTATGTGAGAGGAGAGTGAGGAGATGGAGGGTGACAACTTAAAGGAGAGCTATGTGCCATCTGCATAACACTGGAAATGAGGGTAGACGGTGGGGATCAAGTGGGCCAGGGGGGCTAGATAAATGTTGAAGAGCCATGGCGATAGGATAGAGCCCTGAGGGATGCCACAGGTAGAGAGTGAGGTGGAGGAGAGAAAATGAGCCATTTGCACTTGGGATGGTCAGTCTGAAAGGAAGGAGGTCAGCCACGCCAGTGCCCTGTCTGTGATGCCTAGGGTATCATGGAAATAATTTATGAGGATGTAGTTGTTGACTGTGTCAAAGGCAGAAGAAAGATAGATGAGGACCAGAACAGAGGGAGTGTTTGAGTCTGGGTTTGAGAGCAGGTACGTTGGGGGATAACCAGCTTCTCCATGAGTTTGCCCAAAAAAGGGATGACATAGGGCAATAGTTAGCTGGGCAAGAAGGGTCTACAGATGGCTTTTTAGGAGAGGGTGCACAAGAGATGGCCACACCAGAGCTGTCTCATTCTGCACTGTTATCCACACTGGATAATGGGTGAATTATTTTGAATGGTGATATTTCTTTACATTTACTATGGATAAATACAATTAGTACCCGTCGAGAGTCAACCAGAATGTAAGAAACATTCTGATTGGCTCTCGCCGGGGCATTACCCGGCCGGGAATCCCTCAGACGGGATTCCACGCCATTGTCCCCGGCGGGGGGCATGGCAGCCCCTCAGCCAATGAGGAGGCCCGAAGCAGGGCCATCCCACCTCCGAGCCTACACACGGCTGGAGGCTGCCTTCGTCCCCCGCAGGGGATTCAGTTATGATTATTTATTTTTTTCCTCATCCCTCCCTGCCCTCCCAACCCCACTTACATTCAGATTTCTTCTTTTTCGGGAGCGAACGTGATCCCAAGGCACGTCTGCTCCTGATGGATGCCATGGAAAGGGAAAACGGACTCCGTTTTCCCTTTCCTGGCGGCCATTTTCATTGTCATTTGTTTTTTTCTGTTCCGAAACGCTGCAGCGTTTCAGGTGAGAAAAAGATGCTTTTAGTATCCCGACCGGGGTACTAATAGCAATATCCCCCTCGCATTGGGGGAATTACAGAGTCTGGTAATGCCCCAGGGCCTTCGTTTATAACTATGGGCCCCTGGGCATTACCTGACTCGGTAATGCCCCTGCTGCTCGGGGCGTATTGCTTAAGTATTACATGGCATTGCAGATAAAGGGCCTGTTTTTGGCGATTCTCCTTTAGGGTGGCAAACCATCCCGTATTTTGCAGGACTGTTCTAATTTAGTGGGCTGGGTCCTGCGTTTCGCCTAGAGCCTGCCCGGGACTGTTAACTGACCTGACTTACCTCCTGTGCAGAATGATACGTTCTCTTAATCCTTCCCAGCTGAACTTCACACTTGATCTTGTGATAGTTCACACCCGTGGGAGGCACAGCCGCTCCCACTGAGGTTTGCTTTGTGTTATCAAAGCATGACAGAAAGGGCGGGTAAAGGTCGCTGGTCCAGGCACCCAGGGCCTGGGGAAGGACTGTTGCCCCGTAGGATGTGCAAATACTGGCTGATGATAGGAGGGCCACATAAAACTGCACGCTGTGTGGAATAATGCCCCCCCGGCCCCCCATGACGCCCTCACACTGCAGTGCCTTTTATTTCACTCTGGATACAGGTTTAAAATCCCATGAGGTTGTTTAGATTCACGTATGTGTCCAGGCTTCTACTGGAATTTACCATTTAGGAGGAAGACAATCAAAGATATAATTATTTTATTTTGCTCTTATATGTTTTTATGACAACATTGCAATACAATTGATTATTATTTAAGATGTTCAACCCCAAAATTTAACAAATAATTATATCAACTAAAGGTGGGAACATATTTGATCAAATGCTGCTTACATCACATGCTTTTGTGCCTTGATTGCTAAATCGAATTTAGGTGACCCTATGCCTATGCACTCTGCCAGTGTCCTTTGCTTTTGTGCCTTGATTGCTAAAAGACCTATGCTCTTGTGCCTTGATTGCTAAATTGAATTTAGGTGACCCTATGCCTATGCACTCTGCCAGTGTCCTATGCTTTTGTGCCTTGATTGCTAAAAGACCTATGCTCTTGTGCCTTGATTGCTAAATCGAATTTAGGTGACCCTATGCCTATGCACTCTGCCAGTGTCCTTTGCTTTTGTGCCTTGATTGCTAAAAGGCCTATGCTCTTGTGCCTTGATTGCTAAATCGAATTTAGGTGACCCTATGCCTATGCACTCTGCCAGAGTCCTTTGCTTTTGTGCCTTGATTGCTAAAAGACCTATGCTCTTGTGCCTTGATTGCTAAATCGAATTTAGGTGACCCTATGCCTATGCACTCTGCCAGTGTCCTTTGCTTTTGTGCCTTGATTGCTAAAAAACCTATGCTCTTGTGCCTTGATTGCTAAATCGAATTTAGGTGACCCTATGCCTATGCACTCTGCCAGTGTCCTTTGCTTTTGTGCCTTGATTGCTAAAAGACCTATGCTCTTGTGCCTTGATTGCTAAATCGAATTTAGGTGACCCTATGCCTATGCACTCTGCCAGTGTCCTTTGCTTTTGTGCCTTGATTGCTAAAACCGTAACCCTTTGCCTATGCACCCTGCTAGTGACTACAACCTCACTGTACTAGCCCTTCTTGCCCTACATCACAATGTATCTCCATGCGCTTTATACAGTGTTACTGAGATCAATATTGTACCTCTTGAACAGCCAATGCCCAACCATCCTACCAGCACCTGAGCCCACATACAACCCATACACACTAACTGAAATGACCCCCTCCATACCTTGCCCTGTTCTCATGAGGAACCTCAGACTACGGGCTAGGCTCCCAAAGCTCTATGACCCTCTACCTAAACCAGCCTACAACAAGGTGACTAGGAATCCTTCCCTACACCCTCTTCAATTGAACAGTAGACTCCACCGTGAGCCCATCCGTGACCAGAAAAATACAAATGAATCCATGCCTCCACCCTCAAACCTAGTAGATTTTAGGACCAAGGGTGCTCTAATAAACGCCCGCTCTATGGTAGCCCATGCATCAGACATTGCCGACCTGCTACATAATGAAGACCTGGACTTCTTAGCGGTCACCGAATCTTGGCTTCACCCCATGGCAGGCCCTGCAATTATGCTAGCGGTACCAGATGACTACACGCTATTAAGACTCGATCGTACCACCTCTAGAGGCGGAGATCTTGCCATCATAGCCAAAACCAAATTCCATATCACAATTGAATCGTCCACTAATGTGAGCTCTTGCGAATCTCTAACCGCCAAGGTAACTCTATCTAATACTCAAACCATCTCCATCCACCTTATCTACCGACCACCGGGCCCTCTAGGGTCATTTGAAGAAGACCTCACAGACATCTTATCAAATAATCTTAAAAATTCCTCACAACGCCTCTTACTAGGAGACTTCAACCTCGGATTTAGCGACCCCGCAGACACAAATGCAAGTACTATTAATAACACCCTAGAGGAACTGGGTTTCACCCAGAAGATCACCGAGCCCACCCATATCAAAGGAAGAACTTTGGACTGGCTAGCGGTGCACAACTGCCCAGTCCTAGTCTCTGCCATTCTCCCACAACCCTGGACAGATCATCACTTGATCTCATTTTCCCTAGAGGCAACCCCAGCACAAGCTAACAGCATAGCTCCAGCCGTCTAATCACGAAATAAAAAAAAATCACCCCCGAAAACATGATCCCGCTTATCACAACTACCTTGAATGCCATCCCGGTTCGTACAGATCCATTCACGATGGTGGACATATATAACAAAATTATGCTCTCATCCCTCGATGCTATAGCCCCTTTGAAGCTAAAAAAGAGTAAGCCCCGGAAACACATCAATTCCTGGTTTTCACCTCACCTCAAAGCCCTCAGACAGGAAAAGCGACGCCATGAAAAAATCTGGCGCGCTTACCGCTCAGAAAACAACAAAAAAAACTTGAGCAATCTAGCTTCCCAATATAAGAAAGAAATTATACTGGCCAAACAAACGTCCTATAGTACACGCATCGCTCAAGCTAAATCTAGCACTAGAGAGCTTTTCACAATACTTAAAGAGGTTGAATCCCCGATTCAAGTGCCTGACTCATGTATCAAAGATAAAAACTGGTGCACGGGCATACAAAATGCCCTAGCGTACAAAATCTCTTCCCTTAAGACCAAGATAAGCATTAAAAAAGAATCTCTACTCGCCTCTACTAAGCTGAGTACTGACATCCACAATAAGGTTCACCTGACCCAATCAGCTCCCCCAACGCACAACCCCCCCTTTAATTTCCATAAAGTATCCACCAAAGAGGTAGAAAACACCATTCTTACCCTCAAACCGTCAAATTGCCACGGAGACCCATGCCCTGCTCAACTGATAAAGGATGCAGCCCGCAATCTCGCACCATTTATTACCAAACTAATAAATGCGTCTTTCACATCAGGCTCCGTACCCAACAATTTAAAACAGTCCTGGGTCCTCCCTCTGCTTAAAAAACCGAATTTAGACCCATCCACTCCAACTAACTACCGCCCCATCACCACAGTACCATTCTTTCTTAAAATCCTCGACAAAATAGCTTACCAACAGATCCAACATTACCTTGAGCACTTCCACCTCCTAGGCGCCCGACAATCTGGTTTCAGGCCAAAGCATGGAACTGAAACTGCACTCATAGATCTCAAAGCACAAATAGACGAGCTGAGAGACCAGGGTAAGACAGCACTATTGCTACTCCTTGATCTCTCTGCGGCCTTCGACCTGGTTGACCATGAGATCTTGTGCAACCACCTACAAAAAGCTGCCCACTTCTCTCAAGAAGCAACCAATTGGATCCAATCCTTCCTTAACAACCGCACGATGAGAGTCTTCTCATTGTTAGCAGCAGCCGACCCTTCACCCATCACTTGCGGCGTGCCTCAAGCATCTTGCATCTCCCCTACACTTTATAACATCTTCAGGAAGCCTCTCTTTGATGATCTAGACGATCTGGGTATCACCTACACAAATTACGCCGATGATACCCAGATCCTCATCCCGTTGTCGGGGGACTATGACAAGGATTTGGCCTTCGTTAATAAAGTGTACCTCAACATCCAGGCATGGATGGCCACACACGGTCTATGCCTGAATGATGACAAGACAGAACTACTTATACTTGGCTCAACACACTACCTCAACAAGTTGGGCCACAAATACTCCTCATTCATAATTGACGATAACAAGATCAAGGTAGCTAAGGAGGTCAAAACCCTTGGCTTCTATCTAGATTCCTCCCTCACCTTCAACAAACAAGTAAACGCTATGGCCTCCGCCACTGCGTACACTTGCAAACTCATTAGGGCAGCCAAACCATTCCTCTCCCCTACCAACTGTACCACCTTGGCCAGGGCTCTGATCCTGTCCAAGTTGGACTATTGCAACGCTCTTTATGTAGGATGTAACAAATATATCTCAAACAAAATCCAAATCCTCCAAAATAACGCCCTTAGAGCTGCCCTCAGTATCCCAAAGAAAGCCCACATCTCTGATTCCAGAAGATCCGTCAACTGGCTCTCCACCAAAGACAAGATATTCCTTAAATCGGTGTCTTTGATTCATAAATGCCTCCACCAAGCAGCCCCTCAATACCTCATCTCCAGATTTACTAGACCCACCTTCTCTCGCCCCGTGCGAACGGCCAATTCCAACCTTCTTCTGGTACCCAGGTTCAAACGAACTATGTCTGGAGGCAATAGCTTTCCAGTGAAAGCAGCGCAATTTTGGAACTCCCTTCCTCCTACCTGCAGGGAGGACCTACCCTACCGACAGTTCAGAGCCAGAACTATCCATTGGCTTAAAACACTTGACTCATAACGACATTAAGCCAATGACCTTCCGATGCCTGGATGCGCCACTACCACCTGACTCCGCACCTCAGTGCATGTAAATATGTATATAGTACTGCTTAAAGTGTATATGTTCCTCCCCTCATTTTCGGCGTGAAACGTCCTGCGCTGTAACCACAGCGGGACCTCACCCTATTGTATGTAACTAAGTTTTTGCAACCCTCTTGCTGCCTCTGCGCCTGGTTACCCCTGTGTTTGGTGCGCATTATAAATAAATAAATACTAAATACTAAATACACTGGGCCCAAATCCTGGTTTCACCACTTAACCAAAGTGTGTGACCCTGGGCAAATGTTTAATCTCACAGTTATCTGTCAAAATCGGCAGACCTTGGAGGTGATTCAGTTTGCAATTTTTTCTACATAAAATCTGCTCTCATCTTGTTGCTAGACTTTAGAGTTGCTATGTGTACAATGGCAGTGGCCATGTATGTATTGCACACCAGAAAGCTGCTTGTCTCCTGGCTTACACAAGGAAACTTGTCATAATGTCACTACTATCAATGTGCTTGTTTAGTAGTGAACCCCGTCCTGTCTGCGCGCTCCTCTCTGCGTCATTGAGCGCAAGCGGGGCGGGGTGCGGTACACAGACACGCTGCTCCCATGCCGGTCCCCTGATGAATGAACTAATTAAATACCCCCTTGCCCCCCAGCCGGGTCTCTGCTATGGAGATACTTTAAGGCAATGAATAAAGTAGAACAGACCATGACTACTCTTTAGTGCATATTATGGGGTGCAATTGAATGAGTGCACTTTTCTAGAGCAAGTTTATCAAAGTCTGATAATACACCTTGTAATGGTATGTTCTGTAATTTCACTTTTGATGATGTAAATACAGATGCAGAATATGGGGTGCAGGGCTCCTGCTGCACAGAGCTTCGATGCTTCTAATCTAACAGGTCAGTTCCCTGTGTGCAGAACAGCCCTGTAGGCTGGGAAGTGTAGATGCGTGTGGCACGCACGCACGTGCGTGTGTGTGCGTGCCTGTGTGTGGTACGTGCGTGTGCGTGCCTGATAAAACACCTTGTAACGTTATGTCCTGTAATTTCACTTTTGATGATGTAAATACAGATGCAGAATATGGGGGTGCAGGGCTCTTGCTGCACAGAGCCTCGATGCTTCTAATCTAGCAGGTCAGTTCCCTGTGTGCAGAACAGTCCTCCAGGCTGGGAAGCTTAGATGCGTGTGGCACGTATGCACGTGTGTATGTGTGTGCGGGCGTGAGTATGTGCGCGTGGCTGATAAAACGCCTTGTAATGGTATGTTCTGTAATTTCACTTTTGATGATGTAAATACAGATGCAGAATTTCGGGTGCAGGGCTCCTGCTGCACAGAGCCTTGATGCTTCCAATCTAACAGGTCAGTTCCCTGTGTGCAGAACAGTCCTGCAGGCTGGGAAGTTTAGATACGGGTGGAAGCATGCACGTGCGTGTGTGCAATAAAACACCATGTAATGGTATGTTCTGTAATTTCACTTTTGATGATGTAAATACAGATGCAGAATATGGGGTGCAGGGCTCCTGCTGCTGAGAGCCTCGATGCTTCCAATCTAACAGGTCAGTTCCCTGTGTGCAGAACAGTCCTGCAGGCTGGGAAGTTTAGATACGGGTGGAAGCATGCACGTGCGTGTGTGCAATAAAACACCATGTAATGGTATGTCCTGTAATTTCACTTTTGATGATGTAAATACAGATGCAGAATATGGGGGTGCAGGGCTCTTGCTGCACAGAGCCTCGATGCTTCTAATCTAGCAGGTCAGTTCCCTGTGTGCAGAACAGTCCTCCAGGCTGGGAAGCTTAGATGCGTGTGGCACGTATGCACGTGTGTATGTGTGTGCGGGCGTGAGTATGTGCGCGTGGCTGATAAAACGCCTTGTAATGGTATGTTCTGTAATTTCACTTTTGATGATGTAAATACAGATGCAGAATTTCGGGTGCAGGGCTCCTGCTGCACAGAGCCTTGATGCTTCCAATCTAACAGGTCAGTTCCCTGTGTGCAGAACAGTCCTGCAGGCTGGGAAGTTTAGATACGGGTGGAAGCATGCACGTGCGTGTGTGCAATAAAACACCATGTAACGGTATGTTCTGTAATTTCACTTTTGATGATGTAAATACAGATGCAGAATATGGGGTGCAGGGCTCCTGCTGCTGAGAGCCTCGATGCTTCCAATCTAACAGGTCAGTTCCCTGTGTGCAGAACAGTCCTGCAGGCTGGGAAGTTTAGATACGGGTGGAAGCATGCACGTGCGTGTGTGCAATAAAACACCATGTAATGGTATGTCCTGTAATTTCACTTTTGATGATGTAAATACAGATGCAGAATATGGGGGTGCAGGGCTCTTGCTGCACAGAGCCTCGATGCTTCTAATCTAGCAGGTCAGTTCCCTGTGTGCAGAACAGTCCTCCAGGCTGGGAAGCTTAGATGCGTGTGGCACGTATGCACGTGTGTATGTGTGTGCGGGCGTGAGTATGTGCGCGTGGCTGATAAAACGCCTTGTAATGGTATGTTCTGTAATTTCACTTTTGATGATGTAAATACAGATGCAGAATTTCGGGTGCAGGGCTCCTGCTGCACAGAGCCTTGATGCTTCCAATCTAACAGGTCAGTTCCCTGTGTGCAGAACAGTCCTGCAGGCTGGGAAGTTTAGATACGGGTGGAAGCATGCACGTGCGTGTGTGCAATAAAACACCATGTAATGGTATGTTCTGTAATTTCACTTTTGATGATGTAAATACAGATGCAGAATATGGGGTGCAGGGCTCCTGCTGCTGAGAGCCTCGATGCTTCCAATCTAACAGGTCAGTTCCCTGTGTGCAGAACAGTCCTGCAGGCTGGGAAGTTTAGATACGGGTGGAAGCATGCACGTGCGTGTGTGCAATAAAACACCATGTAATGGTATGTTCTGTAATTTCACTTTTGATGATGTAAATACAGATGCAGAATATGGGGTGCAGGGCTCCTGCTGCACAGAGCCTTGATGCTTCCAATCTAACAGGTCAGTTCCCTGTGTGCAGAACAGTCCTGCAGGCTGGGAAGTTTAGATACGGGTGGAAGCATGCACGTGCGTGTGTGCAATAAAACACCATGTAATGGTATGTTCTGTAATTTCACTTTTGATGATGTAAATACAGATGCAGAATATGGGGTGCAGGGCTCCTGCTGCTGAGAGCCTCGATGCTTCCAATCTAACAGGTCAGTTCCCTGTGTGCAGAACAGTCCTGCAGGCTGGGAAGTTTAGATACGGGTGGAAGCATGCACGTGCGTGTGTGCAATAAAACACCATGTAATGGTATGTTCTGTAATTTCACTTTTGATGATGTAAATACAGATGCAGAATATGGGGTGCAGGGCTCCTGCTGCACAGAGCCTTGATGCTTCCAATCTAACAGGTCAGTTCCCTGTGTGCAGAACAGTCCTGCAGGCTGGGAAGTTTAGATACGGGTGGAAGCATGCACGTGCGTGTGTGCAATAAAACACCATGTAATGGTATGTTCTGTAATTTCACTTTTGATGATGTAAATACAGATGCAGAATATGGGGTGCAGGGCTCCTGCTGCTGAGAGCCTCGATGCTTCCAATCTAACAGGTCAGTTCCCTGTGTGCAGAACAGTCCTGCAGGCTGGGAAGTTTAGATACGGGTGGAAGCATGCACGTGCGTGTGTGCAATAAAACACCATGTAATGGTATGTTCTGTAATTTCACTTTTGATGATGTAAATACAGATGCAGAATATGGGGTGCAGGGCTCCTGCTGCACAGAGCCTTGATGCTTCCAATCTAACAGGTCAGTTCCCTGTGTGCAGAACAGTCCTGCAGGCTGGGAAGTTTAGATACGGGTGGAAGCATGCACGTGCGTGTGTGCAATAAAACACCATGTAATGGTATGTTCTGTAATTTCACTTTTGATGATGTAAATACAGATGCAGAATATGGGGTGCAGGGCTCCTGCTGCAGAGCCTCGATGCTTCTAATCTAGCAGGTCAGTTCCCTGTGTGCAGAACAGTCCTCCAGGCTGGGAAGCTTAGATGCGTGTGGCACGTATGCACGTGTGTATGCGTGTGCGGGCGTGAGTATGTGCGCGTGGCTGATAAAACGCCTTGTAATGGTATGTTCTGTAATTTCACTTTTGATGATGTGACTACAGATGCAGAATATGGGGTGCAGGGCTCCTGCTGCACAGAGCCTCGATGCTTCCAATGTAACAGGTCAGTTCCCTGTGTGCAGAACAGTCCTGCAGGCTGGGAAGTGTAGATACGTGTGGCACGTATGCACGTGCGTGTGCGGGCGTGAGTGAGTGCGTGCGTGTGTTGTCATAAACGTGGACATGGGAGGGGGAACGCACGTGCGCAAAGGACACTGCGTGGAACCAGGCAAAGTGCTGAGTGCTTGGGATGCGCGTCCACGTCTTAAGCCTCCTGGAAACTAATGTGTAAAGTTGCCCCCCCACCCCCCCCCTTCGCATTCCTTTATTGATTGCGGGGAACCACGCAGCATTTACTCCCTCCTCCTATGAAGGGGATGAAACGTAAAGTGATGGCAATTAAAGTGACGTCATTAATGTGCGCATGAGTGCACCCCTGTGTATCACAAGTCCTGATTGGTCATTACTGACGGAGGGACACGCCCAGGAAAGCAGACACATAGGCTAAGAGCATGCGCAGAGTGGAGAGGCGGCTCTCCTAGGCTAGGAGCATGCGCACAGTGAGGGGTGGCTCTCCTAGGCTAGGAGCATGCGCACAGTGGAGAGTCGTCACTCCTAGGCTAGGAGCATGCGCAGAGTGGAGACGTCCCATTTATGGGCTAGGAGCATGCGCAGAGTGGAGAGGCGTCACTCCTAGGCTAGGAGCATGCGCACAGTGAGAGGTGGCTCTCCTACGCTAGGAGCATGCGCACAGTGGAGAGGCGTCACTGCTAGGCTAGGAGCATGCACAGAGTGGAGACGTCCCATTCATGGGCTAGGAGCATGCGCAGAGTGGAGAGGAGTCACTCCTAGGCTAGGAGCATGCGCAGAGTGGAGAGGCGTCACTCCTAGGCTAGGAGCA
Source organism: Ambystoma mexicanum (assembly GCF_040938575.1). Classification (NCBI taxonomy): domain Eukaryota; kingdom Metazoa; phylum Chordata; class Amphibia; order Caudata; family Ambystomatidae; genus Ambystoma; species Ambystoma mexicanum. The sequence goes on along the minus strand of NC_090926.1, from coordinate 1,308,613,988 downwards.
TGCGCAGAGTGGAGAGGTGGCTCTCCTAGGCTAGGAGCATGCGCAGAGTGGAGAGGTGGCTCTCCTAGGCTAGGAGCATGCGCACTGGAGACACTGCCTCCTGTCTCACCCCTGTTCGGCGGGGCGGGGCGGGTCAGTGGCCCGGATTCTCCTTCTCCAGGAGTCGGAGGTGAGAGGTTTATTATCCCCCCCTTATTCATAGCTCTCAACTATTTGTGTTGCAAAGGCGGGTGAAATCACCCGATTTTGTTTTTGGCGGGTGAGAGGCCCATTGGAATGAATGGGTGTGCAGGAGGCTTGGCAGGTGAGTCAGCCCTTTACAAGGCGGGTGACACCCGCCAAAAGCGTGTGAGTTGAGAGCTATGCCTTATTCCAGCCTTTATTCTGAGAGTTCTGGGCTCATATATCCCCTTCCCCGAGGTTTAAGACAGGGGGTGTCAGGTGCCCCACAAGCTTCTTCCTCATATGTTCACACTCCGGCAACCCCTCCTGCTCCCGGCCACTCCTGCTCTCCCCCTGCCACTCCCGCTCCCGGCCACTCCTGCTCTCCCCCCTGGCCACTCCGGTTGCCCCCCCCCCCCGGCCCCTCCTGCTCTCCCCTAGCTGCTCCTGCCCTCCCCCTGCCACACCTGCTCTCTGCCAGGCCACTGCAGCCCCCCCCCACCCCCTTAATATATCCCCTTCCCGTTCCCCGAGGTTTAAGACAGGGGGTGTCAGGTTCCCCACAAGCTTCTTCCTCATATGTTCACACTCCAGCAACCCCTCCCGCTCCCGGCCACTCCTGCTCTCCCCCTGCCACTCCTGTTCCCCCAGCCACTCCTGTCCCCCCCACCCACTCAAATCCCCCCTCCCTGGTCACTCCTGCTCTCCCCCTGACCACTCCCGCTCCCGGCCACTCCTGCTCTCCCCCCTGGCCACTCCTGTTGCCCCCCCTGGCCACTCCTGCTGCCCCCCGGCCCCTCCTGCACTCCCCTAGCTGCTCCTGCCCTCCCCCTGCCACACCTGCTCTCTGCCAGGCCACTGCAGCCCCCCCACCCCCTTAATATATCCCCTTCCCCGAGGTTTAAGACAGGGGGTGTCAGGTGCCCCACAAGCTTCTTCCTCATATGTTCACACTCCGGCAACCCCTCCCGCTCCCGGCCACTCCTGCTCTCCCCCTGCCACTCCTGTCCCCCCTCCCTGGCCACTCCTGCTCTCCCCCTGGCCACTCCTGCTGCCCTCCCCTAGCTGCTCCTGCCCTCCCCTAGCTGCTCCTGCCCTCCCCTAGCTGCCCCTGCCCTTCCTTGCAACTCCTACACCCCCCGCCACTCCTGCTCTCTGCCAGGCCACTGCAGCCCCCCGGCCACTCCTGTAATATACCCCCTTCCCGTTCCCAAAGGTTTAGGACAGGGTGTCTGCCCCACAAGCTTCTTCCTCATATGTTCACACTCCTGCTCTACCCTGGATACTCCTGCTCTCCCCCATCCCCGGCCACTCCTGCTCTCCCCCATCCCCGGCCACTCCTGCTCTCCCCCATCCCCGGCCACTCCTGCTCTCCCCCTACCCACTCTGGGCATTAAATAACAGGAGAGCTAAGACACCCCCCCACCCCCTCCTGGTCACTCCTGCTCTCCCCCCTCCCCCTTCTGGCCGCTCTTGCTCTTCCCGGCCTCCAGTCCGCCGGGTAAATATAAAAAAACAGGATGGCTAAAGACACCCTCCCCTGGCCACTCCTGCTCCCCCCGGCCACTCCTGCTCCCCCCTGGCCACTCCTGCTCTCGCCCTCTCCCCTTCTGGCTGTTCCTGCTCTCCCCGGCCTCCAGTTCGCCAGGTAAATATTAAATAAGAGGAGGGCTAAGACACCCCCCACCCTGGCCACTCCTGCTCTCCCCCTTCTGGCCGCTCCTGCTCTCCCCAACCTCCAGTCCATCAGGTAAATATTAAATAACAGGAGGGCTAAGACACCCCCCCCTCCCTGGCCACTCCTGCTCTCGCCCTTCTGCCCACTCTTGCTCTCCCCGACCTCCAGTCCATCAGGTAAATATTAAATGACAGGAGGGCTAAGCCCCACCCCAGCAACTCCTGCTCCCCCCCTGCCCACTCCTGCTCTCCCTGGCCTCCAGTCCATTAGATAAATATTAAATAACAGGAGGGCTAAGGCACCCCCTGGCCACTCCTGCTCCCCCCTTCCCCTTCTGGCCACTCCTGCTCTCCCCGGCCTCCAGTCCATCAGGTAAATATTAAATAACAGGAGGGCTAAGGCACCCCCCTGTTTCACCCCTGTGTCTATCTCAAGATTTTCAGTCCACATTCCCTCTAAATCCAAAGGCACCCTCATTTTTAATTCACAATGAAGTAGCACAGCGAGATCACAGGGACCAGGGGCTGGGGGCATACAGCGACAACACAGGCCACCAGAAGGGTTGGTGGGGCACACAGCAAGATCACAGGAAGCCAGGGAGCCTAGGGGCATATAGCGACATTACGGGGGACCAGACGGGTCCTCTTGACCCCCACCCCTCTCCTCCTCTTGAACCCCCACCAACCCCTCTCCTCCTCTTGACCCCCCGACCCCTCTCCTCTAAGCCCTTCCCCAAAACGTCACTAAATATACAATGGGCCTCACTACACGGTAGGCGGTAACCATGACGCTATTAGGGCCATGGTTACCCCCTTACTGCATTCCGGGTCCATGTTCCCGGAATAGGGACTTACCGGGTCATACCGACCTTCGAGGACCCGGTAAATCCCCATTCCGGGAACCATTTCCCATTCCCATTTGGGAATGGGGATGGAGCTAATAACGGTACCGCAATTTGCGGTACCGTTATTAGCTCTGAAGTCCCTTAGCGGGTCCCGTCCTTAACACGTTGGCAGCACGCAGGCTGAACATCCAGGTGCAGATGAGCTAGTCTTAACCATAGCTTCCCACCAATTAACATATCCATCCATCATCACCTCAGTGGCCCACTGTAAATTAGGTCTTTTGAACTCAGCCTTGAACATGTTCTTTGCTCCGGGGAGTGAAAGCACTCTCTGCCCTCATGCGTAGGTGTGACCATCATGCTCGTCCAACTTCTTCTCCCCACGTGACTAAAGACCACGAAATCGAGCTTTTGGGTGTATTAAAATACTATTCTTTAATAGACCTCTGACGTCTTCTTGTTTCTGTCCATGCCTTCTGAACAGAAGCTTCGTTCTTTCACACGATTTGTATCTAATGTCGGCTCACCCCAGACTGATATGGCCTTGGCTTCATGGCTCATCTAATTTCACCTTTCTGAGTTTTTCCCCTGTAATTCACTTGTTTTCTAACTGCGTCGTACTTGGAAAATGGAAAAAAAAACAGCTTTCCTTTTCTTGCTCCGTAGTGCCATTGTACATAGTGGGAACATCCATCCTTTACTGTTCTCACTCCAATATATATGTATACATGCATGTGGATCTGTTGGCGCATGCCACAATCTATTCACTATAATGCTAGCCTTTTAAGAATACTTCATCTGCTTGCGTTTCTTTGAATGTTTACACGTGTGAAATAGCTGGATCCCTCCCTTATGTCTGCAGCATAAGTCTTGTCATCTTGATCCCAAGATGTCATTTATTTCGATTCTTTCTTAATGCCTTATAGAATTGTTTGCATTCTCTAATCTCGGCATCTCTTCTTTATTTGTCAGTTTTATTCTATTGGCCCTCATTCCAACCCAGGTGGTAAGTTACCTACTTTACCATCATGGTGTAAACTATGTTTACACCATGGTGGATGGCGGATTTACCGCCCCATTCCAAGGTGAGTGGGGTGGGAAATCCCCAATCCCCATTTACCCTTCCCCATTCCCATTTCTGCCCCAAAGGGCATAATGGGTGTGGGGAAGGCGCTAATTACGTAGGGTGCCGTAATTAGCGCCAAGGACGCTTAGCGCCTTGGTACTTAACGCCTGCTAAAAGCAGGCGTTAAGGGTTGACGGCGCCGTTATACCCTTAACGCCTGGGTTGGAATGAGGGCCATTGTCTCGTATGCAGGTATGGTTTCCTCAGTGGGAACCTTGCCTCCCAGATCTTGCTAGGTATCGGTACTTTTACTGGAACTGCATGTGTTTCCCACGCCGGGATCCATCATACAGGTGCTGTGGGAGAGATGGTTGAGGTGGGGGTACTTTGCTCCTCCTCTACACTTCCATTTTAATTGACCCCCAAACCTTTTAGTTTTATTTTTGATCTAGACCTGTTCTTTGTACTGTGCAGTGAAGCCTTAAGCTTCAGTGCACTGGGCCTCATTCCGAGATTGGAGGTATTCATGGCGCTATTTGCGCCATGACTGCCTCCAATAACTGGTCCGGCACCGGTCTCGTTCAATGGGGACTTACTGGTGTAGTCTGACCCTGGTGGGACCGGTAAGTCCCCATTGAACAAACCTTTCCCCCATAGGGCTCAATGGGAATGGGGAGGGCGCTAATGACGGGCTCGCGAATGGCAAGCCCGTCATTAGCACCCTGATCCCATAGCGGGACCCACTAAGGGACGTGTGGTCCGACCACACGTCCCTTACGGTTTCCGCTAAGGGACCTCGGAATTTGGCCGTAGGGGATTACCGGCACCGGTCTCCTTACCGGTGCCGGTAATCCCTTACCGCCCAACTCATAATGACTCATAATGACCCCCACTGTCTTTTGCTCATCTGTTATGGGATAACTGACATGTGCTTCAGGCTGTCAGTACTGGGAAACATTGTTTCCCTTAGTCTTGAGACTTTGTTACTACTTTTAGTAACTTGTTATCACTTTTGGTAACTTTGTATCATTGTACAATGGGGTGCACTTTTTTGTTTTGCCCTAGACTGACATTCAAAGGCATTTTTGGTTACCCTAGTTGTGCTAAATGGACAAGCTGGTGTCAGCAGTGACATTTTACAATGTATTTGGGCTTTTCGTTTTAGCCTTACCGCATTTACCGTGTTTGGCTAATAACTGTGGCTAGTGTCCAAACATGGCTGTGCCACATGGTTTTTTGTTGTCCTTTGGCCATCTTGTTCTTTAGCCTTCTTCCTGGTCTGTCATGCCAGTAAAATCCTTACACTGTAGTGCCTGGGAAAGCAGCAGCTTTGGGCGAGCTGCTGGAGGGATGTGTGTGTTTGCTGGCAGGATGTGGGCTGCGACTGTCTGTTCCCAATCCACAAACTGGTTTCAGTGTGTTTGAGTGGTATTGAGGAATATTCCTGCCAGTGATCCTGATTGGCCCACTGCTTGGGTGTGTGTGTGGGATAGTCCTGCTACTAGCTAGAGGGTGTTTCGGATCTTACCTGGCTTTTAGGATAAGAGGAGGACCCCTGCACCCATTCTTCAGATATCCTGGAGTAACCAGAAGGAGCCAAGACTCCTGTCCAGCTGTGAGACCCGTGAAGAGATCATAGACCCGACTGAAGGAGGTCTGGTGACCAACGTCTGCTGCTGTCCTGGAGGAGCCCTTTCTTGCTCGTGAACTTCAGCACTCCTGCGAGGGAGCTGCGACCCTTGGAGTGGAAGGATCATTGATTCCTGATATCTGCTCGTACCCTGTCCCGTGACCGCCTTGTGCGTGACCAGCTCTGAGTTTGGTCTACCGTGCTGCCGACGTCCCTGTTCGTGTTTCGCCTGGAACTTGGGGGATCCTCAGATCGTTCCTACAAGACTCACCTCAGCGCAAATTTGGCGTCTTAGGCTCAAGGGAACCAGAGATAGATAGGAGGGAAAGTCGGACCACAAAAAAGTGAAGCCCATTGCGTTGCCGTGCTGTGGTGACCAACCTCCCAAACAGCTTACCTGACCTGAGTCCAGTCCTGAGAGGGGTCCTCCATCGAGTTTTGCTGCATTCTTCATCTGAGAGTCCTTGCACCAGCGAAAGACACCAACCGAAGATCAGCTCAAACCTGCAACTCCTGCGAATGGAGGACTGCGACTAACATCAGGAAAAGCAACCTGGGTCCCTGCCAAGTCTAGGAAAGTATCGGAGTACAGGGGATAAGTTACAGTTCTTACCTGTAGAGGCAATAGACTGGCTATTATCCTTTCTATCGGCCACCAGGCAGGAGTCCATTGGGGTAGTAGCTTCTCTGACCCTTGCCATATTCTTTTTGGAGTCCCCCAGGGGCTAGGCTGTCGCCGATGTTGTTTAATATATACATGCGTACATTATGCAGCATCTTGGTGAAGGCTGGGGTGTCGTTTACGAATTATGCAGACGACACCCAGCTCATCTTGGAGCTGGATGGTAGCCATCACGCCGCCGATAGTGAACTTATTGGAAAAGTCTACAAGATAATAGATGACTGGATGCAGGCCAATTGGATGTGTCTGAATGACACAAAGACCAAACTTATGTTGTTCGGTTCCAGTCGCCAGTTGGCTAACCTGGGGGTTGATTATAAATCTTTCCAAATCAAGGAAGCTATTATTTTAGTGGCCTCCAAAGGGAAAACCCTTGGCATGATGGTCAACTCTGTGGTTAATTCCGACGCCCAGACCAGCTACCTCCAAAAAAATTTGGCGTACTATCTCAGGATAATGAAATCTATTAAGCCTTTTCTCAATGAATGTAACCTGGCTACCATAGCCAGAGCCATTATTCTATCTCGGCTAGACTATGGCAATGCTCTGCTGATGGGGGCCTCATCAAAGGACCTATCTAGATGCCAGGTGATTCAGAACAATGTGGTTAGGATAGTCAGAAACTTGAAGAAGAAAGACCACGTCACACCCGAAAGGGTGTCTCTTCATTGGCTCAGAGTGGAGGAACATATAAAGTTCAAAGCCCTCTCACTGGTACACAAATGTCTTTTACGGCAAGGCTCCAGATTACCTGAAGAATAGAATAGGGCCTTACATACCCTCGATACGATTGCGCTCTGAAGGTACAACCTTCTGGTTGTACTCAAGTTTAAATTGAAATCCGGGCTGGGCAGATCCTTCCTGGTGTTGGCCCCACAATTGTGGAACAGCCTTCCTGACTCTCTGAGGTCAGAAGTCAGTCATCTGGCTTTCAGGAAACGGCTGAAGACGCACCTCCTCAGATAAACATTTGGTGTACAAGCTTGTTCAGGGACTTTTTTTTTTCTTCCTAGGTTTAGCACTAGACATCTCCTATCTAGTAGTTCTTTGTGTTATATTGTTAAAGCGCCCTGATGCCCTTGGGCTACCGGCTCTATACAAGCTCTGATACATACATACATACATACCTGCCCCTATGCTCCCTTTAATACTTTGGTTTTACCATAGCTTGCTGGTGTAAGCCTTCAAAAAGTTGGGGACACTTCTATTAGTTATTATACTTTGGGCCTCATTACGAGGTTGGAGGTAACCATGGCGCTATTAGGGCCATGGTTGCCTCCGGTATTTTAACGTGTCCGCCTTGGTGGATGGCAGAATTACCGGCCTATTCCAAGGTGAGCAAGGCCGGTAATTCCCTATTCACCAAGGCCCTTCCCCATTCCCATTTTTGCCCCCATAGGGCTCAATGGGAATGGGGAAGGAGGTTTGCGGTACCATAATTAGCACCAAGGTCCCTTTGCGGGCCCGTTCATTAACGGCTGGAAAAACCAGCCGTTAAGGTGCGAACCCGCAAAGGGAACTCATAGTAAGGCGGTAAGGGATTACCGGTGCCGTTACCGGTACCGGTAATCCCTTACCGCCAGGGTCGTAATGAGGCCCATTGTCCTGTGACCCTTATAACTGTTACTGAACCCCAGAGACCCTACCTTCATTCTTTCCAGCTTCACAATTCTTGTGGGAACTTTCCTGAACTTTTGGGCATAAGGCCCCAGACAATTTAGGGAAGGACAATTGAAGTTAGGGTTAACTCTCTGTGGACTATTGGTGCATATTCTAATCTGTAGTTTCTTTTACAGGGGTTTGATTTGTATTATGCCCTCAACCAGTGACTGTATAAATGTAATCTATTATTAGTGCTGTGCAATATTTCTACCTGTTAGTAGTCATTTTTCATAGGATTGTTTGGCCATAAATAAATAACTGTATTTGTATACATCCTGGCTAAGTGTAATCTGTGATTCTCATTGTGTGTCCTCATTGTGGACCCTTTACAAGCTCACCACCTCTTGAGACTTAGGGCCTCATCACGAGTTGGGCGGTAACGCCGGCGCTATTAGCACTGGCGCTAATAGCCCTACCGCCAAACCCCCCCGGCGCTATTAGCGCCAGATCACGGGTTTGGCGGAAGGGTTATTGCCCATTCCCCATTGGGCCCATTCGGGAATTCCTCATTCCCCATTGGGCCCAATGGGGAAAATTTGCGCTATTAATGCCGGCGGATTTCCCGCTGATGGTAATCGTGTCGAAAATTGGCAATTTTGCCACGGATTTCCCCCCAGCTCAGAGCTGGGGGGAAATCCGCCAAAGCCATGATCTGGCGGATCCTTAAATGCGGCAGTAATAGTACTATCGCCACATTTAAGGGTTACCGCCAGACTTGTGATGAGGCCCTTAGCCTAGACCCTCATCACTGCTACCTTGAACTGGTTTTGTTACTGCTCACCAGAGTTGTCCCCGTCACAATATAGGTTGGCCTTCTATACATCTGTCCACCAGGCCAGAGTATAGAAAATCAGTCCTAACAATGAGAATCAAAGGGCCCTTTTCCAAACATTGCTTTAGCTTTTCCTGCTAAGAATAAAAGCCTCCCCTATGCACCCCCAGTTGTCCATTTTTTGCCAGATTTGCTTTGAACGAACGAGTTGCCACTACCACTCTTTTTGAATCGTTAAAATTAACTATTGTTACTTTTTAGTGATTTTAAATCAACATCTTGGATTGGTTTATGTGTTTTGTCATTTTTTTGAATCAGCTACATGTTTAACCTTTGTATCTTTCTGCCTTGCCTCCAGGAAATGAAGCCTTCCATTCTCATAGAAAGCCCCTCGTTCACCTGATCGCTTATGGTTCTCATACTTTGCATCACCATTTTAGTATCTGGTCTAGCATGCAACATTTCTAATGTCTCAGTGGTTGATATTCTCCAGGCATAGATCCGACTACGTATCTGCTCATTTACCTGTGATCATCAGTTCATGACCGAAAAGCACATTAAAATTAAAGTGACAAATAAAAGCCAAATGGAGTGGGAGCTAAATGTTGATGCTGCCATCTTCTCCAAATGCCAAGCCACACCCCAAGTAAACATTTTAATAGTTGAACGGAGACAAGGGGGGTCATTCCGAGTATGGCAGTAGGGGGGGGTTAACGGCCCCGGTAAGGATGCCGGTGCCGTAAACCCCCTACCGCCACATTCCAAGGTCCCTTAGCAGGTCCCAACAGGAACGGCTGGTCTGACCAGCCGTCCTTAGAGGGACCCGTTAAGGGACCATGGAGGTAATAACGGGCCTGCTATTTGCGGGCCCGTTATTAGCTCCATCCCCATTCCCATTTGAGCCTTATCGGGGCTCAAATGGGAATGGGGAATGGTTTTCAGAATGGGGACCTACCGGGTCCTCCGGGTTGGAATGACCCGGTAAGTCCCCATTCTGACTACCCGGATCCAGACCCGGGTTTGGAGGCAGCCATGGTGCTATTAGCACCATGGCTACCTCCAACCTCGGAATGACCCTGAATGTATTATCTGGGAACTTTTGTGGAAAGAAATAGTAACCAAAATTTTGAATTATCCAGATACTATATTTGAACTGATAGTGGAGGCACCAGACATTAGCTCAGAAGGGGACAGTGATAATGAGGTCAGTCTGAGTGGTTGCTAGAGGCAACCAGTAGGAAGGGGTGTTAGGCAGAATCACATGCAGTACCCTTTGGGAATACTACATGCAATTAAGACTACAAGGGCCTCATTACGAGTATGGCGGTAGCCATGGAGCTAATGGCTCCATGGCTGCCACCATACCAGGCTCCATTACCGGGTTCCTGCAATGAGGACTTACGGGGTCATTCTGACATAGGAGGACCCGGTAAATCCTCCTTGCAGGAACCATTCCCCATTCCCATTTGAGCCCCCATAGGGCTCAATGGGAATGGGGAGGGAGGTAACAACGGGCACATTACAAGTGTCCCGTTGTTACCTCCCTCTTTCCCTCGCGGGACCTGGAAAAGACGTCTGGTTTTACCAGGCGTCTGGTCCGGGTCCCGCAAAGGGAAACTCGTAATCGGCACTCCAGGAATGAAGAAGGCTGGTCCCGTACCGGCCCCCTTCATTCTGGGAGCACCAGGGTCGTAATGAGGCCCCAAGTGTCAGTACAATTTCACCTTCTACAGTTATGTGGTAGCAGTGGCTGAGCAGCCAGACTTATCTCAAGAGTATAGTGAGCAGTAGAACAAGTTACGCAAAGGACCAAGGGCCTCATTACGTCCCTGGCGCTAATGGGTTAATGGCGCCGTAGAAGGCTGCGGCGCTGTTAACCCATTAGCGCCTAATTACGAGGTCCCTTTGCGGGACCTGACCAGTAGGGACCCGCAAAGGGACCTTGGTGCTAAGTACGGTGCCGCAATTTGCGGCACCGTACTTACCGCCTTCCCCATTCCCATTATGCCCTATGGGGCAAAAATGGGAATGAGGAAGGGGAAATTACCGCCCTGCCAACCTTGTAATGGGGTGGTAATTCCCCCTTTCTTCATGGCGGAGTCGGTAAGTTACCGGCATGGACCATGGTGCTAATAGCACCATGGTTTTCCGCCTGGGTCGTAATGAGGCCCCAACAAATACAGTGGTTCAAACAAACACTTATTCAAGGTTTCTTGGTAAAATATATATTTATTTACACGGTCAGTTTGAAAACATTACACTAGCAAGAGCAGATCAATATCATATACTAGTAAACCACAAATATGCAACCAATAAGTTACTGAACAAGTTCAGCTCCCCTGAAGTGGGAGCAAAATGGCACTTCAGATACTTTTAAAAAGGGGTAATCAATAGCACAAATACTTTCATAGGCAGGGCAAAGGGTTTCAGTTAATTACAACCAGCAATTCAGTTCATAGGCCTGGGCCAAAGTCAATGGTTCAGAGTCTTTGTATAAGATAGCACAGGTCTGGTAGTAAACGGTTGTCTTTGCCACGGATCTCAGAAGAATTTGGTCAGACGAAAAGTTAGACAAATGTTTAGGGAAGGACAAGCCTTCGATGCCGGGAAAGTTTCACAAACTTTCACCGTGGCCAAAAAGATTTCTGGACCGTGTTTGCACAGTACCTTTTAAAGTGAAGAAGAGCTGTAGCTGAGGCAGTTGTTCCTGGCAGTTCGAGCAGATCTTGCTGTTCCTGAGCTTCAGTCGTGGGGACAAGGAGGACGTCGGGAGGTTCCTGCACTGCCCAGGGAAGAGGCCACAAGCTTGGCAAAACGTCAGTTTGAGGTGTGAGTGCCTTTTAAAGACCACGGACTGGTATCCTTCCCACTGGCTATCTGGTTTTCCACAGCGCTGCGCAGAAAATTCGACCAGGAGGGGACGGTGTCCAGGCGGCTTACGAGTTGGTTGTTCCCACCAAACTCAAGGGAAGAAGTTAGCCTTGAAGGGCTTCTCTGTCGATGGAGTTTCAGGCAATTCAGACCTGCAGCAGGGCTTCACCGGTGGACCAGGAATTTCAGCAGTCCTCTTCCTTCAGCTCGTCTTCGGTTCTTTATTTCCAGTGGTCGACTCTGCCTTCCAAGTCCCAGAGACCTGCTTTTAAACAGTTTTCCCTTATTCATTCCAGACTGGCGGTCACTCACACAGCATGGTGGCTGTCCTTGCCTGACAGCCAGCCAGCCAATCACACCAGAGTGCATTCAGGTCTCCTAGGAGACTTAGCACAGGGAGTATCAGGCACCTCCCACACATCCTGTCCACCTCAGACATACAGGCGCCAGAGGAGGGCTTCAGCACTGAAGCCCGCCAAAGGCCAACGAACAAAGGGACCAAACCTGGTTTGGCACGCAGAGACAAAGGGCCTCATTACGACCCTGGCGGAAATGGAAAAATGATGGCGGAAATGCAATACCGCCATCGAACACCGCTCGTTGCGATTATGACCCGTCACCGTAAAGTACGATGCCATTAGCGACACCGTAGTGAACGCCAACGCTAACTGCACCAAGTACGCGCGCGCGCGCCATGCCAAACCGTAAATACCACCATGGCGCAAGGGTACGCGAATTCCGACCCTAGCGGACATGTACCTAACGCCATCAAGCACGGCGGAAAGCACCATACCGCCATGGTGAGAAGTACGGCATCGCGAATCAACCGTAAACGGCCCCACTGAGTGCCTGTACACCGCTCCCTGCCCACAAAGTACAACTCCCCGTAGGTGCAATGAAGTCACAATGCAACCATTGAAATGTACAAGTCACCCATGCATGGCAACGAACAAAAGAAACACAAGAGGGGCCAATGGGAGCTGCAGGGCACAGATGGCACGAATACAGAAGCCATCCCAATGGACATGACCACAGTCCCCCACCAAGAAACGCACGCAAACACAGGCACCTGTGACCAGCAATATTCCGAGAATCACATCATTCCACCAGTCCACCTGGCTGACCGGCATCTGTTACACAAAACCCAATCCCCCGCCCCTGAGCATGACAACATTCAAACTGTCATATTGGCAGCCCCCATCCCTGACCTCACTGGGCTTCGTAGGCAAACGCGCCCAGCACAGTACCACGCAACTAAACCCCGAAGCTGGAACCCAATGCAGATCTCCTCACAACACATCGCCCCCCAAATAGGCATATGCCACATCACTTGCAAAGAAAAACGCTACACGGGCCAAATCAGAATAGAAATTTTATGCACATCAAAGTCACCAAGCCCATACAGCCATCAGGCCATGAACTCCAAAACACTAATCACCATTGTGGGCTGCATCCGCAAGAAATGACCAGCCACTACCTGTGTGTCGCCCTGTTCCCCCATGGTACACAGAGCCACATTCACGTACGAAAAGGCAACATGGAAGCGCACAGAACCGCAGGGCCGACCCAATGGGGAGGCACTAGTCCAGCTGAAAGGCCGAAATGTTGCTCCGAGCCACCAGTACTGCGTAAGGGCATGTGGGCCATTGGCGATCGTCCCATAAGATCGTAATGCTGCTCCACTGATTAACACGAAGCAGCAGGTGTCGGGAGTAAAATCCATCTGCAGGAGTGGCATACAGATGGCAGTGGCAAAAGGGGAGGAGATACCTGTCAACCAAAAGAAAAGAACAAGAACAGAATGGCCATCAGAACTACATTCGAACAACTCACTTCAATGATCACACGAAATCCACAGCCATATGCATGCTAGCCCACTCAAAAGGATCATCACCACCCCAAAACCACTTGCGACTCATAACCATCTATATCGAGGTGCAAACACACCATCACAAACGAGTGTACCTGTGCATGCGTCTGTCAAAACAGAATCCATCAGATGGGAATGTTAACGTGCATGGACAAAAGTGTCTGAGGGCGCCTCGAGACAGGGAGGGCTCAACAAGGCCAGATAGACGATGGTCCCACTATGGCAGCCCTGCATCACATAGCGTAGGGGAGGCGGATAGATCCCAAGAAGCCCTGTACATGGCAAACTCTGTATCAAATCACCTGCCCATGCATCCATTCATCATTCCCTCATCCCGGGATCAAAACGCCTGAATAATTACTCACATAACATTAGAAACATCCATTGAGTCTGTGCGTTATGCAGCCTGCTAAATCCACAGTGCCCCAGCCCGTAATTCCAGTGTTGTGAAGTAACATGTATTTGGGAACGGTCGGCCTCATCGCCCACGTAGCTATTGCGCATCCCAAACTATTCATATCAATCATTGCTCCCTCGCCATGGGCCCTGTCTCAAGGACATTGAACAATAGAACGTTACATTTGCAGTCAGACCTGTGGGCATCTCCTCGGCGCTAGCTGGAAACCGAAAGCGCCGCCCTTCGAATTCCTCATTTGCAACATCACGTCGAAAAGGCATCTGTGGCCGTTTGAAATCACTAATTATTCCATCGAGTGCGGCTGTGTGTGAAAATGGCAACTGCCTTCACCCACAAATGGGACGCCCCGCCCGTCGTTGCAACTCGGTACAGTGATGCATGAGGGCCCACCGTTACTCGAGTACTACGTTCCACTGACCCTTCACAAGTCTGTTCGCGACTGCACAGATAGTATGGGAAACAATGGGACCACAGCAGAATGAACATATCAACCAATCTTACACGGCCATCGGGTACAAATACATGATTGCAATAGCAAGATACCATTCCCCGAATTGCAGCGTTGTGCGCGGGACGTGCTCGGCCAAAGGGGAGAGCAGTTTGCACAGGTGGAATTAATCACCACAGGTGGAGGCCATACAGCCTGGAAACACATAAATTGCACAGCCAGTCTCCTCCCACAACCACACCGAAATGCTACCGGCAGGACTCGCGATGTTGGCCCTGGGGGACCTGATAGCACTGCAAGTGCTCCGACTCCAAGAGGAAGACGAACAACAACTACAACCAGCCGCACGGAGGAGACGCAGGAGGAGGAGGAGGCCAAGGCAGGGCCAGCAAGGCCCAGCAGCACAGCCACTACCACCACGCAGGCAGCCCGCAATCCCACGCCTCCGAGCACATCCGTTCAACCTCACTGATGAGCAGATCCACACCCTCTACCGTCTGGACCGGGACACCATAGCCGCCATTGTGGACATGACACAGGCTGACCTTGTCAGCATGATAGATAGCCCAACCGCCATCCCACCCCTACTGAAGGTGGTGTCTGTACTACACTTCCTGGCCACAGGCACCTACCAGCACACAGTCGGGCAGTTGCATGGCATTTCTCAGCCACTGTTCTCACGGACACTATTGCAAGTGCTCGATGCCCTCCTGCAGCACGCAGACGACTACATCTCTCTACCACGCTCGGAGCAGGAAATTACCAACACAAAAGTGCGATTCCATGCATACCGGGTTGCATTGGTGCCATCGACTGCACCCATGTTGAATTGGTCGTCCCACATGCCATGGAGGCCCAGTACCGCAACCGAAAACTATTTCATTCCCTGAATGTACAAATGGTGTGTGACTCCAACAGGATCATTACACATTGTTGTGCCCGATTCCCTGGATCAACCCATGATTCTATGGTCTTGAGGAACTCTACAATACCACGCTACATGGAGCGACACGCAGGGAACAGATCCTGGCTACTCGGTGAGTCTCATTACATGCATGATGATGTGGGGTATGTGAATTCGCAATGACCTGGCAGGAAGGGGTGGGGTGCGTACGTATCAATGGCATTCCACATCATACGTTTCTCGTCCACATACAGGTGATGCTGGATATCCACTGAAGAGATGGCTCCTCACACCAGTCCGGAACCCACGGGACCAGCATGAGGAGGACTACAACCATGCCCACTCACGTACCCGTGTATTCATAGAACAGGCATTCGGCCTACTGAAGGGCCGTTTCCGCTGCCTCAGCAGGTCTGGCGGGGCACTCCTGTACCGCCATGAGAAGGTTGCAAAGATGGTGATGGCATGTGTCATGCTCCACAACATGTGCGTACGTAGAAATGTGCCCATGCCCCCTGACGCAGAACTGCAAGCACCTGATGATGGTCATGATGAGGGTGGGGCTGTGGCAGCACCTCATGGAGTCTGCGAGGCACCGGAGGCCCGTGACATTCGTCAGCATCTCATTGATGTATGCTTCTAGCACTCACGCCTGGTGGCTGATACATGGACACGGGACTCGTGGCACTGCGTGTGTCTGGGACATGCACAATATGGACTGTACGCCTATGATGGCCTAGTACACAAAGATCAATGTCCACACATCTCATTGGTTTATCGTGCACTTTTAATGGCATATGTGATGTCATGTTGAACACCCTATCGACCCGCCACCCAAGTGAGCCCAACACACCCCCTCCACCCTCCTACCTCCCCCCCGAACACCAGTGTCCAAAGATGCTCATTGTCAGTGGGCTGTCGCTATTGCAAGCCCCCTCTGCGGGTATCAGGGGCACCCCTGCCTGTGGAGCGCAGGTTCCTTCCAGATCTACGTTGGGGGCTGCCCTGGACGGAACTTGCAACGGATGATGTGTCTGCCTGCTCACGTCCATGCATGTCCCTAAGGGTTTGCGAGAGCTCAGTGAGCACACGGCGCACTGCGGCAAGTTCGGCACATACGTCTTTGGACGTCGCATGCAGTTCCCCCCTCAGGCTCTCGGTGCTTCTCTCAATTTGTGCCCTTAGCGTCTCTGTACCTCTCTCCATTTCTGCCCTAAGTGTCTCAGTTGATGTTTCTATGTCTGCCTTAGTGCCCCCACATTCATCGGCATGGTCCTTGAGGAGTGTGGCCAGTTGCTGCTGTTGTTCGATCAACTGGTCGAGGGACTGTTGCCTCTGCTGGGCCATGGCCATTTGCGGGGGTGTCACAGAGGGGCTGTTGTCCTCATGTTGCCTTGCCACAGGGCTTGTGGGGGATGGCCAGTCGTCGTCTTGTGGGTGCCCCTGCGTGGTATCCTCATGTTGTACGGGATGGGACAGACAGGGGGATTGGGACAGGTCATGGATGGATCTGACTTCGGCATCCCCGTTTTCTGTGTCGGAGCATGCTGCCATCAATGGGGTGTCACCTATGGTGCTGCTGCCACCAGAGGCAGTGCCATCTGTGGCATCCATTGGGGGGACCTGTGGTGGTGGTGTTGTGGCCATGCTGGCTGCTGGGGTGCCTGTTGATGTTCCCTCCTGTGTGCTGCCACCTGATTTGTGCTGCTGCCGTGTCTTGATGCGTGCAGCTGAGGTGGAGGGTCTCTGGCCGTTGGTCTTGGCCCTCTTTGCAGGTGTGCTGGTAGGGGTGTCCTGTAGCTCGTCGTTTGGATCGGACCCTGTGGTGGAGTAAAGGAGGGCGAGGGTTATTGATGGGTCTGTGGGAATTGGAATGGCATTGTATCACATGCTTTGGGGTGGTACCTGAGGGTGATTTGGGTCGGGGCCTTGGAGGTGCTTTGATTTGTGTGTGGAGTGAGGGTGCAGTTGTTTGGCAGCCTGCAGTTAGGGTGTGCCTGCTGCACGTGTAGTGCGTGTATTAGGGGTTTTTAATTATTTATGTATTTATTGTGGGTTTTAACGTGCGCTATCAGGCCGATGTGTGTGGACGTTCTCCTGGACATGTGTTTCTGTTGCACTATGTGGACGCATGGTACTTCACATGGATGGACTGTGTGGATTTGGCATTGTTTTATCTGGCCCACCTACCTGAATCTTCGGATGTATGCACTCCTTTCTCCATCCCTCCGACTCCCTCTATGCTCTCCATTCCGATGGTGGAGGCACAGATTTCTTCCCAGGGGGTCAACTTGATGGGTGATTCAGGACCTTCCCCGGTGGCTGTGGCAATGTTGTAGTTGGCAGAGAGTATGCTGCGGACGCGTATCCGCAGGTCGTCCCGTCGCTTGCGGCATTGCTGTGGGGTGCGGGGTGCGGTCCCCACCGCACTTACCCGCTGTGCCACCAGAGCCCATATGGCCTTCTTGTTTGCAAGTGCCGTCCTGGTCATTTGCGTGCAGAAGACGACGGCAGCATTCTCCTGGAGGGTCTCTGTTAGCACGGTGTGTTCCTCACGGGAGAAGTGGACCTGCCGCTTGCGGTCGCACGCTTTCTTCGCTACTTTTCCCATTTTTCGTGGTTTCGCTAGGGTGGTTGACGGGTTGGGGTGTGTTTCAGGGTAGTGATTTTAGTGGTTGTGTGGTTTTAGTGTTTTTTTAGGTGTACGCCGGGATGTTTCCCGTTCCGGGCCCATGTTTTAACTTCCGTTTCCGTATATTTCCTGTCACCGTACTTTCCGGTAGGCGCACACTGCGGTGACCGCTGAGAGGGGTGGCGGTATTGCACCTAGGGTGCCGTACGGCGGCGGTGTGGGCCGTTTTGGGGTCATTTCCGCCATCGCGGACTTTGCACTTCCGCCGTGGCGTGGTGCTCGTGCCCGATGGGTCGGAATGGGCCGCACTTTGCTCCTTCGTGCAATGGCGGAAACGCTATTTACGCTGTGGCGCTCCGGTCAGTCGCTTTCCGCCAGGGTCGTAATGAGGGCCAAACACAAGAAGGACCTTTCCTAAAAGAAATGGTGAAAAAAGTTGACTAGAGTCTGTTTTTACAGATAGGTCTTGGGCGCCATATTGAAAAACATGGCTGACCCGATTTTTAACTACCGTTGTTCACGGTCGGGAAAAATCATGGTAGTTTGATCTAAACCACTGCCACCAGCCATTTAAAGTAGGAAAGGGTAACATTTGACTGTTACATGAGTATTTTGACTCGGGAAGCTAGGCAACCCCTCCAGCACTCTATAGGAAGATAGTGGCCCTCATTACAACTCAGGCGTTAAGGGTTAACGCCACCGTTAACCCTTAACGCCTGATTCCCACCTTAACGCCTGCTTTTTGCAGGCGTTAAGTTCCATGGTGCTAAGGTACCTTGGTGCTAATTACGGCACCGTAATTTACGGTGCCGTAATTAGCGCCTTCCCCACTCCCATTATGCCCTATGGGGCAAAAATGGGAATGGGGAAGGGAAAATGGGAAATGGGGATTTACCGCCCCACTCACCTTGTAATGGGGCGGTAAATCCGCCATCCACCATGGTGTAAACGTATTTTACACCATGGTGGTAAAGTTGGTGCACTTAGCACCTCAGTTGTAATGAGGGCCAGTGTGTGTTGGGTCTGTAAATTTAAAGAGACTAGTAAAGTCAATTTAACTTTACATGCTCTGGGAGACCGTCCCAGAGAAGGTATTTAAACCTTGGGAAGTCTGAAAGACTTCCCTTTGTCACTGCACTGAAGCTGCTGGATGACACACAGGAAAAAGATGATGCCTATGGAGTTGTTTTAAAACTCCATAACCAAAGAACACAAATGTAAAGCACACATCAAAATACATGGAAGAGTGGGATAAAAGGCTCACACTCTTCCCAGGTAAAACATCAAATCCTAGAAATCCAGCAAAGTTACTGGGGGTCGCAAAAGGTAAGGAAAATTAGCACATTCTTGGAATTCTCCCTAACAAGGGGACAGTGATAATGAGGTCAGTCTGAGGGGTTGCTAGAGGCAAGCAGTAGGAAGGGGACAGTGGTAATGAGGTCAGTCTGAGGGGTTGCTTGAGGCAAGCAGTAGGAAGGGGACAGTGGTAATGAGTTCAGTCGGAGGGATTGCTAGAGGCAAGCAGTAGGAAGGGGACAGTGATAATGAGGTCAGTCTGAGGGGTTGCTAGAGACGAGCAGTAGGGAAGAGTTTTACTTAGGATGAATGCAATGTTGAATCTGGGCTCTTTCCCAGGTAAGTTGTATTTGAGGCTCATTGGGATCAGTTTTTTAATGATAGCACAATCATGCCATTTTGGCAATTTCTCATTCCACTCTAACGGATGGGTTTGATTCATGGCATAAGGGCAGTTCGGTACTGGATTACCTAAATCATGCATTCAAAAAGTACCTTGTGAGTCCATGATTGGTATGAGGAATAGGGTTGCGTGGTAAGTCAGACATAGGAGACAGACAAGAAGACATTATTTAAACGTGCACATTGTGTTAAAGGAAATCATGTCATTCCTGACCTGCAGCTATGATGAGGGTCTCCCCAAACTTAAATGAAAAATAATAAACTAGTGTGTTTTTCAGGATGTCTTGCGAGTATTCTGTCCTCTGTCCAAACCTAAGCTATCGTCTGTCTCTACCACTAATGAAAAACCACAAACGTAGCCTGGGTAAGATAGCCCGCTTTATCTAGCTAGTGGTAGTTGCTTTCTGAGCACCTAGGTAAGATAGCCCCCCTTTACTTAGCTAGTGATGGTTCGTTTCTGACCACCTAGGTACGATAGCTCCCCTTTACTTAACTAGTGGTGGTTGCTTTCTGGCCACCTGGGTAAGATAGCTCCCTTTTACTTAGCTAGTGGTGATTGGTTTCTGACCGCCTAGGTACGATAGCTCCCCTTTACATAGCTAGTGATGGTTGATTTCTGACCCCCTGGGTAAGATAGCTCCCCTTTACTTAGCTAGTGGTGGTTGCTTTCTGACCGCCTGGGTAAGATAGCTCCCCTTTACTTATCTAGTGGTGGTTGCATTCTGACCGCCTAGGTAAGATAGCTACCCTTTACTTAGCTAGTGGTGGTTGGTTTCTGACTGCCTAGGTAAGATAGCTCCCCTTTACTTAGCTAGTGGTGGTTGCATTCTGACCGCCTAGGTAAGATAGCTACCCTTTACTTAGCTAGTGGTGGTTGGTTTCTCACTGCCTAGGTAAGATAGCTCTCCTTTACTTAGCTAGTGGTGGTTGCATTCTGACCGCCTAGGTAAGATAGCTACCCTTTACTTAGCTAGTGGTGGTTGGTTTCTGACTGCCTAGGTAAGATAGCTCCCCTTTACATAGCTAGTGGTGGTTGCTTTCTGGCCACCTGGGTAAGATAGCTTCCCTTACTTAGCTAGTGGTGGTTGCTTTCTGGCCACCTGGGTAAGATAGCTTCCCTTACTTAGCTAGTGGTGGTTGCTTTCTGACCGCCTAGGTAATGAAGTAGTAATTTCCCCAAAAAATACAAACCCAAAACTCTGAGTAAATGGACACACCCCAGTAGGGAATGAGACCAGGAGAATAATTGCGAGTCAAACAAAGGGTACTTTATATAAAGTAAAGCAAGGCATAAAATAAGCGTTATCGGGATTCGCGATACGATACTGCTGGTTTGCCTTTTAATTAGAAATCATGCTGCAGCAACTGCGATATGATTTATGGCACCGAGCGCAGAGCTTAAAGGCACAGATTACTGTGGGCCTCATTACGACCCTGGCGGAGGACCATGGTGCAATTTGCACCATGGTCCATGGCGCTAAGCTGCCAACTCCGCCATGGTGGTTGGCGGACTTACCGCCCCATGCTGACCTTGGCGGAGCGGTAAATCCCCAATCCCCATTTACCCTTCCCCATTCCCATTTTTGCCCCATAGGGTATAATGGGAGTGGGGAAGGCGTTAATTACGCCACCGTCAATTACGGTGGCGTAATTAACAACAAGTCCCGTAGCGCCATGGATTTTACCGCCTGCAAAAAGCAGGCGTAAAAATCACCATGGCGCTACGGAAACTCGTAGTCAGGCGGAGAGGTACGCCATGCACTACGCTGGCGTAAAACCCTCTCCGCCAGGGTCGTAATGAGGGCCTGTGCCTTTTTATTTAAACTCTGCGCTCGGTGCACTGACAATGTGCAGGCAGCAGGCAGAAGCTCCCGGGCTGGGCTCAATACATTGGGCCTCATTACAACCTGTGTGGAATGCGTTTAACGGCGCTGGTAATGGTGCCGGCGCCGTTAAACGCATTCCGCACTATTACGAGGTCCCCTCGCGGGACCCGCTCTGCATGTCTGGTTTTACCAGGGGAAGGGGCCCAGGGAGCTAACAACGGGCCGGTCGTAATCGGCCCGTTGTTAGCTCCCACACCCATTCCCATTGAGCCCTATGGGGGCTCAAATGGGAATGGGGAAGGACAGGGCCCGGGTTCCCTGAAGGAGGAAATACCGGGCCCTCCATACTTGGAATGGCCCGGTATTTCCCCATTCAGGGAACCCAGACCCAGACACGGTTTTGGAGGCAGCCATGCCCTTATTAAGGGCATGGCTACCTCCAAAGTTGTAATGAGGCCCATTGTATCAATGGGCCTCATTACGACTTTGGAGGTAGCCATGCCACTATTTGCCGCATGGCTGCCTTCAAAATCTGGACCGGGTTCCCTGAATGGGGAATTACCGGGTCATTCCGAGTTCGGAGGGCCCGGTAATTCCTCCTTCAGCGAACCCGGCCCCGGACCTTCCCCATTCCCATTTGAGCCCCCAGAGGGCTCAATGGGAATGGGTGCTGGAGCTAACAGGCCGATTACGACCGGCCAGTTGTTAGCTCCCTGGTCCCCTCGCGGGACCCGCTCTGGACGTCTGATAAAACCAGACGTCCAGAGCGGGTCCCGCGAGGGGACCTCGTAATATTGCGGAATGGGTTTAACGGGCCCGCCACCATTAGCGGCGCCCGTCAACCCATTCCACAATTGTTATAATGAGGCTTAATGTATGAGCCTAGCCCGGATGCGGCGGGGAAGTCACGTGGATACGAGACTACGAGACTACAGCAGGAGCACGCCAGCTCCACTCACAGACCCGACTTCAAGGTAAGGAGACATGCTGGGGTGCTTGGGTGGGGGTGCTTGGGGAGAGGTACTTGGGGAGGGGTGGTGCAGGCCTTCTGCAAGCCACTTGTCTGCAGGCGGAGGGGGGTCATTGCTCACTATCAGGGTCACACTAGAAATGCTGCACTTATTTAGATAACAGCGTCTGCGGTGTAAGGGCTGGGGCCTCCAGTTGGGGTCCGCGGAGGGTGATAGAGTGGTGCCCAGACAGCAGAGCTGCTATTGATGCAGCCAATTTGGGGCCTAAGCCAGAGTGTGCACCAGGAGGACGCCCCGCCGCGCATATTACGTCTTCCCAAGTATTTGCTCATGGCTGCGTGCCCAGCTTGCAGTGCATGGGTACACCGCCAGCTCTCTCTGCGGCATGTAATGCCAAGGGAGATGCAGTGCAACTTAGCTGCAATGGAAAAGGCGCTGCAAAGCAAAGGGCCTGACTCACAACGCGTTTTTCAATTGGATGCACCCATTGAAAAAAACGCCTTGTGAGTCAGGCCCAAAGTCTGCTCTCGTTCAAAGGCAGCAGTGGTGCAAAGCGTGCTGCAGTGCAACTGTGCTGTGATGCAGAGTGTGCCATTGAATGCATGGCGAGCAGCACTGGAAGTGAGTGCATTGCAAGGCGTGCTGTGATGTGAAGCGTGCTTCGGTGCAAAGTGAGATGCAGTCAGATATGTACTGCGATAGAAACTGTGCTGCATGGCAAAGTTATCACTAATGTAGTGCAATGCAAAATGTGCTTTCGAGTACATTACGGAGCAAATCAAGCTGCCCTGCATTGCATGTGGCACTGCGATGCAAACGGTGCTGTTGTGCAAACTCTACTGCAATGCTGCAGTCAGTGCCATGTGCCGCCGCCGGCTGCTGACGCGCAGGGCTGTTCACCAGCTCAGTGACCTCTGCAGAGAGGGAGTCTTTGCATCGCGTGCGCTCAGGGGTGCAGCAGTGACGAGTGGGGTGTTGTGGTCCCAGCAGATGGGCTGGAGAAGCCCACGGCGTGAATAATGTGTGCAAGGAGGCCACTGGGATCGTTGGTCCCAGCAGATGGACTGCAGAAGCCCACTGTGTGAATGATGTGTGCAAGGAGGCCACTGGATCCCAGAGTCACATAATTTCTGGGTAGAGGACACTAGAAAGATGGACTTTCTCTGCCTTGATCATATCTTAATCCCTTTTCAGAGGTAAACCTACTCACTCTGCAACTTGCGACTATTAATTGTGTGGTGTGTGCCTTATAAATGATTCATATTGTTTGCACAATGGGTACTACTTAGATCAGTGGAGCCTCTTCTCCGTCCATCTTAGAAAGTTAGTGCCCCAATGCCCTGGGCAGGGGAGAAATGGGTGAATGAGGGGCTGACTCAGAGAGGACCCTCTGCCATGCACAGAAGGGGACTGTGGAGCGCATATGTGTTAGAAGAGAAAGCTAGCGCCTAGGATGGGGAGAGAAAAGCAAGTGCCCCACGAGTCAAGATGGTGCATTCAACATTCAGCATTGCGCTTTGCATATTGAGCATATTGTGAACATTCACCTGCGTCACACCCACTCTGCAGGACTCTCAAACCTAGGTGTAGCCTCCACCTTTGTCTGTTGTATGTTAAAACGCACTCATTGCAGAACCTAGGCCTCTCTCCCACTATACAGGACTCTCAATTCTAGGTATATCCCCCTTCTCTGTCTACTATATGGGAAACGTAATGTATTGTGAACCCTGGGCCTCTCCCCCATTCTACAGGATTCTCGAATCTAGGCGCTTAGCCAAACTGCAAAGGTCAGCTGCGAGACATATAACCCACTAATCAAAAATGCTCAAAATTTCTGCATGCTTAACTCCTACAAAAACCTACACAACCACTTCTCACACAGCAAGCCACATGCACTTCACCACACCGCAACAACAAACAAACAAACAAACAGCACATAAGCCGCACAAACAGCACACGAGGACTGACATTGATCAGATACTGGCACCAAAGCTCAGCGCCCAGTGTATACCGAACTGAAGCTGCCAACAGGACACCACTTCACTTTCACTATCCTGCTCCCTCTTCACCTTACTAACCCACCCCACCTTCTCGCTTACAGATCCGACTGAGCGCCTGGGGACCAATTCCGTTGGTGACAGTGCACGGTACAAATACCTTTACATTATATAACACTGCAGAATGGCAACATGGGGCAGTTGCTGGGGACATCCCAGAGGCTCATGGCTGTTATCAAGTGAAAAGGCTGAAAGGCCCCGATGCTGTCCCTGATTGCAGGGCTTGTTGTTAGCAAGTGGCTGGCAGTAATATTTCTCCTACCCGTTCCGTTCGGACGCATATTTCCAGCCACTTAAGCACATTGCTTTAGGTAATCAGGTGCTCTGTGTCTGTAGAGGAAGGTGGCAGGCAAGAGGCCTTCACACTGACTCTCACAACAAAGAAAGAGTTACCTGAGAGGTAAGAAAAGCGGTGCCCATCTTTTAATCTGTTGTGTTCGGTGCCATGGCAGTGCTTTACGAGAATGGAACAAAATATTTAAAAGGCCTTTTGCAAGCAGGTTATGTTATGGGGCTGTCACTTGTAGTCTTATATTCAGGGTGGTGCAAATACTCCCCGAAAGGTGGTTGCTTCGAGTGATTTGTGTTCTTTGCAAATAAACAACCATTTTGTGGTTCTTGAAACACAAAACCAATATGTGTACTAATTAGAGCTTGGAAGGTATGTGGTAAAGTTGCTTAAATGGCTGGCAAATTCTGGCTTCACTGCTTAACCAAACTGTGTGATCCTGAGCAAATCATTTCACCCAACCTAGCCACACCAGTTTGCTGGCAAGAACAGAAATGTGCATTGTTTATCCTTAGGCAGTGTTGGTGGCCTGATGGGCATTACATTGCATAATTTGCTGCTAACTTGCCACTACCACAATGCCGGGGAGTCACAAAATGCGGTGCCTGTGTGCCATAGGTTTAGAGAAGAGATTTCCGACCTCTCGGGCACCCTGGTGATTTTTCTGTTGACTTTTAGGTGTCTGGGACGGCACTCCCTCTTTAGATCATTTATTTTGATATTTTAAATCATCTCAGGTTTTGCTGTCTTGCAGTAAGCCAGACCACAAATGAATGAAAACATGTTAACTTGCTGGGCCCATTTGTCTCGCAGATGAGACTTAACAGCACTAGTTGGTAGGTGATGCATCAAGACCTCACTGACCTGGGCAGACCAAGAGACTGGCATCAGGGCATTTGGTTCTGCAGAGTAAGATAATTAATGTCCCCAATTTTTCGCTACTGTCTTCATCTTGGGCAGTTGCTTGCAACTGTTTTATGCCAAACAGTAGTTACATTTTTTTTAATTTATTTAAATTTATATAGCGTGCAAGTAGCCCATGGGCATTGTGGCGCTGGTACTTGCAAGAGCTTAGTTACAGGAATAGAGGCATTCAGTGGTACATTGTGAATTCAACAAGGCATAGAGCTGATATTATGTTTGGTGCAGTTAGTCGTTACAATACAGTTTGGCATTAGGAACATATGATATGTATTCAAGTGGCGCGAGGCATCTTATGTGAATAAGATGGTTTTCATGGTTTTGCGGAAGGCGCTGAGGGAGGCCTCACCTCGGATTGTGGGAGGTAGGGCGTTCCAGTGAGTGGGAGCAAGATATGGGAAGCTGGATCCGCCTGCTCTGGCTTTTTTTTTACCAATGGCACAGAGAGCATATTGGTATATGGTGATCTGGTTGGCCTCGTGGAGGAGACTGGGTGGATCCTTTGGGAGAGGTAGTCTGGGGCAGTAAGATGAATGCACTTGTGGGTCAGTGTCAGAGTCTTGAAGATGATCCTTTCTTTAATTGGGAGCCAGTGTGCTAGTGTTCTGGCCTCCGAAATATGTTCTCTTTTGGCAATGCCTTGGGCTTCCCAGAGGGCACTATTCTGTATGATTTGTAACCTCTCTAGGTTTTTGTTGGAGGTGCCTAGAAAGAGTACATTACAATAGTCAAGCCTAGATCCAGTGATGGCTCTGGCTATGTTGGTGCAGTTCTCTTTGGAGAGAAAAGGCCTGACTGCATTGATTAGTTTGGCATGATGTGCAGAGGCTATAGCGTTGACTTGTCTATCTATGGATAGGTTGGAATCAAGGTAGACTCCAAGGGTTTTGACTGATTCTGAGACAGGTATTTTGATGGAGTCTATGGTCAAATGACTGAATTGGGAGTCTAGATTTTTCAGCGTGTCGGGTGAGCCTACCAGGAGTTGTTCAGTCTTGTCTGAATTGAGGCATAGTCCATTGTCTGCCATCCAGGCTTGGATGGTGTTGTAGAGGTTATTGAGGGTCATGGAGTCAGCGGCATAGTTGCCAGTGAGGGTGAGGAGGATCTGTGTGTCGTCGGCGTAGTTAGTGTATGAAATGCCCATGGCGTCGAGGATGAGAAAGGGGTCGTGTGAAGATGTTGTAGAGGGTGGGTGAGAGGCAGGAGCCTTGGGGCACACCGCAGAGTATGATAGTTGGTGAGGCGGAGGCTAGGTCCGAGAATACTTGCATGGTTCTGTCTTGTAGGAAGGAGGTGATCCATGCTGTGGCTTCAGGGGAGAATTTGGCAGTAGAGGAAAGGTGGTGGCATAGGACGTCATGATCCACGAGGTCGAAAGCCGCGGATAGGTCGAGAGGTAAGAGAAGTGCTGGTTTGCCCACGTCTCTGGCATCGTCCATTTGGTTTTTCAGGTCAAGTAGGGCGGTTTCAGTCCCGTGTCTGGGGCGGAAGCCAGATTGGCGGAGTCCTAGGAGTTTGTTCTCTTCAATGAAGTATTGAACCTGCAGGTAGGCTGCTTTGTCCAGTATTTTGAGGAGGAAAGGGACTGTGGTGATGGGTCTATAGTTCTTGGGGGAGGTGGTTTTTTTTTTTAAGAGAGGGCGGACCCAGGCTTCCTTGAGGGAGTCAGGGACTTTCCCTGTGGCAAAGGAGGCGTTTACAAAGGCTGTAAGGAAGGGAGCTAACGCTTCAGAGCAGTCTTTGATAATGGTGGCTGGGCATGTATCACCTTTGCAATTGGAGGGTTTGATGTTCTTCATTATGGTGATGTCTTTTTCTAGAATGGGTTTGAATGAAAAAGGTTGGGGGGGGGGGTCCGGGGCTGGTGGTGGGACAGGGGTGTGTGTGTTGGGTAGGGCTTGCTTAGTGGCTAGTATTTTGTTTTGGAGCAGGCTCAATTTATTTTTCATGGCTGTTTGTATATCACCACAACAGGCCTTGTCTTTGGTGAAGTTCTGGGGGGCGGGGGTGGGTGTCTCTAGCTCCCTAAAAATGGCAAAGATTTCTTTAGTGCAGGATTGGGCTTCTGAGATTCTGCATTCAAAGGATTTGGCCTTGGCATGGATGATTGCTTTTTTATATCTAGTGGAACAGGATTTAAAAGTGATCTTGTCTTTGTCAGAGTGAGACATTTGCCACTGAGAGCAGCCTTTTTTGCAATGCGGAGTGCGAGGAGGTCCGGGGTGAACCAGGAGTTGGAATGGGTGGTGGGTTTAGACTTACAGGGTTTAAGGGGGGCAATGGAGTTAATAGCTGCTTTGAGGCAACTTCATAGGCTGTTGCGAGTGTTTCAGGGTCTGTGGAGAAAGGGGGTCTGAAGGCTTGGCCTTGGAGGAAGGGCAGTAGCCTTTCCTTAGTGAGCTGGCGGGAGCTTCTGGCAAGGCAAGGTGGCAGTGGTTAGGGTGAGAGGGTGGTGGAGCAGGGGGTGAGGATGCTGAAGGTGATGATGTGGTGGTCTGACCATGGGGTGGTAGAGTTTCCAGTGATGTTGAGAGGGCAGTTATGTTGCACGATCCAATCAAGAGTTCTGCCCTGGGTGTGGGTTGGGCTAAAGATGGTGTTATTGTAGCCCAGAGCCTTGAGGGCTGAGTCAAGGGATTTAGCTGCTGGGTCCTTACTGTCCAGGAGACCTAGGTTAACATCCCCAAGGAGAATGGCTTTTGATTGTTTTTTGAGGTTATCATAGAGGAGGTGGATGAGGGAGGCTTGGAAGTCACCTGTTGGGCCTGGGGGGCGGTAGACAATGTGGACAACAATGGTACATTGGGGAGATATGTTAATTTTGACTTGAAGGTAGTCACTATTGTTGTGCAGGGATTTCTCTACCTTCCTGATAGAAAAGCAGTCTTTGGCAATAATTGCTACCCCTCCACCTTTGGATAGACTATCTTGTCTAGTGATGGAGTATCCAGGTGGTAATGCGAGGGCGAGTGCCGGGCCGGAGGCCTCGTGTGACCATGTTTCTGAGATCATGAGTAGATCGAGGTCATGGGTAGTTAGGAGGTCGTGGGTGTCTAAAGCGTGGGCATTGATGGACCTAGCGTTAATCATGGCGCATTTAAGATGGGGTTCGGTGGTGGCTGGGGGAGTGTTGTGGGGAGCATAGGTGGGGTGGTGTGCATGGTTGTGCTATGGGAGTTGGAGGAATTGCAAACCACAGATTTTACACTGGGGAGCTCATTTTCAGTGGTGGTGGACACAAGTGGTGACACATTTGGCACATTAGCATTCAAAATGGTGGTAGAAGAATTGCAAACCACAGATTTTACACTGGGGGGCTCATTTTCAGTGGTGATGCACACAAGTGGTAACACATTTTGTTTGAGGGTGGCACAAATGTGGGTGTGGTAGAGTACTTAATTATCCGCTACATTGTCCGTATTCATAGTAGCTGTAGGCTTTGGGTGGAAGAGCTGTGATCACAAGTGGCAAGGGCGGCAGGATGCGCGAGCATAGGCGGACGTTGCGGGTGCTCGTGGGGAGGGGATGGGAGTTGAAGGTGGCCTGCAGCGTGCGAGTGCGTAATCTCGAGCATCTAGTATGAAGGCATGGGTATGAGCGAGGTAAGTTGTAGATATGCTTCTTACCTCCGAGATGCGACAGGGATTTGGGGCAGCAGGAAGCAGACGAGCAGCAAAGAGCGGACAAGAGCATGGGAGGCCTTTCCTCACGGCCTTCCCTGCTCGGCTTTGCTTCTCGGCCCTCTCAGTAATAAAATAAAAATGACACTTGCACAATTGCATCTTTTTTGATGTCTTGTTGACAATTTCATGGACACTGCACTATGCACCACAGACTGCTGCATGACCCAGCTGCACAGAGCCGTGGACTGAGAAATGTTACCAGAGCTTTTTTTATCAGTGAACCTTTACATTTTACAGACACTCATTGCACTAATCTATTACATCAGCGGTACACAGAAAGGATGTATTCTTGCTAATGGTATGTCTTGGTTTAAAACTAACTTCTGGTGACATTTAAAATAGGAGTCCAAAATTGCTAATCAAATAGCTTTATTTGCTAATGTTATGTTATCGGTACTTATATAGTGCATCGTCACCAACGGAATTGGTCCCCAGGCGCTCTGGTGGATCTGTAAACGAGAAGGTGGGATGGGTTAGTGAGGTAAAAAAGGGAGTAGGATAGTGAGAGGAGTGGTGTGCTGTTGGCATATTTCAATTGGCAAATTCTGCCAATCAATTTTTGAAAACTAATTTATGCCCTGGAAAGGTATAAGGAAGGGGGTTCTGCGTCTCACCCGTCAGTGTCCCACTTCCACTCCCTGAAGACCCCCTCCCCCCCATCCAGGTGATCCACCCCCACTGTTCCACCCCAGGAACTGGATCCAATAGCGATGGCCGTGTCCTGGCCACCTGGATGATAGATCTCCAGGGACTAGAGTGGGAGAAACCTTCAGGTTTCTCACACCAGGATGCAAGGTTGGCGCCCATGAGCGATGCTACCCACTGCTTGATCACAGCAAGTTAACAGTGAACCAGATTATTCTGGGTTGGGTTGATAGATGTGGTAACCCCTGAAAACAAATTGGCTGTCCCAAAAAGGGCCAATAGCTTGGCTCATATTGTATGTGGGTTTCAGTTATTTCTTGGGGGAGGGAGGAGGCTATCTGGAGGTGAAAAATAAAAGGCGAGCGCCTCCGCCGAGTGGAAAGGATGTTCCTTTCTGTGTGTGAAGATGATAGAGGCTAGAGGGCATCCCTGTTTTACTCCGCACAGTGTCCGGACGGGATCAGATAATTCGCCGGATTGATCCAATCTGATTCTTATTTCTGTGTTTGTATGAAGTTCCTTTATTGCCAAAAAAAGACTTGCTGGACATTTCCACTTGAACATTTTCGACCATAATATCTCCCGATCTATACTTTCAAAAGTATGTGATAGGTCAATTATGGCCCGATAGATCTTGGTTCAAGATGTTGACAATTAAGAAGTTTAGACTGCACCCCACTCCTTTGACAAAACCTGTTTGTCTCTGGTCGATATGCTTGCTCATGGTAGTCCAAGCTAGTAGCTTGCGTTGTAGGAGCGTGGCATAGATCTTACTCAGCACATCCAGTAGTGCAATTGGGCGATAGTCTTTTGGATTTGCCCTGTTTCCATTTTTAAATACTGGTACGATAATTGCACTTTTCCAGGATGCTGGTGTCGCACACGTACTTGCAATGTTCTTAAAGAGAGTGTAGCAGAAAACTGCCCAGGCCTGTGGATTTTCTTTTAGTGTAAAGTTGGTTAAGCCATCTGGGCCTGGGGCACGTGATGTGCTTGTTCTATTAATGATTTATAGAATTTCAGGTCTCTCAAAGTGCAGGTCCCACGTGTCTGGGGCAGGCAATGAGGGGTCTCCAGAGGTTCCCTTCTTCTTCTTGTAGAGCTGCTCGTAATGACTCGTCCAATCATTCTCAGTCACCATATTTGTTTGGAGTGCAGTCTGGGAGCCCTCTTGTTCATTGATCAAGGTCCAGAACTCGCGTGTATTCTTGTTTTTCATTTTTAACAACATTAATTCTGCATCATGTTGGAGTATGATTGATCTATGTGATTTGAGCCCATTTTTATATGACTGTTTTATCATTTTGATGTTAGCTGCGTCTTGAATTGTATGTGGTTTTCCACAAGCTCCGATTTTAGCTTGCATCTTATGTTTTTGTTTCACTATGTCGAGATCAAATGCGTGTTTAATGCTGAATGCATGGTTTTTTAAAGCCTTGCTTCTTGTCCATAAAGTTTACAAGTAGATCTTGATGTTCCAGGTGGCCATTCTCGTTCTGGTAAGCGTTATTGATGGATTTAACATCATGTTTGGTTAATCTGAGTCTGATTCTACTCGATTCGACCGCTATTTCGTGCTTCCATAGCTGATCAGGACCGTTCTGTAGGCCGTAGATATTTAGTAATACCAGATTATGGTCGCTTTCCAGTTTTGGAACTACATGTAACGATTTGACACTCATATGCAACGCTTCAGAGACAAAAAAGTAGTCCAGTATTGACTCTTGCATCTGTCTCTTCCAGGTTGTTTTTGCTGGTATGTCGCCTGTGGTGTTACCATTTAGGATTTGTATGGTTCTCATTTCCATTTCGGAGCACCATTGCTCAGCTGTATTTAATCTTGCCGCATTTCCATGGCGTGTTTTGTTAGTTATCTCCAAGCAGTTGATATTTAGATCTCCACATATTAGAATTTTTGGAGCTAGTTCTGGCTCATAAATTTGATCTATTATGTATGTCATTTGATCAACGAAGGCTGATGTGCCATTTGCATTGTGTTGCCAGTAGATGTTGATGACCTGAAGACTAATCTTGTTCAACCTTTTTTACACCTTCAGTGACCAATAGTATTTTTTGAATGTACGGTGAGATGTTATTGGCTTCTTGGATTTTATAGCCAGACTTCTTTAGTACAAACGTCATTAGACCTGCCATGGGCTTACCCATGATCTTTTTGATTGCAGGATTTACGGCAATTTCAAATCCTTCTATGGTTGGACACTCTACAAGCCAGGTTTCCTGCAGGCACGCTATGTGCACATTTCCGAGCCAATTCGAGTGAAATAGATGTGCGAAGCCACAAGTGTTCCAACATCCAATGCTGATCAATTTTGGTGGTTCTGGTTTACAACGTTAGCTTTGGTTCTGAACAGCTAGGGCCTTTGATATCCAGCTCCAGTCAACAGAATCCCCACTGTGTTTTTTTTTTATTAACAAGATGGTGTAGAGTCTCCACCGAGTGTGGAACCCCTCATGTACAAAGGTTATTTTAATAGGTTCCCTAATTTCGGTCACAAGGGCGATTCATGTTACATCTTGTTGATATGTTTTATTTTTTACATTAAGTTCTTTCTGGCAGCTGGCAACATTCTAAGAATGAAGGTTTTTCAAGCCTTTCTGCATTGCCAGTTGGTTTTGTGATCTGTCCGTACAGGTCTTTGCATCTGAATTAAGTTGTTTTACTTCAGGTTCTCGATGATTGTGTGTCTCTGGGTTGTCAAAACCCATTGATATTAAGGTTGGTGCAGCCTCTAGTATGATATTACATATTATTCTAGAGTCGATGTGAAGCTTCACTGCATTGTTTCGATTCTCCTTAAAAAATTCCACAATTTTTATGTTGTTTGTGTTGATCATGTGCAAACTCGCCACATAATGTAGTAATTGTAGAACGTTGTTCCGATTGAGAGACAGATCATCTTCAATATCCTCTATGCGCTCTAAGCGTAAACAGTACTTGGCATTTAGATGTTTATTGATGTTTTGCTTCTCGTTTTTATTTTTTACATTGTGTTTTTTGAACTTTGTTTCGCTCAGAGTCATGAATGCCACCCTCTTGTGATTTGTTATTGTTTTTAATGCTCATTTCTGTCTTGGGCATTCTTTTGAATGTAACATACGTTTTTCATGGCCAGTGGAAGGCTGTAAAACCACTTTATGCTTTGACAGCTCCATTGTCTCGATGGTGTGATTAGCAGTAAAGTTGTCCTATTTCTGGCATAAGGTCACCAAGCATTATTGGCAGGGGAAATCTTGATGATTGAAACTTTGGAATATGTGGCGAGTTGGAAAGCACAATAATTGTCTCCTTCACCATCGCCACTGTTTGCTTCTTGGACAGCCTCAACGTCGTCTGCTTCCTCGTCTTCATAGGTAGATAAGTCCATGAGATTGATTGGGATTTCATCGATAGATAGAGGCATGTCTGGCATTGGATCTAACGTTGCGTCACTCTCCTTCGGATTAGTTGGCACCACTGGTGCTGCCTGTGTGCAAACAGCATTTAACGGCATTTGAGTTTAGAGTAAAGCTTACAGCTTTGATGTTTCTAAGACATTTTCGCTAACTATTGAGTGTCCGAGCTTTCTTCCCCTTTAGGTTTTTTATTTTTTTTATTTGCAGTGGTTTTGGTTGTGCAATTTTTTCGACTTCTTTTTGAGGAGCTTTAAAGAATGGAAACCATTCTTCCGTCGAATTTGTGATCACAACCACTGGCAAAACAGTACCCTGAGGATCATTGGTTCGGCCTCTGAGGTCTGCAGAGGTAGAAGGAAATTGTAAATCAACATTTGCAGTGTTTCCATTGTTTTGCGCACTTTCCACTGCACTGGCAAAGGACGTAATTTCGATCGCCGGCGCATGCTCGATTTCCACGTTCTATCATGGTCCAAAATAGTTGGTAGGATTTGTAAGGTGTCTCGTGCTGCGTTTCCACTGTGTGACGGGATTTTAGGTGTAGCATTAATGGACAGTACTGCATCCGTGGGCATTTGTGCTGAGTCCACATTCTTAGATGGTTGATGGTTCCCAGTCAATGAGTGTTCCTTCACAATGGTGGGTAGTTTTTGTCCATTGACTCTGTGTTTGATTCTTTGTTCGCTGTACTTTTAAAAGCGTTCTTCGATCCTGGTGACATATCAGATGTCCTACCCTGATGACAGTTTCCCACATCTGCATGATGTTTTTGTTGACGTAATAAGCCAAGAGCTTCTTTGGCCACTGTGGCCAGAAGTTTTTTGTCGTCACTATTGTTTCGTTTTTGGTATGCTAAAGTAGACAGGGGAGAAATGAATTTTATTTGTGGATTCGTAGAACATTTGTTTGAATAAGTTGTTGTCGCATTCCAAGTTAACGACTTTGGTCGCCCTGATGAACTCCAATGTGGTTAAATCATTCAGGCTGTCCTTCATTTGTTCATATAGTTTAATGAACAGACACAAGGTCATTGTCATTGTGGGTTAGAATCGGTTGCAATTCTCGCACAGTTTTTATGATTAGGTCGTCCTGGTTAAGGGATCCTTCAGGTCTTCTTGATTTCGCTCTGTGTTGTAATCTTCGAATTTTGGGAAACCCCCGTTCTATGATTGATGAGTCGGAAGAAGGGTCATCTGTACTGGACTCTTTTGCGTTATTTACTGAGGTCATGCTCAAGACTGCCTCTGTGATGCTGTGCACCGATCTTTCTTTGTTTTATATTGAAGGTATTGTGTTATGTGTCACATCCTTCCATTTTTATTTTGAAATGTTTTTATTGGCATTTAACGTTTAGTAGCATTTACATAATAATCAGTTAAAGCGTCATTTCCATAAAGGGGGGGGGGGCGGGCTCAAAGGGAGGGAAAGGAAAGGAAAGGGAATAATAGGAGAGGGAAAGAGCTGGGGAAGGGAAGGAAGGTGAAGACAGATACAATGTCTGAACTTTAAACAATAACAACTAAATAACTGGTCTCTTTGCCATTTGAGTAAATTAGGGGCTTTCCTTTAGTTCATGTAGATCTTGAGTGTCAGAGTTTCCTGAGTGTTAAACTGGCGGGTAAGTGTCAAATCACGTAAATCTGCAAGTGTGTTCGTGGGGCTTTGGGTGTCAAGTCTGGTTCAGTATTATTTCGATGGCCAGGGGGTGGTTCAGGGGGGTTTGTCATCCGACGGGAGTAACATGTCTTGAGTTAGTGCTTTCCAGTCTTCAAATGTTGGGCTTGTCTCTCATCCTGCTTTGTCTACTCCATCTCCCCACACCTTTGTTTCGCCCCCTGCCCAGTGTTCTAGTTCTTTGTACCATCTCTCAAAGTGTGGGCCTTTCGAGGATTTCCACGTCATGGCTCTTTTGGCTAGCACACATGCCATGTCCATGAGCTTCACTATGTGTCGCAGTTTGCTTATTCTCGGGTACGCATCAAGTAAGCATTCCTTCGGGGACCATGTGTATCTGGTCATTCCTGCTCTTCTGCAGGTCTGCTCCACTCTGGACCAGAACGTCTGGATCTGCGGACACCCCCAGAACATGTGTGCCCTCCCTGCTCCCTCTAGTGCACATCGAGGGCATAGTGGGTCACTGGACCTGTTGATTTTGGCTATTTTTCCTGGTGTCATGTACGTTCTGTGTAGGACTTGCAATTGGATTAGTCTTAATCGGGCATTTCTCGACACCTCTCTGGGAAAGCGTAAAGGCTCTCTCCCATTCCTCCTCAGTGATTTATTCCCCCAGGTCCAGTTCCCACTTCATTTTCAAAGACTTGATTTTGGGGTTGGGTCTGTCTGATAATTGGGCATATAGTCTGGATATTGGTTTCCAGCCGTCTCCCAGGCTATATAGCAGTGTTGCTAGTGGGTCCAATTCTGGCTCTTCCAGCCACCCTTGCCACTTTGATTTGGCGCTTTCTCTGACTTTTCTGTACCATAGAAATTGGCCATTGGGCAAGCCCTCTTCAGCTACTATGGACTCGAATTCCCTGATAGTTCCTTCTGCGTACGTGTCTCCCCAGTGTAGATACCGTACCCTTCCCATTGTCTCATTCGGGCTAGGTCCGTTTTCCCTTTGCATACTCCTGCTGCTATAGGTATGTCTGTGGAGTAGGAGTATACACCCTTGCTCTGCTTCTGGGTACTATCCCAAACCCTTTTGCCCAGCTCTACTAGCATCGGGGTTTCCCCTAGGCAGTCTGCCGGGACCCATAGGATCTCTTTCAAGGTCACTGGGGCCACGTGTTGCCGGAGCAGTCTGGTTTCCGGGGTATGTTCATCGTACATCCATTTGGCCACATGGATTAGTTGCGCACCCTGATATTATTTCCCTCGATCTGGGAGTTGGATTCCACCCGCTTTATACGGCAATGTCAGTGTGTTCAGGGATATTTTGTGTCTAGTGTTGTTCCAGGTTCAAGAGTAGTTATCTCATCAGGCTCTCCAGTACCCGAAAGAAGGGGGAAGGGATGAGGCAATGTATGTTGTGGAAGAAATGCAGGAATCTCGGCAGTACTATCATTTTAGCTATTGCAGCTCTATTCATCATTGATAATGGCAGTTTTGACCAAAATTCCAGCGTTTTTTTTATTATTATTTTTTTCTCTAAGCCTGTGTACCGCCACCTGTGTGTTGCCCCCTTGTGTTTGTTTTGGTGTGTGCCAAATGTTGACTCCCAGATATTTAAAGGTGTAGGGCGTCCATTGAATCCCTATGGTTGGGAGGTTAGTTACGGTGCGTGTGGCCAGGGCAGCCAGAGGGAATATGCTAGATTTTTCTTTATTAAAGGAGATCCCTGAGACCCGATCAAAATTCTCTAACACCTCCATGATTGTTAGTAAGTTGAGGTGGGGGTCTCTGAGATGTAATAGAACGTCATCAGGCGTATAATGAGATGATGTGATGTTCTCCCCCTATCCTGATGCCAGCGTCGAAGAATTGCTTCCGCATGAATATGGCTAGCGGTTGTAGGCCCAGGATATCTAACATGGGTGACAGTGGGCAGCCCTGCCTGGTACCCCCCTGGATGTTCCATAGTCCCAACACTATCTTCCCAGTCTTAACCCTGGCCACCGGCGGTTGGTATTATAGTATTTTTATCCATCTGATGAAGGAGGCCCCCAACCCGAACTGTCTCAGGACCTCCAGGAGCCATTCCCAGTAAACGGAATCGAACGCCTTTGTGGCGTCCAAAGAGACCACTGCATATGATAGTTGTAGATTTTTTGTTTGGGCCACTATGGCCCTCATTCTGACTCAGGCGTTAAGGGGTTTACGGCGCCGTAAACGGCGCCGACCCTTAACGCCTGATTACAAGGTCCCCTTTGCGGGATGTCTTTTAACGGCTGCTTTTTTGCAGCCGTTAAAATCCATGCCGCAAAGGGACCTTGCCGATAATTACGGCACCGTAATTTACGGTGCCGTAATTATCGCCTTTCCCCATTCCCATTATGCCCTATGGGGCGAAAATGGGAATGGGGAAGGGTAAAATGGGAAATGGGGATTTACCGCCCCACTCACCTTGGAATGGGGCGGTAAATCCGCCAACCACCATGGCGTAAATGTAGTTTACGCCATGGTGGTAAGGGTACGACCCAGGCGGTAACTTACCGCCTGGGTCGTAATGAGGGCCTATGTGTTGTGGTCGGCACAGATTTGCCGCCGTGTCCCGACCCGGTATAAACCCGTTTTGGTCTTCGTGTATTAGTGTGCCTATCACCTTGGAGAGCCTCTGTGCTAGAATGGTGGTTAGTATTTTAATATCATAGTTGAGCATGGCTAAAGGACATTATGACCCACACTCATCTCTGTTATTCGCGGGTTTGGGGATTGGTACCCTCGGCGTCTCCCTCATGGTTTTGGGCAAGTTCCCTCTTTCATAGGATTCTCTAAGGACGTCAAGGAGAATGGGGGCCAGGTTCTCACTGTATGTTTTATATAGCTCAGGAGGCAGTCCATCGGTGCCTGGAGTCTTACTCGTGGACAGCGACTTAATTGCCTCGGTTATGTCCTCCAGCGACAAATCCTCATTAAGGGTAGATGTCTGGGCTTCGTCTAATGTTGGGAGGCCTATTTCTTCAAGGGTGTCTAGTATGTAGCCCTGCTGTATTGTTGTCGTGTGACTGTACAGCTGGGCATAGAATTAGCTAAATGTCTCGTTAATCTCTAGTTGTGTTCTGCAGGTCTCTCCAGTGGGGTTTTTTATATCAGCAATTGGGTATTTCGGGTGTTCTTTTTTGCATAACCACGACAGAAGTCTGCCTGGTTTGTCACCTTCTGCTTGCATTCTAGTGACCCTAGTTATGTAATCAAATTTAGCTAATCTGGCCCATGCGTTCTGGCAGTCGTTGTTTCCCTTGATTTGGGTGCCGTTGCTTCGAGCTGGGTGATTTTTCCCTCCCCCACCTCTAGTTCTCTCCACAGGGTTTTCCTTATACCCCCGGCACTGCCTATAACCTCCCCCCTAATCATCACTTTTAGCGCTTCCCATATCGTGTTCCAGCCCTCCACAGAACCTATATTAGTGTCCAAGTATTCTTGTATTTTGACCCGGAGGTCTTCTCTGAAGGCCCCGTCAGTGAGGGCCTCAGTCGGCATACGCCACATTGGTATGGGTGGTCTCGGCTCTCTAGTCTTCCATTCCATAAGAAGTGGAGAGTGGTCTGGTATTGTTCTGCCTAGATAGGATATTGATTCAACCTGAGGTAAGTATTGTCTGTCAACTAGTAAGTAATCGATCCTGGTGTGCAGTGTGTGGGGGGATGAGTAATATGAGTATATTCTGTCATTCGGGTGGAGTTCCGTCCACACCTTCGACAGGTCAAGATTCTCTAGTACTTTGTTCAGTGGAGACTGGGAGGAGGAGGCCGGTGATGGTGAGGGTCTAGACCTATCCAGCGTACCATCTTGTGTGCAGTTGAAATCGCCCCCCCCACATAAACCGTCCATCCTGATAGGATGTTAATTTGACACTTATCTGAGACAGGTACTCCGGGATGCCGTTGTTGGGAAGATAAGTGTTGACAATGCATATTTCTTGCTGCTCGATGCTGCCAGTAAGTATCAAGTATCTTCCCTCCGCATCTGCTTCCTTTGAGTGTAGCCTGAAGGGCACTGAGCTGTCAATCCAGGTGTAGACTCCTCGTGTGTATTTGGAGTAGGGGGCGCCGAAGCCCTGTCCCCCCCACCATTCCGATATTCTGTTGTTGTCCTCTGCTGTTAGTTGTGTTTTTTGCAATAGAGACATGCTCCCTCTGCAAGTATGATTTGATTCTGTTCCTACGCATGTAGGAGCCCATCCCCCTGACGTTCCACGTCATCACCCTAATGTTAGCTGCCATCATCGTGTTGCATTGTATTGATCAGGTTCTCTGTTGGGCTCTGATTCTGGATGTGTATTGTGGCAAAGAGTGCAGAACATGTTAAACAGTAACTTAATAAACTCAACCAACTGCACCCAGCAGTTGCGCCACTTGGGCGGTGCTCGGGTGCCCCCGCCATCTCTTGGCCTTTCCAAGCCTTCCTTGGCGGGTTGCGATGCGGTGGCAACAGGCCTGCATCAGTTCCTTCATAGGGTCGTGTCATTCGGCGCAGGCTGGGCAGCGTGGTAGGCCCCCCGTCCTTATTGACAGTGATTCAGGCGTGGGTGGTGGCCGTCCTGGGCAAAGTTCCTTTTGTGGGGTCCTATTATGTCAGTGCTGCGAGCGTGTCTTCGGCTCTGTGTCACATCCTTCCATGCTCTTACTTTAGAGCAATAGATGCCTGGAGAGTCACTGGGCCTCATTACACGGTAGGCGGTAAGGGATTACCCGCACCGGTAAGGGCACCGGTGCGGTAATCCCTTACCGCCCTACTACGAGGTCCCTTAGCGGGTCCCTTCCTTAACGCCTGGTTTTACCAGGTGTTAAGGACGTGACCCGCTAAGGGACTTCCGAGCTAATAACGGTTCCGCAATTTGCGGTACCGTTATTAGCTCCATCCACATTACCATTGAGCCCTATGGGGGCTCGAATGGGAATGGGGAATGGTTCCCGGAATGGGGACATACCAGGTCCTCCTAGGTCGGAATGACCCTGTGAGTCCCTCTTCCGGGAACACGACCCGGAATGCGGTAAGGGGGAAGCCATGGCGCTAATAGCGCCATAGTTACCATCTACCGTGTAATGAGGCCCACTGTCTTCAATTCTTCTACGTTTGGAAGGAGCACTTCGACCCGTAATGTCAGTTGCGGGCTTCGTTTTGGTTGGATGCATGACGTTTCTAGCTGGT
Source organism: Ambystoma mexicanum (assembly GCF_040938575.1). NCBI lineage: Eukaryota > Metazoa > Chordata > Amphibia > Caudata > Ambystomatidae > Ambystoma > Ambystoma mexicanum. The sequence continues at coordinate 1,308,574,029 of NC_090926.1, read as the reverse complement.
ATTTTAGGGCTAGATGATGTTGGAGCCTCGCCATGTTTTGCTCCAACGTGCGCTAGATTGATCTTACTTAGATCTTGTAGGAGTTTGTTCACTACATCAAGTGAATTTGATCTTGGCGTTCGAAGAGGGGAATTTTCTAGCGAGCAATGATCTTCTTCATCTTTTGTCTGTCTATTACTTATAGGAGCTTCGTAACTTGTGAGATCTGTAGTAGAGGAGACAGGCGTTAATCTAGGCTCCTTCATTCGCCCACTAATGGCACTTTTCCCAGGGTCAGGACTCTCACAGGAGGCATGCATAAGGTCCTCAGTTGATCCTTCTGGGGTAAGATCCCATGTTTTGGGGCTTGTTACATCTATGGTCGTTGTTGTCTCCTTTAAGGTTAAGCGGGACTCACTGTGGGGCTCACAGGAGGGAATCACTTCGTTATGGGGTGTCACTGAGCAGTCTTTGTGGATCTGCTCATAAACTGTCTCCTGAGACACTTTGTTCGAGAATGTGAATTGCGATGTTTTCAATTTGAGCTTGAGCAGGCTCTTTGAAGTGTCATTGCATTTCTCGCTCATTTTACAGGCCATGTCATGAGGTGCTTGTGAGATTTCGAACGTGTCCGACGCCGACAAGAACCGAGTGGCATGCATAGGGAGCTCCGTTTCCCGATCGGCTGGCTGCTTTCCAGAGGAAACACGCTGCAGCTCCTCATGAATAGACAGCGCACGTGTAGCTAAGACGCGCAGGGAAGAAATGACACAGGACTCGCCCAGAGAACACAGGGAACCAGCGCCAGCCCCCGCGTCGTGATCCCCCAGATCCATCGGCACCCCCAGAGCACACACTGAGGGCACGGCGACCTGGGTAAGTGATTGCTCATTAGGCGATCTTCTTATTGGAATAATGTTGTTTGGTGCGCAGGGCGGGGGCACAGGCCGCCGGGCACCTACGTTCTGGGACGTGGATGACAAAGAGTCAGTCGCTGTTGGTGACGTTTTTGCTGTACTTTGAGTAGAGCTGGGAGAACTTGTACTAATTGTAGAAGCACCCGTGTAGGGTGAGGTACGACTTGCTTTCGTGCTAGGCATACTATTAATGTTAGAATTAGTATTAGTGTCAATAGTCAGCCTTACTTGAAAAGGGGGAGGAGCCGCTTCCGAGATGAACAATGTGTTGCTTACTCCACGACACAGCTGTAGTCGAGTCAGGGGATGTTGGAGGACTGGTCCTCTCCCTCTGGGACACATCGGGAGTTGCGAGTCTCCCATAACAGCAAGCCTCTCCACCTCGACTCCCTAGACTCTGCTAACTCTGCGTCTGCTCCGCGGAGTCTTGAGTCTTATGGTACTGGCAGCAAGTATGCTCCACCTCCAGGCAAGAGCAATGGAAAAGTTCCTCAGAGCAACAAAGACAGAAATACTCCCAAGACTCTGCTGACTCCGCCATGTGATACAGGTGAGTAGTGGCTGAACTGACCACTGAACCCTGGCACTTCTACAGAGCAGCAGTGATCATAAAGGTGATACAGGTGAGTAGTGGCTAAGCTGACCACTCATCCCTGGCACTTCTACAGATCAGCAGTGATCATAATGGTGATACAGGTGAGTAGTGGCTAAGCTGACCACTCATCCCTGGCACTTCTACAGATCAGCAGTGATCATAATGGTGATACAGGCGAGTAGTGGCTAAAGTGACCACTCATCCCTGGCACTTCGACAGAGCAGCACTGACCATAACGGTGAAACAGGTGAGTAGTGGCTAAACTGACCACTCATCCCTGGCACTTCTGCAGAGCAGCAGTGACCATAAAGGTGATACAGGCACAGATAAGTGATATACCTGCTTCCTCTTTGAGTTAACGTTTGCCGAGGGACGACTATACTCTTCAGAGTGGTGTAAATCTGAGAATCCTACAGGAGCCGGCCTGATTCTCTCAAATGCTGCCCGGGCTGCAAGGTTGGCATGTATGAGACATGCCACCTACTGCTTGTCCACAGCAAACAATCTCACATTGGCCCGTATGGTTTGGCGTTAGGTTGAAAGATGTGGCAAATTGGCTTCCCGAGTAGGTACAATAGCTTGCCTCATATTGTAATTAGGTTTCAGCTATTCTGTGGGGTAGGGAGGCGGCTATCTGGAGGTGAAACGTGAGAGGTGAGCGCTGTGATGCTGGAAATGCATCAGAGGGACAGGGCTTCCGTATCCTTGTCCTTTATTGCTTTATCATGTATGTTCTGTCTTGTTTTCCGCGCAGGAATTCATGTGGGACTCCTGGTAGTGCCGCTTTTCCTCTTTTTGATCGTGGTGAACAGACCCTTGGGATACCCCTATGGCACCCATGGGTGGGGGTACAACCCTGTACCCCTAGTGTATGTTTTTGGGCATCCATGTGTGGCCCACAGAGCAGGGTATGGGCTGGTGGCAGCTCCATGCTGAATTTGACAGGTGCTCTGAGTATCCTCCATTTTAGGATACCCAGGCCCTGCCATTGGAATCAGTTGATTCCTGATAGAAGACAAGATGGCCCCTCTGGCCTCTTGCTTTCTATCACTTGTTACTGTGTTTTAAGTCCAGGGAAGCCATGACTCTGTCCCTTCCCCCCACTGGCTGTCGGGTGGATGTTCCATATATGGTGTTGTGGGGAAGTCCAGGCCAGACTGGCTGGAGCCTTCCCAATAACTGTTTTAGGTACGCCCGTGGGGTGGGACCTGGGTGAATGGAGTGTGTGACGAATACGCTTTTCATGTTCTGGGTGTCTAGTATCTGGTGTTTTGACACAATGACTGAGACAGTCCTGCCCGAAACTGGGAAAAATGCAAGATGAAGAATGGCCTGAATGCACTGTGAGCCTGATTGGCTGCCTGAATGCCTGAATGATTGGCTGCCTGAATGCACTGTGAGCCTGATTGGCTGCCTGAATGCCTGAATGATTGGTTGCCTGAATGCACTGGGAGCCTGATTGGCTGCCTGAATGCCTGAATGATCGGTTGCCTGAGTGTGACCCAGCAGAGTGAATGAGAGACAGAACAGCATATCTGGGGGCCTCTCACTGATGGAAATCATTCAGAAGCTGAAGTTAATACTTGATGCTTAACCTTGAAGCCCACTGGAAGAAGAATTATTGCTGCTGCTGTCCTTCGCTAATCGGGCCGTTGAGAGTCAGTGAAGATTGTGTATATAACCTTGAACCTTATTTATATAAAGACTGTGGGCCTCATCACGAGTTGGGCGGTAACGCTGGCGGTAATAGCTATTAGCCCTACTGCCAACCCCCCACCCGGCGCTATTCGGATCACGGGTTTGGCGGAACGGTTAGTGCCCATTCCCCATTGGGCCCATTCGGTAATTCCTCATTCCCCATTGTGCCCAATGAGCAACATTTGCGCTATTAAATCCGCCGGCGGTAATAGCGCCGAAAATCAGCAAATTCGCTGCAGATTTTCCCCCAGCTTAGAGCTGGGGAGAAATCCGCCAAGGCCATGATCTGGCAGACCCTTAAATGCGGCGGTAATAGCGCTACCACTGCATGTAATGGTTACTGCCAGATTCGTGATGAGGCCCAGTGTGTGGACATTCCTTTGTGGGGGCTTGGGGACTACACTGTACTTAACAACCAGCCTGCATCACCTCCTGAGAGCTTAAGCCTTGGTTGCTCGTCCACGTTTTACCAATAGAGAATTTTGGCTGGGGCGCTCTGTGCCTCTCCTCCTCCATATAGAGGGAAGGAGTACAGACTCCCCCCTCAGGTGCTTTACAAGCACTTCCTCAGGGTCGAAAGGATGTTACTTCTATGCTGTGCACCCGTAAAGACTTGACTGCCTCCACATTTGTGATTATGAAGATTGACCGTTATGCACTAGGGACTCACAATTTAAGAAAACCTCTCTGGGAATTTGCTCCACCACCTATATCCAACAGTTATTAACACACAACAATGGGTATGGCACCCATAGTCGTGTACCCGTGATTTATGAGACTGAAACTATCATGTCACTAACACTTTCCCTCTACAGAAGCACACCCTGTCCCTGTCAGGGCTGGGGCTCGCCCTAGGACGCCGGTGGTGTGCCACCAATCTAATAGAAAAGGGAGAGGGAAGCTTCCCTATACAGAAGCACACCCTGTCCCTGCCAGGGGAGGCTCGCCCTAGGTCACAGGTGGTGCACCACCTATCTAATAGAAAAGGGAGGGGGAAGCTTTCCCTATACAGAAGCACACCCTGTCCCTGTCAGGGGCGAGGCTCGCCCTAGGTCACCGGTGGTGCGCCTCCTATCTAATAGAAAAGGGAGAGGGAAGCTTTCCCTATACAGAAGCACACCCTGTCAGGGCTGGGGCTCGCCCTAGGTCACCGGTGGTGCGCCGCCTATTTAAGAGAAAAGGCAGAGGGAAGCTTTCCCTATACAGAAGCACACCCTGCCCCTGTTAGGGGGGGCTTGCCCTAGGACACCGGTGGTGCGCCGCCTATCTAATAGAAAAGGGAGAGGGACGCTTTCCATATACAGAAGCACACACTGTCCCTGTCAGGGGGCGGGGGGGGCTCGCCCTAGGTCACCGGTGGTGCGCTGCCTATCTAATAGAAAAGGGTGAGGGAAGCTTTCCCTGTACAGAAGCACACCCTGTCCCTGTCAGGGGGGGCTCACCCTAGGTCTCCGGTGGTGCGCCGCCTATCTAATAGAAAAGGGAGAGGGAAGCTTTCCCTATACAGAAGCACACCCTGTACCTGTCAGGGGGGCTCATCCTAGGTCACTGGTGGTGCGCCGCCTATCTAATAGAAAAGGGAGAGGGACGCTTTCCCTATACAGAAGCACACCCTGCCCCTGTCAGGGGGGGCTTGCCCTAGGTCACCGGTGGTGCACCGCCTATCTAATAGAAAAGGGAGAGGGATGCTTTCCCTATACAGAAGCACACCCTGTCCTTGTCAGGGGCGGTGCTCACCCTAGGTCACCGGTGGTGCGCCGCCTATCTAATAGAAAATGTTGATGGAAGCTTTCCCTATCCAGAAGCACACCCTGTCCCTGTCACGGAGGGGGAGGGGGGCTCGCCCTAGGTCACTGGTGGGGCGCCCCCTATCTAATAGAAAAGGGAGAGGGAGGCTTTCCTTAAACAAAAGCACACCCTGTCCCTGTCAGGGGGGGGCTCACCCTAGGTCACCGATGGTGCCCCGACTTTCTAATAGAAAAGGGAGACGGAAGGTTTCCCTATACAAAAGCACACCCTGTCCCTGTCAGGGGGGTCACCCTAGCTCACCGGTGGTGCGCCGCCTATCTAATAGAAAATGTTGATGGAAGCTTTCCCTATCCAGAAGCACACCCTCTCCCTGTCACGGGGGGGGGGGGCTCGCCCTAGGTCACTGGTGGTGCGCCCCCTATCTAATAGAAAAGGGAGACGGAAGGCTTCCCTATACAAAAGCACACCCTGTCCCTGTTAGGGGGGTCACCCTAGGTCACCGGTGTTGCGCCGCCTATCTAATAGAAAAGGGAGGTGGAAGCTTTCCCTATACAGAAGCACACCCTGTCCCTGTCTGGGGAGGGGCTCATCCTAGGTCACCGGTGGTGCGCCGCCTATCTAATAGAAAAGGCAGAGGGAAGCTTTCCCTATACAGAAGCACACGCGGTCCCTGTCAGGGGTCTCACCCTAGGTCACCGGTGGTGCGCCGCCTATCGAATAGAAAAGGAGGAAGCTTTTCCTATTCAGAAGCACACCCAGTCCCTGTCAGGGGGGCTCACCCTAGGACACCGGTGGTGCGCCGCCTATCTAATAGAAAAGGGAGAAGGAAGCCTTCCCTATACAGTAGCAAACCGTGTCAGGGGCGTGGCTCGCCCTAGGTCACCGGTGGTGCGCCGCCTATTTAAGAGAAAAGGCAGAGGGAAGCTTTCCCTATACAGAAGCACACCCTGCCCCTGTTAGGGGGGGCTTGCCCTAGGACACCGGTGGTGCGCCGCCTATCTAATAGAAAAGGGAGAGGGACGCTTTCCATATACAGAAGCACACACTGTCCCTGTCAGGGGGGTGGGGGGGCTCGCCCTAGGTCACCGGTGGTGCGCTGCCTATCTAATAGAAAAGGGTGAAGGAAGCTTTCCCTGTACTGAAGCACACCCTGTCCCTGTCAGGGGGGCTCACCCTAGGTCTCCGGTGGTGCGCCGCCTATCTAATAGAAAAGGGAGAGGGAAGCTTTCCCTATACAGAAGCATACCCTGTCCCTGTCAGGCGGGGCTCGCCGTAGGTCACCAGGGGTGCACCGCCTATCTAATAGAAAAGGGAGCGGGAAGCTTTCCCTGTACAGAAGCACACCCTACCCCTGTCGGGGGGCTCGCCCTAGGTCACCCGTAGTGCGCCACCTATCTAATAGAAAAGGGAGAGGGAAGCTTTCCCTATACAGAAGCACACCCTGTCCCTGTCAGGGGCGGGGCTCATCCTAGGTCACTGGCGGTACGCCGTCATATCTAATAGAAAAGGGAGAGGGAATCTTTCCCTGTCTCTACACCATATGCTAAACAGATTTCTAAAATAACTATAAAAAATAGAACAAACGCAGTTATGGTTTCCCAATCTCAGCAGATGGAGATGCAAACATTTAGCATCTCAGTGCATCCCGGACATGTGCAGAGGGGACTATTTATATGGCTCAAATGCCTCATTTATTCACCTTCACTGAGGTGTGTACAGTTGAGGCAAGGTAGGGGCAAACTGCTAATAATAAAATGTTGCGTCAACCCACAGTTTATGCTTCCTAATTCCTAGTTACTAGTTACGCACTGCCACAACCACTGGGCAGGTCTATCATCAGAATTCTAAATAGCTGTATTAGGATTCCTTTGTCAATATCGGCATTGACACATTTTGATGACTTAGCTCATTGATGGTCTTGCAGAGGATGACACCAATTTAGCCCACTGGAGTCAATCGTTGTCATCCATCTTGGGAGAACTGGCAGCCATTCCGTGGCCCGGGAGGAAATTAATACCTTGTTCACCTAAAGGTTGTGCGTGGACTTCTATTTCTTGCTTCCGTGCTATAATACCCACATTACAATGTCATTACAAAGAACCAATTGTCAACATCGCTTATGCATCTACCATATTTACAATGGGGGGTCTCACCCCCCTCCCAATATAGTGTCTTACTTGTATTAGACTTGGAACAATCCAATGAACAGTTAGTCTGGAATGTGACATACCTTAAAGCCCGATCGATGTCTCTGTGGGCTAAAAAGGCACCAGCTTGCCAGATGTATGAGCAGCTTCTTCTGACATGTCTTCTTATTCGCTTCAAAGAGATATATAATCGTGTGTTTCAACTGTGCTATACAGTAAGGTGCATGTGCAATTTGAGTGATCAGTCGTCATGTGTGATGGCATGTTACTGTCAGGCAGAATCATTTACAGTACCCTTTGGAAACACCACACACAATTAAGACTACAAGTGACAGCACACATTCACCTTTGGTACAAGCCTGTACTGCAGAGTAAAGTGGTAGCGATGGCTGAGCAGCTCTCAAGAGTACAGTGAGCAGTATCAGAAGTTACACAAAGGACAGCAATTACTATGGTTCAAGCAAACATTCAAGGTTTCTGAGTAAAAGAATATACATTTATTTACACATCTACAAGCTGGTGGGTATGGATGCAAAACCATGGCCAGAAATACAGCTGACCATAGCGCATCATTGCCGATTGTTGCAAGATTAAAATCAAAAGAGAGAAGACGGTAGGAAGCTTGAGGAGGCTAAGTTGATGAGGACATATTTAAAGATGACCCATCTGATGATGATGTATTGTTCGTAGGTGCTCCATCATGGGTTGTGATTTGGGCAGTGACACCTATTCATCCTGCTCTCGACCAAATGTCATCAGCTATCTCCCCAAGTATAGCTGCTAGTAGACCCTTAATGTCCCCTATAGCTAGCATGTTTCCTCCTGTCATTTTCTCTAATTCATAGATCCATTTTCCGGCACTCGACTTCAGACTCAGGAGTTTTTACCTTTAAATTATCCTTATCCATATATTTTGTCAATCTGTTCTTTGTGTTTCCTGTTTGTGTTTGATTGTTTTTGTTGTTTCAATTTGGTTCCGAGGTGTTGAAGAGCCTGGTATTTAGAAGTTTTCAAAATTTTAGGTGGTCATTGGTGTTTCTTATTTCTTTCAGGAGGTTGTACCAGGTTTTTGCTGCTAGGTGGGAGAAAGAGGTTCCAGGCGAATTTCATTGCTTGATCTGAGGAGTCTTGTTGGCTTGTAGATTATTTTCGTTTCTAGGAATTCTGCTCCCTATCTGCTGATTGCCCTGTGTGTTATGCACATTGTTTTGAACATTATACAATGTTTGATTGGAAGCCAATGTAGTATATTTAGTGCTGGAGTGATGTGTTCTCTTCTGGATAGTTGAGGAGGGGTCTGGTTTATGCATTTTGGATGCGTTGTCATGTTTTCAGGAGGTATTCCGGCAACCCGAGGTAGAGGCTGTTTGCGTAGTCAATTCTTGACACGATGAGGGGGACGATTTTTTGTGTGAATGTTTTGTTGGCAAAGGAGAGGAGAGGTAGGATTCTTCTTGTTGTATGAAGGAGGAAGAAGGATTTCTTGATTATTGCGTTTAATTGTGATTCTAAGGTTAAGGCGTTGTCCATTAGGACTCCCAGGTTTTTTACTACCTTAGATGGTGTGGGCGTGGTTCCCATTTCCGTTGGCCAAGGAATGTAGGTGTTGTTCTCTTGGTTTTGGATATAATCATGGATTTCTGTCTTTCCTGGGTTGATTTTCAAGTTGTTGGTGCTCATCCAGTCAAAGATTTATTTTAGACATTCTACTAGGGTTTGAGTGAGCTGCTTGAGTATCTTTGATTTTGTAGATGATTTGAGTGTTGTCTGCATAGTTGTAGCATGTAATGTTTGTTTGAAGATCCAGATTACTGGAGTCTGATAGATGTTCAAGTATAGTGGTGATAGTGAGGATCCTTTTGGTACACCACAGTCGTTAATTTGTGGAGTAGATTTGAAGGGTTTTAGCCATACGGTTTCTGTTCTGCCTGCTAGGAATGATTAGATCCAGAGTAGTGCCAGGTCAATTATACCTAGATCTTCCAATCATTCGATTAAGGCGTCATGTCTTACTTTGTTGAAGGCTGCGGAGAGGTTGAGCAGAATCAGAACCGAGGTGTTGGAATATGCATTTGTTTTTAGGTCATTCCAGATGGATAGGAGTGCCGATTCTGTTCCTCTTGTGGGTCTGAAGCCGACTTGTGCTTTGTCTAGCATGTCGTGTTTTTCTACGTTCTTGGGTAAATTTGTATACGTTTGTAGGAGTTTTGCCCAGTAGGGAATGTTTGAAATCCATTTTTTTCTAATTTGCAGGAAAATTACCAGCAATTCTGTGGAGATTACTTCAAGCTCACAGTTCACATTGCCTGCTCCTTAAGCAGAGAGCTCACCCTACCCTTACACACATAAATGAAGATTGAGTCTCCAAGAAGAATTCAAAAGTGCATGAATTCCTGTTACTTCATGGGATCAAATATGCTCCCTCCACTGAAAATGCCACAAACACTATAACCCTGCGTGTAATGCAAGCAATGTTTACACAAACACTTTTCTCAGGCCTGGGGCACCTACGAGTAACCCCGGGTAGATTAACTTGAGCCCTAATCAACCATGATGCTGGTGTTTGACAAAGCAGGTTCCTTCCTGTTTCACGTGCGGTCTCCACAATGCCGACTGCGGTCTCCGGTATACACGGATCGCTATCAGAAGTTCATGCTGACTGTGTGTGAAGATAAGACTGGCCTCAGCAACCTCACAGCTGTCGCCCGAGTACCGAGCATTATGTGCTGTGCACTCCATCCACACTATCCTGCCCGTGCCTCATCAGGAAAATTACCAGCACCTGACCCAGGAAGGACCAGCTCCTTTAACCTCTGCTATACGTGCATGGAGTCCTGGGAACTGAAGTTCCCAGAGGAAACACAGTTCGTGGCCCAGCACACAACATCTCCAGGACTTGTTAGCACGTGCTTGGTGGCTCCGTCCACAGAGGCCCCCTTTTGCAGCTCCTACCGCCCCCACACTCCCAACATTAGCATGCCCAAAGATAAAAAATGCATATTTCAGAAATATAATAATTAGTTAAAATAGCATAAGAAAAAGGAAAAACACTTTGCAAAGGGGAACTATGCTATAAATATTAAAACAACACAATAGTAAACATTATTTTGCAATCTGTTGACAGGCTTTGCAAAACCACAACTTATTTCACACGTTAATATGATATCAGAGCAGGTTTGGTAAAGCAATTTCTAGTCATTGTATCATGATAACAAACTTAGATGCTGGAAAAATGAAAGAAGAAGTTCAACTCATAGATCATTATTAAAAAATAGTTTAATAAAGTAAAGTTAATAGTCATTTTCATAATATTTCAAATTCTACATTAGAAGAATATCACATTCCCAAGAATATGTAACATAATTATTGCAAAAGTTAAAACCTTCAAAAGCTGCTGGTCTTGGGTGACTTTTTAATGATATCTTTAAGCTTGATATAAAGGGGGTAATTCATAGAATTCGGCGCACAAGTGGCGCACGCGGCTGGTGCACAGAGTGCGCGTGCGGCAGTCTGCGCCAGCCGCGTGCGCCAAAACCCATTTAGACACACAGCGTATTCATGGATTTATACATCCATAAGCAGCCATGGCGCAGAGTGGCGCAGCGACCCTGCAGCAGTGCCAGTTACGCCGCCAACCACGCCCCGTGCGCCAAAAACATAGCACAAATCCAGTACATGGCGCAAAGGCCAGTGGACCAGCATACAGCCCCCAAACCACAAACGCGTGTAAAACTCCCAGCGCACCCCTTGGAATACATGTACCCCACTCGCGCCAACGAAATCGCGTGTAAAACTCCACGCGCAACCCTGGAATACATGTACCCCGCTCGCGCCAGTGAAATCGCGTGTGAAACTCCACACGCACTGTTAGGCAGAATCCACTGCAGTTCCTTTTGGGAGCACTACAGAAGAGAGCAATAAATCCCCTTTGGTATCAGTCTGTACCACAAAGATTTAGATGGTAGCTGTGGCTGAGCAGTCAGACCTATCTCAAGAGGGAAATGAGCAGTATTCAGGGTTTACACAATAGGCCTTCAGTACTATGGTTCAAGGAAACACTGACCAAGGCTTTGTATTAAAAAGTAGTTATATATTTATTTTATACACTTTTAGTAAAACACATTTATCACATTTAATAAGCAAGTTAAATTAAGCCAAAGAAAAGTAAACACAACTCCCTATTTAAATTGTAGACCCAGTGAACCAAAGTGAAAACTGAGCAAAACAGCACAGTGGAACTTAAACACAAGGGTGACTCTAGCAATTTCTCACAAGGGAGGGAAAACGCAAGTTATCCAGAAATATATTCTTACACACCCTAGCAACACCTCCCCTACGTTTGTGAACCAATTTAGGCAAGGCAGTACGTTAGTGTAGGTAATACTTAAATGAAAACTGAGCAAAATGGCATTTCACAAGGTTTAAACAGGGGAAGGAAAGGGTAGTTATAAGAAATTGTTGCACCAACACAAGTCTAGTTGATCATTCTAAAGAAGGCAGTTCTAACAAATGGAACCAGAGTCAATAGGCCTGTGCCAGAGTCAGTGGTACAGGGCAAGGGCCCAGGAGCAAAATGTTCTTGTAGCTGCAATCAAGTCTTTGGTTAACGATGTTGAAAAGGTGGATGCAGACAGCGAAAGACAATGTTAAGAGGGAGGGGCGATCAACCCAACAGGTAGGAAAAGGATTTAAAACACCTTTAGTGCTACCGCGAAGAAAGGGCGGCCTGGTGGAACAATGTACCTTGAAAGTGAAGAGGTGGCTCCTGCGGTGGTGGTTGTTCCTGGTAGTTCCTGCAGTTCGGGGGATCCAGCAGAGGAAGAGAGGCTCTCGTCATGGAGGAAGGTTCGAGTTACTGCACTACCCAGGGATGAAACCAGCCGCGGTGCTGCCAAACGAAATTAAAAGGTACGTTCCTTTAAATCGCGGTCCGGGTCGATAGCTGCCTGGCTATCCAGTCTCCAAGTGCAGGGCACTGGCGATTCGACCACGGTAGGTCCGGGAAGGCGATTGGCAAACTGGTTGGCCCCACCAGCTCAAGGGACGAAGGCTCTTTCAGATGAAGATCTCCTCTCGTCGTGTGGAGAAAAGTGGTGAGACGCTGCAGCAGGGCTTCACCGCTGGTTCAGTCGTTGCAGATGTCTTTGGCTTCTCTCCTCTTCGGCTTCTTAGTTCCAGTGGTGACGTCTTGCTCTTCCAGTCCTCAGGACTCTGCTTTTATGCAAAAAGATCCCCATTCATACAGCCTAGCTGTCACTCACACAGTGGAGTGGTCATCTTGGCGGGAGACCCTCCAACCTATCAGGATAGAGTGTGACATGGGTTGCCAAGGCAACCCTGTCCAGGGGTCCTACTCCCCCTCCCACACAGTGGACCCACCCCAGACTCAGTGGTGCAGAGAGGAGGGCTTCTTGGCAGAAGCCCGCCAAAAGGACGAACAAAGGATCCCCGACCTGGGTTAGGAATATAGAGAAACACACAAGAAAGAATTTATATTAAAGTTCTGGCAAATGAAACCTACCGGAGTAAAGTTACTAATAAAATACACCGGCGGTATGTAAGAGGCTGTCAGTAAAAGTGGTAGCCTCGAACAATGGGAAAATCCCATAGGGAAATATTCGCGGTCGGATATTTATGGTAGTAACCACTGCCACCAGCCAGAAACTTTATAGAGTGGGACTGTATGGTACCCTCTCGAAAATGAACATAGGGGAAAAACAATTAACCCCTTCCAGTACCTCCATTGTAAGATGGGTTTGTACTGGTTAAGTTCATAAAAATGGACTAGTAAAGTCAATGGGGACTTTACATGCCCTGGGAGACAGTAGTCAGTCCCAACGTATGGAGTCTATGTTTGGGGGTCGCTATGACACCCCTGTGTCACTGCACTGAGGGTGCTGTGTAACACATGTGAATAAAGATGGTTCCTATGTGGTTGGAAAAAATCCCATAGGCATTAAACACAAAAATAGCCTAGAACACACATAGCAAAAATGCCTAAGAGTGGGAAAAAGAGTCTCACTCTTAGCAGGAGAAAAAACAAAACCCTTCAAATCCAGCAAAGCTGCTGGGGGACTCTATAGGTAAGGGAAATTAGCCATAGAATGAGAATTCTCCCTAACACGCACCCCCGGAATATACATACCCTGCTCGCGCCACGCCAATCGCATTTGAAACTCCACGCGCACACCCGGAATACACGTACCTCACTCGCGCCAGCGAAAACAGGTCGAAAAAGTCCCCCCTGTGGAGTGGGCTGCCTGCGGGGTATGGACTGGGGTGATGGGCTGCCTGCGGGGTATGCCCAGGGGTGATGGGTTGCCTGCGGGGCATGCCCAGGGGTGATGGGCTGCATGCGGGCTATGGACTGGGGTGACGGGCTGCCTGCGGGGCATGGGGAGGGTGGATGGGCTGCCTGCGTGTATTCCATGGGTGCACGTGGAGTTTCACATGCGATAGGCCTGGCGCGAGCGGGGTACGTGTATTCCGAGGGGTGCGTGTGAATTTTTACACGTGATTGGCCTGGCGCGAGCGGGGTACATGTATTCCAGGGGTGTGCGTGGAGTTTCACACACGATTGGCCTGGCGCGAGCGGGGTACATGTATTCCAGGGGTGTGCGTGGAGTTTCACACACGATTGGCCTGGCGCGAGCGGGGTACATGTATTCCAGGGGTGCGCGTGGAGTTTCACACACGATTGTCCTGGCGCGAGCGGGGTACATGTGAAGTTTTACGCGTGATTTGGCAGTGTGTGCCCCCCCATGCCCTGCAGGCAGCCAACACCACAGGGGACCACCCCACACCCCTGGAAATGCCCTGCTGGCAGCCCATCACCTCGGGGCATGCCCCGCAGGCAGCCCGTCACCCCTGGGCATGCCCCACAGGCAGGCCACATGGCACCATGCACTTGGAAGCCCCGACACATGTCCCCCACCCCCATTGACGGGCACCTGCCAGCAGGCCCGACTCATGTCCCCCGTCCACCCACCCACCAGTGACGGGCACCTGCCAGCAGGCCCCGACACATGGCCCACCAAACAACATGTCATAACAAAGCAGACACATGGCCCTAATGCCAACCCAAATCCCCCTCGCCCCCAGTACAAGCACGCAACCATCCACTGCACCCACTCCCAAATTAGCCATGCCATGAGAGTCTCAAAAGAACCAGCATGGCCATGCATGAGTGTACAACAGAGCCACACAGTGGCAACACATGACTGAGGCAATGCTCATAGACATGCACAAAACCGATGACAGTACACCACACCAATAATGAAGGAATATGAAATGTATTGAAAAGGTAATGAAATAACAAAACGAAAAATCAAATGTGCAAATTAAGAAATAATGAAAGGGAAAAAAATGAAAAGAAAGAATTCCAATGTAAAACAAAAATCCACAACAGGAAACTAGAAAAGTGGTCCATTGCCATTGTCCATATAAAGTACATTAAAAAAATAAGTTCAAATAACGAAAGTATGTACAAGTCTGGAACTATTTACAATCCACGTCCAAAGGGTCCATGTTCCCAAAAGAAAAGGAAACCTACCAAAAACATATCAATAGAAAACTATATACATAAAGTGGAGCAATGACCATGAACTCTAAAAAGAAATACTAAACAAAGGAAACCTAACCCTAAAGAACTATGTACAGAGGCGGCGGGCAAGTCCTATGGCTCATTCTTCGATGTTCCGGGCAAGGGCATCATCGAACTCCTCTTCAACGTCCCAGAGGCGGGCCTCTTCCCTGGCCTCGAGGTCTTGCAGGGATGCAGCCATGGCCTCCTCCAACACCCTGCGAGTTGCCTCAAGGCACTCAGCCCGCCTCAATGCCCTGCACAAGGAGTTATCTGCCCTGACCATAGTGAGCCATGCCTCCTCCGCCCGCCGCGGCTCCGCATCTATCTGCTAGCCCAACCGCTGACACACAGAAGACACTCCCAATCCAGGGTCCTCCTGCCCTCTGGCCGATGCCTGCCCCTGTGATGTTGCCGGCCCCGAGCCATCATCGCTCCCACCTTGAGCCTATTGCTGCCGTGCATGTGCCCTGCCTGTCGATGCCTGCTTGTCCTCCTCTTTCTGGGGTCCAGTTGGTGGGGTGGCCACCCCTACTGGGCCTCCGACTCAAGACTGGCAGGGATGTGTCCTCCACCAGCCTGGCCGCTGGCTTAGGGGCAGCTCCACAGAGTGCCCAGGTGATACTTGGGCAGGAAGATTGCACGGAGGAAGACTGGCGCATAAGGGGTTCAGTTGAGGAGGGGGTCGCTAGAAGATACAGCACACGGAGGAACCCAGCGCTGGTGACCTGTCCTAGTAGGCCGACACGGTCAAAGAGGCATTTGAAATGACGTGCATTGTCCAGACGAGAACCCTGCATGTCATCCCGAATACCAATTTGACGCAACGCCACCCCAGCTAGGACAGGCTCAATCCGGTCACGGATTGCCACGTCCGCAGGGAGAGGAAGGCCAGTTGTTGTTTGCGCATTCCCTCTCTGAAAACGGGTCTGGACGAGGCATCCCTGCTGGTGCGGGATGATGCAGTCACAGAATCGGGGACAGGATTAGGCACAGGCACCTCTGCGGCAGCCTGTGCTGCCTCCTGTCCCTGCCCCTGGACTGCACCAGTGGAATTCCCCCCCCCCCCCCCCCCCAGGCCCCATGCGTGGGGCCTCCACGGCCTCCTCCTCAACCAAACCCTCCACCAACCTGCATGACTCTGTGCCATCTTCCTCCATAGGACCCTGTGTGGGCTCAGCTGCCCCTACTGCTGCCGAGGAGTCCACCTCCAAACTCTGCCTCTTGGACCTCCCCTCGGCCATGGACGCGGCACCAGACTCCTCACTCCCGGAAGAGATGACTACGTGGGAGGAGAGCTGGGCCTTGCGCCTCCGGCTGGTGGTGGGATCTCTGCCGCTGTGCTCCACAGCACCGTCTCCGTCCTCTTCATCAGTCGACGCTGCAGACAGGGAGAGACAAAACACAGGTATCGGGGCACTGTACAATGGTCTGATACACACATGACAGTTGCATATGAGTGGCAGTTGTCAATCTTCACAGATGGCATCACACTCCCCAACACTCATATCATTTGAACCCACACACATGCACAAATTAACAGGAATCGTGCAGCAAGCAGCAGCATCCATACACACACACAACAGCATGAACATCCGAAGGTTGGCATGACGTCACAAGCAACATGGGGAGTGCCGAACACATGCACATACGCCAACAGACAGACATGCATCTGTACATCTCCACCACCTGTCACAGTGCAATCATCAGCAACTATGTCACATCTGCCAATCAGGTTCCTACATGTCTGTGTCACATGCATCCATGGCGTATCACAGTCACACACAATGTCAAACACACACACACACACTTACACACACACACACACATGTATGCCGTTCACGTACATGAAGGTGGAACCAGCATCCATGTGTCACACCCCAACCATGCCATAGTACATATACAGAAATGCACACATTTGTGCGTCTCCACATGCAGTTGTGCATCATGCTTTGAAACACATACACCATTGATGTGCATCACACATGACTGGACTCACATGCAGCACGGTCATGTCCCTGCACATGCACATCATACATGGCCCTTTTCAGACATATGTCCAAGCTACACACTCCTGGCACACTCAACATGCACTGCGTCCAATAAGTATGCATGGACACTTACCGCTCGACTCCGACGGTTCTGCCTCTCGAGAACCTGGAGGTGAAGCGCTGGATTTATACGTTCCAGGACCCTCATGTCGTCGGTGGAAAGGTGGACCAGGCGCCTCACTGCACGCGCTGCTTCCAAGAGGCGCTGGGCCTTCCTGAGGATCCTGGACCTGAAGTCTTCCCAGCGCGCTTCCGGACGTGTCATATGTCACGGGCTGCCACCCCCTCCACGTTGATGGCAGCCACGATGTCCTTCCAGATCCTCTCACGTCCATCCTTGTCGGCGCGTCTTCTTCCGTAGAGGGCATCATAATGCACCAGGACTTGCTCCACCAGGATACCAACTTCTGTGGCACTGAAGCTGGTAGCCCTCTGCCTCTCTGGCTGGGGGTCGCCAGTGGTCTCTGATGGTGTTTGCCCCAACATGGCAACCCCAGAGGCAGGTGTGGATGGGCAACTGGGTCCTGGTGCTGGGCTGTGGAGCGATGGAACTTCAGTTGGGAGTCTTCTGTTCCAGCAGGGGTGGTCACAGCAACTGGACCCCTGCAGATGCCTGACATGCAGGCACAAATTACAGGGCACCTGGCCAGCGGGCGGGCAGGCAGGCAGCAGCAGATGGCTGGTGGGAGTCGGCTCGGGGCTCTGGGGGGGGGCAGGAAAATGGCCTTCTGGGCAGGAGCGTGGTCTTCCGTGTGTTGTCGCATGGCCAGCTTGATACGGAGTGATTTGCACGTGAAAAAACAGCACATCAGCGTGTAATTCGAGGAAAGGCCCTTAGCGCGTCTGTGACGTAACACGCGCAGGAGTTTCCCTCGGCATGGGTTAAAGGTCCCATGTGGGTTTCCATCGCTCTGTGCGTGCTTTTCGTGGAGAGCGGTGCTTGTGTTTTCCAGACGTTGGGCTTCACACGCGATTACTTCACAGCGGCTACAGTGCATACTTTATCTTTTGGCGGGGGTGTTATCTACGCGTTCTTCATCTACACGCACTGCAGATGGTGAGTCATGCACGCTATTTTTCACACTGCGGGTGTCCCTGTTTGTCGCCTACCCCTTTTTTTTCGGTCATACTAGCCTGCGTGTTGGTGTCACGCCCCTTCGAAGGCGGTGGTCCTTGTGGCATCGATGGACCTTAGGACGGCGGGTGTCAGCCATTTTTTCTAGCAAGATGGCCGCCGTAACTGGAGTTGCGGGTCTAGCCTCTGCACGACTCGGTTTCCAGGAAGTGCTGTCTCCCTACCCGAGTGTAGGTATATCTGTTCCTGTGATCAGCACAGAATTGCGTTGCTACTCTGCTTCAACAATGCTACGTATGTTCGCATCTAGGTATCCTGATACGGCTAGCTAAACACTGCATTTCAGCATTCTAAACTTTCCTGCTCTGTCTCAATTTTAGTGCATTCCTCACTGCCTCTCTGTCTCCCGATTCCACGGACTCCATCTCTTTCTCACCCAAGTTTGCCCACCGGTCTCGTTCCGGAGCGCGGTAAGCTTCATTCGGAATTCTCCGGCATATCAAATTCCCGTTTCTCTACCTTTCCCGACTTACTATTCTCTCTTCCTTCGCATAGTTACAGGTCTATGTCACACCGGTATTGCGACCGCCCGTGCAAAACTCTGCCCTATCAAAACAGCTACTAACTCTGCCCTTCAGGCCTCTTAGGTAAAGACTTCCCCGTGGCTTTCCACTATTCTATCTAGTTATCTCACTATTTCTCATCTAAACCTTTCTTACTATCGTAGAAGTTTTCTGAAGTTTCTGACTGGCACCTTTTTCCACACATCGTTCCTGTTTAAGAGTAATCAACATTTCTATACATCTTACATATCCATTTTTCCACTTACCTGCTTATACTTACCAGTCTCTTTCAAGACGAACGTCCTCCGGACTTCACCTGTATCTCCGCCTGCAAATTGAAAGACATCTTGCCGCTACCTTCGGCACAGGGTTTTCTTCCCCAGAGGGTTTCCCTGGGACTTCTTCTCCTACCTGGTTTATCTGGGAGGGGGAAGAGGTACTTGGGAGGCTTTCACTTTCATCTCTCCGCTTGGAACAAGGAGAGTCTTCCCCTGCTGGAAGGTGTCAGTCACAGGACAGGAAGAGAGGTAACGGTGAGTCCTTGGGGTAACCTGCCAGTTGTTTAAATTGTAATGAATATTGTGACATTCATCATTTATGACAGTTAGCAACGCCAAAATATTATTTGAGTTTCGAAATATAATCTGAGTTATCAGGAATTCTGAGCAGGTTATCTCAGGGGTTCAGGGTTACAAGGAAATATGGACGCATCCCAACAACAGCAATTAGTCACTGCAGTACAAGCGTTGACGGCTGAAGTGCAGGCTTTAAAACAGGAGAATGCCTATCTCCGACAACAGGTAGGCAGAGTCCCTAGTTGTTCTGAGATACCTCCTGGCCCCATTCCGGGGGGTTTACACGATGGTAATCCTCATAAACTCAAGGCCTTTATTGAGGCTTGTACCGTTCAGTTCTCATTCAAGACAGCCTTTTTTCAAAGTGACCGTGATAAAGTAGGACACATGATTGCGAATTTAACAGGTCCCGCTTTACCATGGGCCACGCCTCTTGTTACTACAAATAATGCCTTACTAGATTCTTACCCTGCCTTTTTGAATAGTCTTAGAGCCATGTTTCGCCGTCAAGAAATCACGGTTTCAGCCCAAGAACAGTTATTAGATTTCAAACAAGGATCTCAAGATCTGTTGTCTTATATCACCAATTTCAAGCAGTTAGCAGCTGGCACGTCATGGGCGGACGATGCTCTGATCACTATATTCCGCAGGGGATTAAATGAGGAGTTGAAAGATGAGATCTCCCGAGTACCCAGACCTCCAAATTTGGCAGAATTAATCACCATGGTCATGCAGATGGACTACCGACTGCAAGAAAGATTAAAGGAACGACGTCGCGGCCGTCCCGTGAGACAACCTGTTACATACTCTCCTAGTTTAGGGAAATCTCAGACGGAAGAACCTATGCAGATAGGAACTACCAGAGGTCGTCTTACTCCAGAAGAGCGCAATAGACGTCGAGTCAAGGGGCTGTGTATGTATTGTGGTTCCAAGGAACACGCTCTTCAAGATTGTCCTCTCATCCCAGTCAAGAGACAGGGAAACGCCATTTCCCAACCGCAAGGGGAGCCGCGGCTATGGAATCAGTAACAGGTTCCTCATCCTCTATGATACCATCACAAGTAACAGAGATCCCCGATCTTACTATGTTGGCCTTGCAAGTCCAAATCAAATGGGGAGATTCTGATCCCATTCCGGTCACGGCCTTAATAGATTGTGGGGCCGCGGGGAATTTTGTTGATACCCTCTGGAAGACCACTCATAATATACCGTGTTCAGTTAAGTTCTCAGAGCAGAATAGAACAACATATGTTGCTTTATCCATACACCAATGCTATGGGTCTGTAAATATTTGGCTAATCATAAGAATCCTTAATAAAAAAAATCCCAGTTGAGTCGGTGGATGGTAGTCCGTTAACTTCAGGACCCATAAAGGAACAAACAATACCTTTGCGGATGAATATTTCCTCCCACCAAGAATCTGTTGTCTTTGATGTAATCCGTACAGCAGACTATCCAGTAATTTTAGGGCTACCCTGGCTTCGTGCCCATAATCCTTATATCAATTGGAAGGCGGGCACTGTTTTTCTGGGCTCTGAACATTGTTTGACGCACTGTCTCTTGGACGGAGCTGTTGGGTTTCGTCCTACTATCTCCATGTTGGAAAATCCGGGTTCCATTTCTATGTTAAACCATATTCAGGAGTTACCCCTCGAATACAGACAATTTCAGACAGTATTCTCCGATTCAGAATATGCAGAACCACCCCCACATCGGAGAGATGACTGTGCCTTGGAACTAGTTCCAGATGCACTGATTCCTTTTGGTCGCATGTATGTCCTATCAGGACGAGAACGTGAAGTTCTTATGGAATATCTTCAAAAGAATCTTCGCAATGGACTTATTCAAGAATCCACCTCGCCAGCTGGAGCTTCCTTATTCTTCATCCCCAAGAAAGAATCTACGGAACTCAGACCGTGTATAGATTACCGGGGCTTGAATAAGATCACAATCCCTGATCGCTATTCTATGCCTCTCATACCAGATATACTCGAAGCCGTTAAAGGAGCTACCATCTTCACAAAACTAGATCTCCGCGGGGCTTACCATCTCATTCGTATACGAGCTGGCGATGAGTGGAAGACGGCTTTCCGTACTCCTTTGGGACATTATGAATATAAAGTAATGCCTTTCGGCCTGTCCAACGCCCCCGCTGTCTTCCAACGCTTTATGGACCACATATTTTCAGACATTCTTCTTCACACAGTTATTGTCTATTTAAATGATATTCTGGTTTTCTCTACATCCCCATCGGAACACCGTCAGCACGTGAAGGAAGTCCTACGGAGACTGTTTGACAATCATCTCTATTGCAAACTAGAGAAATGTGAGTTTCACAGGAACCAGGTTGCCTATCTAGGATACATAATTTCTGCAAATGGGGTAGCCATGGACCCTAGGAAAGTTTCAGCTATTACTGATTGGCCTATACCGATGTGCATCAAAGATCTGCAGAGATTTCTGGGATTTACAAATTTTTATAGACGTTTCATCCCACATTATTCGCAAGAAATTCTCCCACTGACGACTCTTCTTAAAAAGAATGTACGATTCTTTTGGTCAGAGGAGGCACAACTAGCATTTGAGAGACTGAAGGAACATTTCCTCACAGGACCCATTTTGATTACTCCAGATCAAGCCAAGAGATTCATTGTTGAATCTGACGCGTCTCATCAGGCCCTTGGGGCCGTTCTGCTTCAAGAAAATGATCAAGGAATAGAATGTCCTATAGCCTATCTTTCTAAGACACTGTCTCCCTCTGAAATAAATTATTCAGTGCTTGAAAAAGAACTTCTAGCTATAAAAAGGGCATTTGAAGAGTGGAGACACCTGCTATTGGGGGCAAGACACCCAGTTGAGGTCCGGACTGATCACAGTAATTTATGCGTCCTACAATATGCTCAGACCCGAAATAGCCGACAGGCACGTTGGGCACACTTCTTTTCACCGTATGAGATTGTATTCACCTTCATTCCCGGAAGAGCCAATCTCAAGGCAGATGCTTTGTCTAGAAAGGATTATAACTCGTCTACGCCTTTCCGAACAGAGCCTCTGTTTCCCAGAGCCACATTCGTGCAGGTAGTTACCAGATTTCTGCAAAACGTGGCTAACTCAACTTTGCAATTTATCCAGTTGAATCCAAAGTTTCTGGCTACCTGGAAACTTACCATGGTCCAAGGATGTGCTTATAATAACAAAAAGCTCTTCCTCCCTTCGAGTGAACTACGAAGAAAGGTTCTGAATCTTTGTCACGACTCCTACCTAGCTGGTCATAGAGGTGTGGCTAATACTAAAGAATTGATCCAGCATAATTTCTGGTGGCCGGAAATGACTCGAGACATCATAGATTATGTTTCCGCTTGTGCCATCTGCTTGCAATCAAAATGCCTGCGATCTGCCCCTTCGGGTCTCCTATCAGTAATGCCAGTTCCTAACCGTCCTTGGCAAATGATTTCAACAGATTTTATTGTCGATCTGCCACTCTCGGACGGTTGCACAGTAATCATGGTCACAATCGATTACTTCACAAAATTGGCACATTTTGTTCCACTTCCGCGGATTCCTACCGCATCCCAGATGACAAAGATTTTTCTTTCATGGATTATCTCTCTTCACGGACTTCCTGAGACCATCGTTTCTGATCGAGGTTCACAATATACATCTCGATATTGACAGCAAGTATGCAAGAGTTTACATATCTCCCGGGCATTGAGTTCAGGTTTCCATCCACAGACGAATGGTCAGACGGAACGTCTAAATCAGACCCTTGAGGGTTATTTGCGTTGTTACATCTCTTCCTCACAAGACAACTGGTGTTCCTTGTTGCCTTTGGCAGAATTCGCATATAATAACTCTCGACACTCAGCCTTGGGGTACAGCCCTTTCTTTTGCTGCTACGGATATCACCCTCAGTGTTTTCCCAGCGGTCCGATTTCCGCATCTAGGTTTCCCGATGTGGACCTTCTCATCAATGCTATTCAGATGGGACATCGAATAGCCAGGACCTCTCTTC
Organism: Ambystoma mexicanum; assembly: GCF_040938575.1. Lineage (NCBI taxonomy): Eukaryota > Metazoa > Chordata > Amphibia > Caudata > Ambystomatidae > Ambystoma > Ambystoma mexicanum. The sequence continues at coordinate 1,308,551,086 of NC_090926.1, read as the reverse complement.
TGGAAGCCCAGGCCCGTGTCAAACGCTCTGCTGATAGACATCGCACTCCAGCTCCGAGATTGGTGCCAGGAGATGTAGTTTGATTGGCTTCCCGATTTTTACCTCGTCATCTGGTGCCATCCAAATTGTCCCCGAGATACTTCGGTCCCTTTCCCGTTTTGCAACGAATGGGGTCATCTGCTTACAAGCTCAAGCTCCCTCCGTCTTGGTCCAGGATTCATCCTGTTTTCCATGTGTCACAATTAAAGAAGGACGTGGTGGATCGTTTTTTCCGAGCACGGATGGGTGCACCCCCTCCTGTCATCACCCCGATGGGTCCCGAATATGAAGTGGCTGGTATTTGTGATTCTCGTCTTTTTCGGGGACGTCTGCAGTTCTTGGTTGACTGGAAGGGGTATTCTCCGGCTGATCGCTCTTGGGAACCTGCATCGGCTGTTCATGCTCCGGCTCTAATCCGCCGATTTTTTCGGTCCCATCCGACTAAACCGGGTGGCCCGGGACATTTGAGGGGGCATACTGTCACGCCCCTTCGAAGGCGGTGGTCCTTGTGGCATCGATGGACCTTAGGACGGCGGGTGTCAGCCATTTTTTCTAGCAAGATGGCCGCCGTAACTGGAGTTGCGGGTCTAGCCTCTGCACGACTCGGTTTCCAGGAAGTGCTGTCTCCCTACCCGAGTGTAGGTATATCTGTTCCTGTGATCAGCACAGAATTGCGTTGCTACTCTGCTTCAACAACGCTACGTAAGTTTGCATCTAGGTATCCTGATACGGCTTGCTAAACACTGCATTTCAGCATTCTAAACTTTCCTGCTCTGTCTCAATTTTAGTGCATTCCTCACTGCCTCTCTGTCTCCCGATTCCACGGACTCCATCTCTTTCTCACCCAAGTTTGCCCACCGGTCTCGTTCCGGAGCGCGGTAAGCTTCATTCGGAATTCTCCGGCATATCAAATTCCCGTTTCTCTACCTTTCCCGACTTACTATTCTCTCTTCCTTCGCATAGTTACAGGTCTATGTCACACCGGTATTGCGACCGCCCGTGCAAAACTCTGCCCTATCAAAACAGCTACTAACTCCGCCCTTCAGGCCTCTTAGGTAAAGACTTCCCCGTGGCTTTCCACTATTCTATCTAGTTATCTCACTAATTCTCATCTAAACCTTTCTTACTATCGTAGAAGTTTTCTGAAGTTTCTGACTGGCACCTTTTTCCACACATCGTTCCTGTTTAAGGGTAATCAACATTTCTATACATCTTACATATCCATTTTTCCACTTACCTGCTTATACTTACCAGTCTCTTTCTCTTTCAAGACGAACGTCCTCCGGACTTCACCTGAATCTCCGCCTGCAAATTGAAAGACATCTTGCCGCTACCTTCGGCACAGGGTTTTCTTTCCCTGGGACTTCTTCTCCTACCTGGTTTATCTGGGAGGGGGAAGAGGTACTTGGGAGGCTTTCACTTTCATCTCTCCGCTTGGAACAAGGAGAGTCTTCCCTTGCTGGAAGGTGTCAGTCACAGGACAGGAAGAGAGGTAACGGTGAGTCCTTGGGGTAACCTGCCAGTTGTTTAAATTGTAATGAATATTGTGACATTCATCATTTATGACAGTTGGCCACGTACGCTTTTTTGTGTTCCTGGCTGCTACAGCGTGCTGCGTGTGTTTTTTCTACATGCACGTGGGCTACAGGGGTCGCGTATCTCTTTTTCTTGCCATTTTGGGATGCCTGAGCGTTGCGTGACCCGTCATTTTACCTAAGGGGCCACAGGCAGCCTTGCAGGACCACAGGGGTGCTGTTTGCATCACATTCCTTGCTCCCCCATCCAAGTTGCCCAGGACAATTGTTGTGTGCACCTCCCATTGGTACTAGTACATCTGTGCCATGGTTGGGAGGCCACAAGGGGTGAGGGGCGCCTCAGTTGGGCGGCCTCCACGGTCCCTTTCCCTGTTTTTTTTTTGTTTGCGCGCACTTTTATACTGTGCGGGACGCTACCTCCTGCCTTCATGTGGCGGACGTGTTTAGACCTGTGCGTGTCTTTTGGCGTGCATGGGTTTCTCCTATTCGATTCCATGAATACGTGTAGTTCACGTGCGTGTGGGCGTTCCTTGTACTTCCCAGCAGTACTTCCCCAGTTACGCCCTTATTTTCACATGTTGTTCCCCATTCCACATGTTACGACCCGCGTTACGCTCCCTTTTTGGTGTGTGCACTAACGTTGTGCGCTTTCGCTGTGCGCATGGCGTTCTGGATGTTGCAATGATGTGTGCGCCCGTGTGCACCACGCATGGATTTGGTGCACATCCCAGGGGAAAACGCACGCGCAGTGCCTTCCATGAATCGCACGCGTGCGCTTGCTTTTTCACGCTTGCGCCAGCTTGCGCCACGATTTTCGGCGCACATTTGTTCCATGAATCGCCCCAAAATGTATTCGCTACTATTTTAACACAAATATATTGAGACATGCTACATATGTTACATGTTCTGTATACTTCAAAGGTATCATACATAGTTTATCTTTTTTTTATTAAGGATTCTTATGATTAGCCAAATATTTACAGACCCATAGCATTGGTGTATGGATAAAGCAACATATGTTGTTCTATTCTGCTCTGAGAACTAATAAACCGGCTTGGGCCATGCTATATGACCCCCCCGTATAAAAAAGCATTAATTAAAGATTAGAATGCACTGAATAATGGGCTTTTATTATATGCATTAAAATAATATTGCAAAGGTAATAAATACACTGTCGTTCCCTGTGTAGGGCTTTTATAGACTTTCCTGCTGCCTTTGATAAGGTAGATCACCATAAATGATTGACAAAACCTTTTAAATGGGGCATCCTTCCTGATCTTTCACATATATGAGGACACTTCAATTCATATCAGATTAGATTGATTGGGGCTGTTGTCTGAACCTACAAACACTACAGTTGAACCAAAGCAAGGATGTGTATTATCTCCATTTCTTTTGTTACTTGTATATAGCAGACATAGAACTATATGCAAATGGAAGGTTATTATATTCAGCTTAATTAGGCCACCATGTATGTAAAGGCTGGCTTATGAGGATGATGTGGTGCTTAGTAGATCAAACACGTACATTATTACAACATGATTACAACATGATTGGATGCCATTTGCTGTAAATAACAATTTAGAAATTAACACATCCAAATCATTTGTTATGGAATTGTCTGGTCCATACATAGAGAAAGTTTTACGGAAATATTGGAAATTAAATATTTGATTTATAATATAGCAAATAAATCTAGAACCAAATCCATGATATTAAATATATTTACAATTATATACCCTACGTTGATTTTGATGAGAAAGTTTCAACTCATATATGGTGGGTTTTTGTATGTGCTCTGAAAAACATTTTATGTGCAGAAAATAACTCATTTAATTTTATGTGGATCAGAATTGCAAATAAATATTAAAAGATGATGTGGATTTGTTGGAAGGTAAGATGTGGAGAGTTTTATTGAATCTACCCAACTTAGGCAATACAATTAGAGTTTGATTTGCCTAGTCTAGCCACGAGATGCATGTTACAAAGGTTATGTTTTATCAGGAAATTATATAACAACGAGAAATGCTTTGATGATCCAGTTACATGATATGGTGCAAAATGGTAAACATTCACACTTAAGGAAATTGTATTTAATGTGAAAATTTGTATAGATAGAATTGGACATCTATTAGATAAATTAGAAGATGTGCATTCCTTGAAACTAAAAAAAATAAATTGATAAAGAATGATTGGGCAAATAGTTTTATATATTAGAAGAAATATATCCACATCGGAGAATGCGCTTTTAATAGGATAGTTCAACCTTATATTACATATTTTCCATTTAGAATTATTGCAAGAGAGTACATGTATTTTAAATTTAATTCATTACAAACACATGTGATTGGTGGAGCACACACAGGGTTCAGAAGGGAAGAGAGATTTTTATTTCAGGAGAATTGAAAACTGAGTTGGGACTTTGTGTATATATATATATATATATATATATATATATATATTGCCTTGTACTTTATAAAGTTAGAATTATTTATATTGGTAGAAATGTACATAATATTCATATTTCCAATGCATATAAATGTTGGGATCAACATTTAGCAGGCAGGAATCGATGATAGCCTTGACGGTACTTTTTTTTAAAGAAATACAGAAATAATTCATTTGTTTTGATATTCTAAAAGTATGAATGTGAATGGTGAGGCACATGTGCGTATACATGTAACATAGTTTTCTTTTTGTCTTTTAAAGTTGTGTAAGGCTTACATTATAACCAAAAGTACAATAGTATCACACACTTGCATTTTAAAGCTCCCTACCCATAGTTGGGAGAAACAATATAAAAGGCCACTCTTAAATCCAGCGAAAAAGAACGCACAAGGACGGCTGTTCTCAGGACTACTAACTCTTATAAAAAATGGCACAAGCTGGGAAGTCCTCAAAACTGAGAACCCAAATATCTTTGTACAAAGCACGCTAATACAACTTCTCATAGAGGAAACACAGAGATTCAAATATCTGCTTTTGATCAACGTGTATTAGAACCCAGCTAAAATATCAGCAGGAAGATTTATGTCCTCAATAATGGCCCAAATTGACGAGAATCAAAAAAGATGCCTTGATTTATCGATCACAATATGTGGAGACATGAAATTGGCCTGGTTTATGCTAGAGAACGATGATAAACTGATAAATCAGCAGCAAAACCTGAAAATAAATTCAAGAAGAACGCGATGGGATAACGAAATGGAAGCACGGGACTGTGTGATGGTAAATGGGCAAGTCAAAGGCGATATGCCCAAAAAAACGACGTGGCATAACTTGGGTCTCGTGAAGACCTTAGACTATATTTGGACTTCGAGAAATCAATAGTACAGAATTGACAAAATGACAATAATTCCGACTGTTAATAGTGACCACAATCCCTTGGTGATGTTCTGGCAAATAGATTGGAGAACGGAATCACACAACACAGGCCAAGACATGGAGATACATTTTGGAAGGAATAGACTTAGATTAGTAATTTGTTTTGCGGATATCCTATCTGTAACCTACCAATCAATGAAAAGACCTCAAGCGGAATCAATACATTACGTCCCACTTCTACCATATCAAGAAATAGGATCATCAGTGATGAAAAAGGCCACACATAATCACGAGTGGAGTATTAAGGTCAATAAAGAAAGATAACAACTTCATGAAGACATCCAAGATTCAAAAAACAAACTGGGTGAATCAGCATCATGTGCCATTAAAAAACGAAAACAAAAATATCGTAATTGACAAAAATCCTATGCATACTAACGTGATCAAGAAAAACGGGGGGCTGATGTGGTCCTTAATACGAATCCACAACTCAAAAGACATTTGGCCAATTCTAAACAAAGGGTATGGTAACAAAAACGAAATTTTGGCCAACGGTGTCTCAGAGGGTCCATGGCTCAAACACGTCACAGAAGTATTCTTTGTAAAATCTGAGTCAAGCACATGCCCAACTTGGAATGACGGATACACAAATTAGTGTGGAAGAAATGATCACTGCAATAGCCAAGCTAAAAAATTCACGGGCTGCAGGTCCAGACGGCATCACAAACGTGATGCTGAAAGCAAACAAACAGGAATGGGCAGACTTCATAGCAATACTCTTTAAAAGAATTGCGGACTTAAAATGTATCCCTCAGTCCTGGGTCTCAGCGATAATCATGCCAATCTTTAAGAAGGGCAATCGGGACGCTCCTGCCAACTATCGCCCGATTGCCCTTCTAGACACCATCAGCAAGATATTTGCATCTTTCTTGCAAATAAAATTAACAGGCTGGGCAAAAAGAACTGGAGTAACTGACTGTCGCCAGACAGGTTTTACAAAGGGAGTGGGCCCAGAGAATAATCAAACAATTGTAAACCTGCTAAAACCTGAGGTGATGAAAAGTAAGTCTAAGCTCTTCATGGCATTTGTAGACATGCAACAGGCATTCAACACGATTAACCGTGCAATGCTGTGGCAAACACTACACAAATGGGGCTGTCCTGATAATATACTACAGCCGATAACAGCGCTACACCAAAACACTTCAATCAGGATCCGAATAAACGCGAAGGGGAACCTATCCTTGGCAATCGCCATGAATAAAGGAGTTAAACAGGGATGTCCGCTTGCTGCCTCCTTGTTCAAATTGTTCATTGCTGACATCCCTAATGCCCTAGCATGTGTGAACTGCTTTCCACCCAAAATAAATGGACATCACATAAGCTATGCAATTTACGCCGACGATATAGTATTATTTGATACCACCCTAATTGGTCTTCAAAGGCTTTTGACAAAATTGCAATACTACATGCAAGAAAACAACCTAACCATAAATGTAAAAAAAACAAAAATCATGAGGATGAGTGTTTCAAAAGTGCAAAAAAACAAGAACTTTTAAGTGGCAAATTGCAAATGAACAAATTGAGATAATCGAAGAGATTCGATACCTTGGAGTGATGATAAACACATCAATACGTGAATGGAGCTGGGTGCAAGATCTAAAACACAGAATGCGAACATTTGCCTTACAAGGTGCAAGAATTCACTTACAATATGGGAAGTTCACCTTAAAGCCGACCCGAACCTTCTATCTACAAAAAGTAATTCCTGTGATAACATTCGGTGCTGATGCCGGCTGGAATATAGATCATAAGATATGGTCGTATTTAGAAGGGATGTATTGGAAAAGAGTGCTGAGGCTACCAAAAAACATGTCCATGACAATCATTCGCCATGAATAAGCCTTAGATGCCTTATATGGAACGGTGCAGTGGAAATCACTGGCACTATTAAGGAAGCTGACCATAACAAATCCAGAACCAGCTTACGAGATACTAGCACTATCAAAATCTCAGGTACACGAGAACATGATAACAACCTGGAAAGACAAGATAAACGATCTTCTGCGAACGGCTGATATAACGATGTACACACTTCTGGCTCAGCCACAAATTGCAAAAAAGAAATTAAAACAATGGTCCTGGATACAAAATCTGCAGAAGTACAATAATTTAGTAACATCTCTCAATCTAGGTCCAACAATGAATGCATTCGAAAGAATGCCCAGATATCTACAACAATTTCCATCTAGATATCATTGCGATGGGTTCTTGAGATTGCGGCTAAATGCATCTAAAACAAAGGAAATCATGTTCATGAAACAAGATCGTGACACCAAAGACATCCTATGTAGATATTGCTGTATAAAGATAGAATCCAGAAAGCACCTGGTAACGGATTGTCATGATTAAAAGATCAAAGGACATTATACCATGGGAAATGTGCACCTGCCAACGATAACTTAGACGATTGGTGGTATAGAATCCTAAGTGGCATGACGGTGCAACTCACATGTGCAACTATAAACTATCTCGATAAAATTTTAGGTTGGGTGAAAGGAGTTGAGAGGCGACGGAATGAAGAATTGTCGCATGTATTGAGATAAATGCTCAAACAAAATGGTCAGGATTGACAGGTTAAAGCCAATCACTGGAACTGACTGACTGTGGGGTCGGGAAGAATGAAAGACATTTTCTTGTTAAGACATTGAGTATAAATTGAGGAAAATTGACAATGAAACTAATAAAAGTTTGTAATAAGCTAAATGTTACAATAAAAAAATAATATATATATACATATATATAAAAGGGCAGTGGTAGTAGAGAGGAGAGTGTTAGCAGAGAGTGGTGTGATAGTAGAGAGTGGTGTGATAGTAGAGAGTGATAGTAGAGAGTGGAGTGATAGTAGAGAGTGGAGTAATAGCAGAGAGTGGCGTGACAGTAGAGAGTGGAGTAATAGAGAGTGGCATGATTGTAGAGAGTGGAGTGATGAGAGCTGAGGGTTGGATTTGACATATTGGGAATGCAATGCAAACATGAATGCATGAGTAAGTAGCCTAATAACATCTATTGCTGTGATGCTCTGAACAATTCCTCCAAATACATTGATACTTTTCAAGTTATTTTAATTCTCTAAAGTCTGTTTTAAGAGGCAGGGAGAAAAACAGATTCATGCCGTTTCAGCCCGTGTGCAAGTGGGGAATGGGGACTTGAATTGACATCTCTGCACTAGGCCTATCATCCTACAGACTCTGCGATGACATAACATCTGAAACCTTTGCTTCTTTCAACAGTGTGTAACCACCGAAACGAAGAGTCAGGAAATGAAGATGAGAAGAGGTGGCATGAAGAGGAATAAAGCACCCACTACAGAAGCTGGGCAGCATCATTCCAGTGAACCTGTACAGATATTGACATCTTCTCAGGAGAGCCAAATGCCCGGCATGTCTATGAGGATCCAGACAAAGGAGAAGGCCTTTACCTGTAGTGTTTGTGGGATGTGCTTCACACACAGGACTAACCTGGTATTACATATTAAATCACATACAGGTCTGTGGGGACAAACAACCCCTACTGTTGAGAAGCTGTACAAGTGCACAGAGTGCAAGAAAAGCTTCAGCTGTTCCTCAAATCTAATAACCCATCAGAGGATCCATACTGGCGAGAAGCCCTACAAGTGCACAGATTGCAAGAAAAGCTTCAGTGCCAACTCTGCTTTGAAAAGTCATCAGAGTATCCATACTAGGGAAAGGGCCTACAAGTGTACAGTGTGCAAGAAAAGCTTCGGTCGTTCCGCTCATCTAATAAGACATGAAAGGATTCATACTAGGGAAAAGCCCTACAAGTGCACTGAGTGCAAAAAAAGCTTCATTCAATCCTCACATCTGATAAGCCATCAGAGGATCCATACTGGAGGGAAGCCTTACAAGTGCACAGAGTGCAAGAAAAGCTTTAGTCACTCCTCGGCTCTGATAAGCCATCAGAGGATCCATACTGGAGAGAAGCCCTACAAGTGCACAGAGTGCAAGAAAAGCTTCATTCAATCCTCAAATCTGAAAATCCATCAAAGGATCCATACTGGGGAGAAGCCCTACAAGTGCACAGAGTGCAAGAAAAGCTTCAGCCACTGCTCAGCTCTGAAAATCCATCAAAGGATCCATACTGGGGAGAAGCCCTATAAGTGTACAGAGTGTAATGAAGTATTTAGGGACCCCTCCGTGCTGCAACGCCATCAGAGGATCCATACTGGGGAGACGCCCTACAAGTGTACTGAGTGCAATAAAAGCTTCAGTTGTTCCTCGGTTCTGAGATGCCATCAGAGGATCCATACTGGGGTGAAGCCCTACACATGTACAGAGTGCAAGAAACATTTTAGTCAATTATCTGATTTGAGACGCCACCTCATGATCCATACTGGGGTAAAGCCATACACGTGCACAGTGTGTCAGAAATCTTATAGCATGTTGTCTTCTCTAAAAAGCCATTATATGACACATACTGGGGAGAAGCCCTACAAGTGCAATGAGTGCAGGAAAAGCTACAGTCATTCCTCAAATCTGATACGCCATCAGAGGATCCATTCTTCGGGGAAGCCCTAGCATGTACAAAGTGCGAGAAACATTTTAGTCACTTATCTGATTTGAGACGTCACCTCATGATCCATACTGGGGTGAAGCCATACACTTGCACATTGTGTCAGAAATCTTATAGGATGTTGTCTTCTCTAGAAATCCATCAGAGGACACATACCGAGGTGAAGCCCTACATGTGCACAGAGTGCAAGAAAAGCTTCAGTCATTGCTCACATCTGAGAATCCATCAGAGTATCCATACTGGAGGGAAGCCCTACAAGTGCACAGAGTGCAAGAAAAGCTTCAGTGAAAACTCTGCTCTGAAAAGACATCAGATGATCCATACTGGAGAGAAGCCCCACAAGCGAATTGAGTGCAATAAATGCATCAGTCAATTCCCACATTTGATAACGCATCAGAGGGTCCATACTCAGGAGAAGCCCTATACATGCATAGTATGAAAGTGATCTTATAGTACGTTGTCTTATCTGAAAATCCATCAGAGGACCCATACCGTGTGTGCAAGAAAAGCTTCAGGGAATCCTCAGCTTTGAGAAAGCATCAGATGATCCATTAATTAAAAAAGCCTGGAGAAACATCTAGTCTTCAGGAGATCTTTGAAGATTGCATTCGTCCCATGGTTTTTATGTGGAGAGTTCGTGTGGCTGTAATGTCAGGGGTTAGCACTGAGAAGCCTTTAGACAGCCGTATGCACTTTACAAGTGACTGATATAACTTTCGCACTAGAGGCCATATTCTGGGTGCCGCCATCTTGATTGTGGGGATGTAATAGGGAGAGCCCTTCCCTCTTGCCTCCCGACGACCCCCCACAACATCCCACACCCTTCCCCCATACCCCCTCCCTCCCTACTACACCCTACCCACATACCTGCTGGACTGGATCTTTTTGCTCAGGTTGCGGCGCTCCCTACCATCCTTGGCCGATGCCACAGAAATAGAAATGAGACTCTGCCCCTTTTATATTTACTATGGCAGTGAGCATCTTGTTTCTCTCATTGTTTCTCTGTTTCTTTACTGGTGTCTCGGCTTGTGCTATTTACGTGGAGCCCGTCTCTAATAAAAACATAATACTACAACTATTTGCACCCTAAACAAACCCTGGAGTGCAAATAGCTATCACCCCCTTCTCTGAGGGCCTACAGGGCGGGTAACAGCCCTGAGCCCTCATTGAGGCCATTGCTTTGCTCGGCCTGCCTAGGCTCAGCTGGCGGGCAGTATACCCCTGACACGGGCATCATCGATACATAATATCCTGGGGAGAATGGACAAGTCCTGTACACTGAGCGCCAAAAGAGAAATAGAATTCGAGGGATAACATCACAGCAGCAATTGGGACTGAAGATCACAAGAGGAATCAGGTGATTAAACTCATTAGTGGGAATTTAAATGACAGAAATAAATACGCACAAACATTGCAGCAAAAGTAGTTATTCATACTGAAATTACACGTTTGAAAACTTAAACAAAAAGTACGACCACCCCTTCTTGGCAACACACAACAGAAATGCAACCTCCCCTGCTTGGCAACACACAACAGAAATGCAACCTTCCCTGCCTGGCAACACACAAGAGAAATGCAACCTCCCCTGCCTGGCAACACACAACAGAAATGCAACCTCCCCTGCCTGGCAACACACAACAGAAATGCAACATTCCCCTGCTTGGCAACACACAACAGAAATGCAACCTTCCCTGCCTGGCAACACACAAGAGAAATGCAACCACCCTGCTTGGCAACACACAACAGAAATGCAACCTCCCCTGCTTGGCAACACACAACAGAAATGCAACCTCCTCTGCTTTGCAACACACAACAGAAATGCAACCTCCCCTGCCTTGCAACACACAACAGAAATGCAACCTCCCCTGCCTGTCAACACACAACAGAAACGCAATCTTCCCTGCCTGGCAACACACAACAGAAATGCAACCTCCCCTGCTTGGCAACACACAGTAGAAATGCAACCTCCCCTGCTTGGCAACAGAAATGCAACCTCCCCTGCTTGGCAACACACAAGTGAAATGTTGTGTTATCACAGGAAGAGCAGATGTGGCTCTGGAAGGAGTGATGACAACCAAAGTCATCAGATACATAAACAAAACAGGGGCATTGTGCCTTGAAATCCATTTAATTTCAAAATAATGTTGAGATTGTTTAAGAGGTAGAAACAGTTAGAAGGTTTTATGGAATTTTGAGAAAAAACACAAAAGCCATACTAATACCACCAGACAGAACCGTGAGAATGTAACTGTCTACATTAAATTAACTAAGTCATAAATGAAATAGAACTAAGACAGCAACCAATGGTAAAAACATTCACAGAAAAGATGAAAATGCCATAGATGATAACCCGCCAGGGTCTGCGTCTGGCTGAAATGATAGTTATTGCTGCATGCGCGCCTTGCAGTAGCCATAACATAACCACTGAACACGTTATCATGTCTGTTCTTGCGAGAGAGGGGCGCCCGCTACCTTTGTAAAACCAGTAGCCATAACATGTCTGCACCTGTGCTGTGAATTAACACCAACTTGGCCATCAACGGGAAGAAGATTTGTAATCCTGAAATCCTTCTTCATCTTTTGCATACTGCTGCTCAATACTCTGTCTACCTATATCCTATACGCTGTACCCTATACACATATATAATCCACACCCGTCTCTCTACATGCTATACACTCTAGCCTGGGATACAAGTTGACAGGCTACATAAACATATAGAATCCAGCCCTGTCTGCCTGAAGCCCGTACACTGTACCTTGCGATAGATGTTGACAGGCTACATAAACATATGGAATTCTAACCTATCTACCTGAAGCCTGTACACTGACCCTGGGATAGATGTTGACAGGCTCCATTTGACAGGCTACATAGACATATGGAATCCACACCTGTCTATATGCAGCCTGCCTGTGCACTATACCCTGGGTTAGAAGGTAAATGATGAAAGTACATACATGCACAGAATCCAAACACATCCTGGCAATGGACACCATGCCAAGAAAAGCTCATCTTGCGCTGCTAAACACTAGGCAATGAAATGATGAATGAGACCGTCCTGGGCAACTGGAGGAAAAGCTGATGAGTAGCCGCACATTTACCTATTGGATGAGAGTATTAGGGGGATCAGGAAACAGACTGAGGCAGACTCAGAGGTCAGTGCCCATCAAAGAGTAAACCGCTGCAGCAGCTCAGATGTGACCACAGAAACCTTCTATAACCTGTACCAAGCCAAGAAAGACCTTAACAGGAAGAACCGTGTAAAGAGGGAAGCAGCCTGGAGCTGCATGAATGAGAGCCGGGAAACAGCCACACTGTGCAAGAGGGTAGGCAATCCAAAATGGCTGACCTGGTTTACATCGGCTGACCTTCTCATATGAGAATAGCCAGAGCATGAACAAAAGTGGGTGCGCTTGATGTCAGGGCACTTGGGCCGATGTGGAGGCTATAATCATCAGAAGAGCCCTCCATTCTCATCAGAAAAGAGAATGGGGGTGTACAATAGTGGAGAGTTTCCCAGCAAGAGCATGTGATTGTCTCTGGTTGGAACAGGACCTATAGAGATACTGTGCAGAGATGCGGCAAACCTATAGATCCTCCTGGACACAGTAGAAGACTGATGCTTAAAGAAGCTGATGAAGACCTTAAATGCACGTAGAATAAGAACGATGTTGAGAACCCTGAACGTGCCTAGAACTCTGAAACTTTATTTCGAGGGGATTGGGTCCTCCGACGTATTCCATATCTATGACATGTAATCACCACAGCTGTGCTGCTTCGGAAACTTTTTTTTGCGTCCTGCGTCGATGACGTCGATGCGCCGTCGTCGAGGACCTCCTCCGACGTCCGACGTCATCCGATGTGATAAGTGGGAGGCACGACGCCCGTAGCCTCAGTTCCGTTTTTTCCGCGAACGTGTTGCTTCGTGATTCTCGGTTAAAGCCTCGACTCTTTGGAGTTCTGTTCTTCTCGGTTCTTCGAACCTGTTCGTTTTTGTGAAAATCCTTCGTGTGAAGATGTCTTCTACTTCGTCTTCGACCCCGCGTCCGGGTTTCAAGAAGTGCGGGGAGTGTGGGTCCAAGATGTCGGTGACGGACTCGCACGACGCCTGCCTCTGGTGCCTCGGGGAGGTCCACGACACGGATGACTGCCAGTCGCTCACGTCCAAAGCCTTACGCGAACGTAAGAAGAAGTTGTCGGTAGGTCGGGTGTCCAAGCCCCGGAAGTCGAAGTCTGCGGGGCTTTCGACGGATGATTCGAGGGGTGACTCTCCGCGCCATCGTCGGAAGTCTCGTGGGTCTCCTTCTAGGAGTCGGTCTCGCCACTTCTCAGCCTCTTCGAGGCATTCTCGGAAGCGCCGACACCAGTCGTCTTCCAGGTCCTCTTCGGAGGACTCTGCCCGGCACGTCGCTTACCCCACCAGCCATGCGACGCCGGAGGAATGGGCTTCCTTCGGGAAGAAAATGCTGGCCATTCTTGAGTCGCAGGGTACTAAGCCGTCCGCGCCCCGAGTGGGGTCGGTCGTGAGAGGTCGAGAGACACCGCTCGCAAGAGTGGTCGGCACGAGTCACGGGAGAGGTCCCGTTCGGACAAGGAGACTCGTTCTCGACGTACCCGTTCCAGGTCCCGGTCCTCGACGCGTTCAAGACCGTGTGCACCTGTGAGGTCTTCGAGGAAGACATCGACGTCTGAGGCGTCGAGGGCGTCGACAGGCTTTCTCGAGGCTCCGGCTCCGAGGAAGTCGTCGACGCTCAGGTCATCGAAGGACCCGCTCGGGGCTCCGGCTTCGAGGGCTGTGTCGACGCCGCTGATGCTGGCGGCGCTGCATCTGACGTCGACGCCGATGCCTGTTCTCTCGACGTCGGCGCCGATTCGCTCGACACCTTTCGTGTCGGAGGTACCCCGTGGCACAGGGGAACCCCCTAGGAAGGCTCTGGTTAAGAGCAAGCACTCTCGGGTACCTTCTTTTCGCCACCTGGAATATATTTCAGAGGCGGATGAGGATTCTGATGGCCTGGTTCCTAGTCAGGTTCCAGATGAAATTGTCTCGGGCCATTGTCAGTTTGACGATTTGAGGCAGTCACTGCATGATGCCAGTGGACTGGACACCTCTCCGGAGGTGGAGTTTTGTAGGCCTGAGCCTGGCTCTCATGCCGCATCCTCGTACCGGCGCCTTATGGCTAGGGTTTCTGAGTACTTGGGATGGTCTGCTCCCCCAGGGGAGTTTGTGCAGGATGATCTGACGGACATCCTTGATGTTGGTCCCCCAACTGACCCGGTACTGCCGTTCCATATGGCTTTACAGAGAAGGGTGGCGGCGGCTTGGACTGCTCCGGAGAGTCTCCCGGCGGTGGGCAGATCCTTGTCGCGAAAATACCGTCCAGCCAGTAGCGACCCCTGCTACTTGACCAGGCACCCCACTCCGGAGAATTTGGTGGTGCAGGCGGCCACGGCCCCGGCAAAGCAGGCGTCGCACCCTACCATCCCTCCTGATAGGGACGACAAACGTTTTGATGGCTGGGCGAAGAAAGTGTTTTCTTCTGGTGGTATGGCGCTTCAGGCGGCCAACTCCATTTGTGCCTTGTCTCGTTTCACACACACTCTGTGGAACTGTATTGCGTTAGCGGCTGAACATATTCCCAAAGGGGACGAACGGGATAGTTTCCTTGCTATGATCCAGGATGGTAAGGATGCCATGTGTGAGTCCGTTCAGTTGGGTTTGGACTTAGCTGAATGCGTCAGTAGGTCCATGGCGGCGAGCACCGTGATATGCAGGTTTGCGTGACTGCGGAAGTCGGGGTTTGCTCCTGATGTGCAGTCCCGGCTCCTCAACATGCCCTTTGACGGTGAACACCTTTTTGGCAGCAAGGCTGACGAGAGCCTTGAGAGGTTGCAGACCTCAAAAGCTGCAGCGAAGTCGTTGGGCGCTGCAGTTCGCCAACCTCGGCCTTTTCGTCCTAGGGGACAGCAGTGGAGGGGTGGTTCCTTTCGCTATTACTCGTCCTTCAGTAAAGCGAGAGGAGCTGGCAGTCAAAGAGGCCAACGCAGGGGTACCAGAGGTGGACGACAGGGTACCCGTGGTGCCAAGGCCGCTCGGGCAGTTGCCTCTTTGCCCTCAGGTAACGCCGCAGCCACTCCCGCTCAGTCATGAGGCCATGTCCCATGGTTCGCCGGTTGGGGAAAGGCTGGCGCAGCATCTTGTAGAGTGGCAAGCCATTACTTCAGATGTGTGGGTTCTGGAGATCATAACCCACGGCTTCTGTCTTCCCTTTCGGCACAGGCCTCGCGACAATCCACCGGGGAACCTCTCTTTGCAGAGTCCGGATCCGCTCCTTGCGCAGGAAATTCAAGCCCTGCTGGAGAAAGGCGCCATAGAACTGGTGCCTGTAGCGGAGAGGAACAAGGGATGGTATTCCCCTTATTTTTTGATTTCGAAGAAAGACGGGGGATTGAGACCCATCATGGACTTGCGCGGTTTGAACAAACTCCTCAGGAAGGACAAGTTCAAGATGGTTACTCTCTCTCAAGTCCTCCAGGCCCTTCAGCTTCAGGACTGGTTGGTGTCACTCGACCTCAAGGATGCTTACTTCCATGTGCCGATCCATCCCAAGCACAAGAAGTACCTGAGGTTCGCAGTTGGCGACTCGCACTTTCAGTTTCGGGTCCTGCCGTTCGGATTGACCTCCGCCCCGAGGGTTTTCACCAAGCTCATGGTGGTGGTGGCAGCGCATCTCAGGCAAGGGGGGATTCACGTCTACCCCTACCTGGACGATTGGTTGATCAGGGGGAGCTCTCCCGAGCAAGTCCTGGATCATCTGTCCGTCACCTGCCACTCCCTTCACAGGCTGGGCTTCTCCCTCAATTTAAAGAAGTCCCATTTGACGCCAACACAGCGGCTCCAGTACATCGGAGCAGTGCTCGACACTTCCCTGGGGCTGTGATTTCCTCCCCAGGTGAGGGCTCTTCACATTCAGCAGATGGTGCACAAGTTTCAGCATGCCCAGATGCTCCCAGCGTTCGAGTTCTTGAGGTTGCTCAGCCTCATGGCATCCTGCATTCTTCTGGTGCCAAAGGCTCGCCTGCGGATGAGATCTTTGCAGTGGGCACTCAAGACGCAATGGTCGCAGTCCTCCGGCAGGATGTCGGACCCGGTTCAGGTGCCGCCCTCGGTCGCCCGGGACCTTCTGTGGTGGGCCGTCGAAGTCAACTTGATGAAGGGGGCTCCATTTTGGCTTCCCTGGCCGGAGGTGACGATCGTGACGGATGCATCCCTCACGGGATGGGGAGCTCATGCCAACGGGCTGACAGTCAGCGGTCGTTGGTCTCCGTCGGAGTCCAGACTCCATATCAATCTGTTGGAGCTGAGGGCCGTCCTGAAGGCTTTTCTTCCGACTGTGCGAGGAAAGAGTGTCCTGATCCTGACGGACAACACAGTGGCCATGCACTACCTCAACAAAAAGGGGGGGGCAGGGTCACTTTCTCTGTGCAGGGAGGCGATGCAGCTCGAGTTCTGGGCCATCCAGCAGGGAGTTTCGATCTCGGCAGTTCATCTGGCCGGAGACGAAAACGTGACGGCGGACGCTCTGAGCAGGCAGAGCGCGATCTCTCACGAGTGGGAGTTGGCTCAGGAGATTCTCCTGGAGATCTTCACCCTTTGGGGGACCCCTCAAGTGGATCTCTTCGCCTCCAGTGTCAACCGGAAGTGCGAAAGGTTTTGCTCGCGGGAATTTCCTCCAAAAGGAGCCTTAGGAGACGCGTTTGTGGTGGAGTGGTCATTCCCGCTGCTGTACGCGTTTCCTCCAGTCCCCGTCATCCCGCAAGTGCTGCGGAGGTTACAGAAGTTTGGTTCCCGGATGATCCTCATTGCTCCGGCATGGGCTCGGAGGACGTGGTACCCGGACCTTCTCGAGTTGTCCATCTGCCCTCCATGTCGTCTTCCCTACCGAGACGATCTGCTCTCACGGGAGGGGGGTCAGGTTCTCCATCCAGAGGTCAGATCCCTCAACCTTCATGCTTGGCTTCTGAAAGGTTGAGGTATAAGGATTGGGACCTCCCTGAAGACGTGATGGAGGTGTTGCTTTCGGCCCGAAGGCCAGCAACAAAGTCTCTGTACCGTTGCCGTTGGCGTAAGTTCTGTGACTGGTGCAAAGTTCAGAATGTGGATCCTTTTGCATGTGACATCCCCATGGTTATGTCCTTTTTACTTTCTTTGGCCCACAGGGGCTTGCAAGTAGGTACCATTAAAGGTTACCCGGCGTGCTGTCCATCTTTAAGCGCTCGTCTGGAGAGTGTTCTTACTTTAAAATCCCTTTGATTTCACAGTTTCTGAAAGGGCACACTAATGTGTTCCCTCTGTCACCTTTCCTGGTGCCCGGTTGGGATTTAAACCTTGTTCTTAAATTTGTTATGGGTGCTCCGTTTGAGCCTGTACATTCTTGCCCTTTGAGGCTGTTAACTCTGAAAACTGTGTTTTTAGTTGCGGTTACTTCCGCTCGCAGAGTGAGTGAGTTACAGGCACTTTCAGTTAAGCCACCCTTCACTGTATTTCACAAGGACAGGGTTGTCCTTAGAGTTCGTCCTTCTTTTCTTCCGAAGGTAGTGACGGAATTTCATTTGGCCCAGAAGGTTGTTCTTCCGGCTTTCTATCCTCCTCCGCATCCTGGTAAGGAAGAGGAGAGGCTCCATAGGCTTGATCCTAGGAGAGCTTTAAGCTTTTATGTTTCACGCATGTCCCGGGTCAGAGTGGACGATCAACTCTTTATTGGTTACGCTGGAAAGTGTTTGGGGCAAGCTGTGACGAAACAGACTTTGTCTCGCTGGATTATTTTGGCCATCTCGGAGTGTTATCGCTTGGTGGGTAAGGACCCACCGGCTGGCTTGCGGACCCATTCTACCAGGGGTATGGCTGCATCTACTGCCCTGCAGAGGGGTGTTCCTATTCGCAACATCTGTGATGCTGCCACCTGGGCTTCAGTACATATGTTTGTACATCACTATTCCCTCGATTCCATCCGAGCACAGGATCTGGCCTTTGGCAAGGGGGTCCTTTGCTCTGCTATTTGATTGGCTATTCTAAATTTTGATTCTAAAGTCTTTCCCTCCTCCTTGCTCTGGTACTGCTTTGGGAGTCTGTCATAGATATGGAATACGTCGGAGGACCCAATCCCCTCGAAGAACAAGTTACTTTCTTACCTGGTAACGTTCTTTCGATGGGATGGTCCGACGACGTATTCCATATCGCTCCCGCCCTGCCTTCCCCACTGCAGAATTTCTTTTGCGATTGCAGCTTACGTTCCGCAAGGCTTTGTGTCTGACTGGCAGTTGACTAATGTCACACGTTCTGGGGGAAAAAACTACAACTGAGGCTACGGGCGTCGTGCGTCCTACTTATCACATCGGATGACGTCGGACGTCGGAGGAGGTCCTCGACGACGGCGCATCGACGTCATCGACGTAGGACGCAGACGCCGAAAAAAGTTTCCAAAGCAGCACAGCTGTGGTGATTACATGTCATAGATATGGAATACGTCGGAGGACCCACTCCCCTCGAAATAAAGTTTCAGAGTTCTAGGCACGTTCAGGGTTCTCAACATCTTTCTTATTCTACGTGCATTTAAGGTCTTCATCAGCTTCTTTAAGCATCAGACTTCTACTGTGTCCAGGAGGATCTATAGATTTGCCGCATCTCTGCACAGTATCTCTATAGGTCCTGTTCCAACCAGAGACAATCACATGCTCTTGCTGGGAAACTCTCCACTATTGTACACCCCCATTCTCTTTTCTGATGAGAATGGAGTGCTCTTCTGATGATTATAGCCTCCACATCGGCCCAAGTGCCCTGACATCAAGCGCACCCACTTTTGTTCATGCTCTGGCTATTCTCATATGAGAAGGTCAGCCGATGTAAACCAGGTCAGCCATTTTGGATTGGCTACCTTCTTGCACAGTGTGGCCGTTTCCCGGCTCTCATTCATGCAGCTCCAGGCTGCTTCCCTCTTTACACGGTTCTTCCTGTTAAGGTCTTTCTTGGCTTGGTACAGGTTATAGAAGGTTTCTGTGGTCACATCTGAGCTGCTGCAGCGGTTTACTCTTTGATGGGCACTGACCTCTGAGTCTGCCTCAGTCTGTTTCCTGATCCCCCTAATACTCTCATCCCACAGCACAGCTGTGTTGATTACATGTCATAGATATGGAATACGTCGTCGGACCATCCCATCGAAAGAACGTTACCAGGTAAGAAAGTAACTTGTTCTACTCGAGGGAGAACAAAACAGGAGGAAAAGAGACTGATTCCTGGTAAGGAATGGAGGCCGGCGATCACCCTCTGATGGGTGAATCATCCTGACCCAGAAATGAACCTCATATGCTACACATAAAAGAAAGACACAAAGGGCCTCATTACCCGTTGTGCGGTAAGGGATTACCGGTACCAGTAAGGGCACCGGTACCGGTAATCCCTTACCGCACTATTACGAGGTCCCTCAGTGGAACCCGTCCTTAATGTGTGGTCTGACCACACGTTAAGGACGGGACCCGCTGAGGGACTTTAGAGCAAATAACGGTACCGCTGATAGCGGTACCATTATTTGCACCTTCCCCCTTCTCATTGAGCCTTATGGGGGCTCAAATGGGAATGGGGAAGTGCCATGGTGAATGGGGAAGTACCACCCCCTCCAACCTTGGAATAGGGCGGTAATTCCATCATTCACCATGGCGGTCTTGTTACGGTACTGGCGGCAACCATGGCGCTAATAGCGCCATGGTTACCGCCTACCGTGTAATGAGGCCCAAAGACCCTTGTTGTCAGCCTTGTTTTCAACACTATTGCTTTTTTGACTTTAGAACATCATGTGATCTTGCAACACATGTATATGCATGTATGTATAGTATCTTCTTTATCACCTACACAGGTCCAAAGCAGCAAAGTCTTCTACAGTATTGATTCCTCTTGACTACTTCATAAAATTGCTGTACGACGACACAAGTGTTAGAATTAGGTTGTCGCAGGACAGCATTTTATCGCAGTCCTTTCCCACCAGCATTGGTCTCAAGCAGAGTTGCGTGTTAGGCCCCCTGCTTTTTTTATCTGCATTGGTCTGACGCAGGGTTGCGTGTTAGCCCCCCTGTTTTTTAATCTGTATGCTGCTGATTTTGTCCGAACCTTGAAGCTTGCACACAACTAACCTCTCCATTTTGGCAAGGAAGATATCATTTGCCAAACATATGCAGATGTTAGGGTTACTTTAGATGGGACAGCAGTAGGTTTACAGCGTACCCTTAATGTATTTCACTCGTATGCGAAAACCAATCGTTTACGTGTCAATACTTCCAACACTAAGATTATGACTATAGGGCAAAAAGACCTATGGCGGATCAACCTATAGTTGGTACTTGGGCGATACCCGCCTGGAACAAATTAACACTTACAAGTATTTGGGCATTTAAATTAAGGCCACTCCTTCTCTAACGTATTTTGTGGATGTTATTCGTCCCAAAGCATGGAAGAAGCGGCTTGCTCTTAAGAAAGTTATTAACAACTGTGGCAGCCGCTCCTTAGAGGCTAAGATCATCGCCTATAAATTATCTATTTTCCCCGGCATCAAGTATGCCTTAAAAGTATTAGATGAGAATGTGGTGACTTGATTGCCTAAACTAGAGGCTAAAATCTTGCATTCCCTGCCTGGTCTTCCTGAGTCTGTCCCAGTGGAAGCCGTTAGACTGGAGCTGGGTCTCCAGTCACTGCTTTCATTATGGAAAAATGTGTGTAAACTCGGGGTCAAAATAACATTTGAGGGGAGATCTGTGGACACACTTTTGAGCCAAACTATGGGCCATGAGAAGCGTTATTCACATAGTGTATAGTAGTCTGGTATAGGGACATGAAGAATACGGTTATTTCCTATTGCCTGGATATTGGCCTGTCTTGCTCCTCTAGTGGAGATGTGGCTTTGTTTAAACAGAAATGGGCACAAAATCCAGGAGTCATGACCATTTCTCAATATTAGCCCATTTGGCTAATCTACGCAAATACGTGATCTACCTGCATCAGGGATTGTTTGCTGAAACGCCCCGCGGCTGTTTGGTTAAAATGCGTAATACGGTGTTGACTTGTTTTATCTTACTGATACGCTTTGACATTTTACCTGTATTGGCTTGCACTGGTGCTTGGAGACGTACTCCTTTGAAAGAGTAGTTGTGTCATCTTTGCAAGATACAGATTGAGTCTACGCGCCATATACTTAAACAATGTCTGACACAGCTTAATTTAATAGAGGCTACGCTTACCGGTTTTACCAGTTTTGGGGTATGATTTATGGTGCAGAATCTTGGTAGTGACATCCCCGGCCTATCACATATGGCCGAGGGCCAAAGCTATGTTGGATGTAATTTCCTAACAAATACAAGATGAATGAGTCCATTTGATTTTAGCTCGTAGGGGTACTTAGCCCGTAGAGGTACTTAGCCCATAGGTGTACTATTAATTGCTTTTATATATACATATCTCTCTGAAAGTTTCTCTTTTAATGTCTATCTGTATTTGCCTGACTGAATGTTCATATTGCTGTTTTAGTCGTCTAATAAAATTAACATTGTGATGATTTTATGTTTTGTATGTTCCTGATTGTATGTTCATATTGCTGTTTTAACTTTGT
The DNA here is from genome assembly GCF_040938575.1 of Ambystoma mexicanum. Classification (NCBI taxonomy): domain Eukaryota; kingdom Metazoa; phylum Chordata; class Amphibia; order Caudata; family Ambystomatidae; genus Ambystoma; species Ambystoma mexicanum. The sequence continues at coordinate 1,308,528,944 of NC_090926.1, read as the reverse complement.
AGCAAAATTAACATTGTGATGATCTTAACTTTTCCTTGTTTTAGTGTAAAAGGTTGAATTTGCACAAACATATGCACTTGAATAAATAAAAAGTCTTCTACAGAGGAGTGCTGAGTTAGAGAGAATGAATTGGGTATGTCGGGTATAGCAGCTTGAAGTGGGTATTAAAAAAATATATATATTTAAGTTTTTTATAGCGGAAATCATGCCGAGATGGACATAGGGCGATTAACTGGCAAAATTATTGGATATAACAGATATCATTAAAATCATTGTTCTAAAACAACTGCATTGGAGATCACATTCTGTACATAAAACAGACAAATGAAGCTGCACGAGATAATAAGCAAAAGATTGATGTAGAAAAAGTGCTGAGAAAGAGCTGTTTCTAGGGAAAGGTTTTTCAGTTCTTTCATTTATTTCAGTAGAAAGAGGGAGCCACAGTCTGATGGGCATTGCTCTGAGCAAAGCATGTAAAGGCTTTCCCTGTGGTCCTAGTTCCCACCCAGGCTCCACCCAGTGGCCAATCAACTAAATTAACCACTAATGGTGGCCTCTCCTGAAGACTGTGAAGGCAAGTCCCTGTACGCTCACACCAGAAAGAATGCAACCCTCTAGGGAAAAAGGCCAAGAGGATAACAAGGTTGAATCGTACATAAGACACCTCCCCTCACTCGGGGATGTACCCTCTCTTCCACTTTCCTTTTCCTTATTATCCTTAAAAACGTAATTAAAAAACCAAACAATCAACACACTCCACAAGCATACAGCACTCCCTATTTCAGTCGGTCTGTGTTCACACTGCTCCATACATCCAACCACACTTTCTTATCCTTCGCAGGCTATACTCACGTACGCGTGTTCACCCAAACTCCTCCGTTCACAGGGTTCAAACACCGGCCTGCAACTCTCCTTGAGGCCGCACCCCGCTCCAAAGAGCAGGTGGGATTCGACAAAGACAGCTCCTGCAGGGCACTTTTTGGGGCTGGTCACTGTAGGTGTGCGCGGACCTTCCGGAGAGGTCACTTGGATACCTCTGCAGGTACGGGGCGGTGAGATCACGTCGGGGTCACCAAATGAAGGCAAGTCCCTGTATGCTCATGCCAGAAAGAATAGAACCCTCTAAGGAAAAAGGGAAAGAGATTGCTTGCAAGGATACCAAGGTTTAATTGTACAAAAGACAAGGGTGCCAGCAGAGGACTCTGCGGCTTGAATGTTCTGTAAGCATCATCATGCCCAATAATTACAAAAGTTCACAGCGTCACAAATTACGTCATCCATAGGGTCTAAACACGCACATCTGATTGGTGAGACCATACACAGGGCCTCATCACAAGTTGGCCGGTATTACTGCCGGGGCTATTAGCCCTACCGCAAAAACCCCCGGCGCTATTAGCGCCGGATCACTGGTTTGGAGGAGCGGTAAGTCCCCATTCCCCATTGGACCCAATCATTGGACCCAATGGGGAATGTTTGGCACAATTACCGCCGCCGGTATTACCTTGGCACCGAGAATCCGCAAAATTGCGGCGGATTTGCCACCAACTCAGAGCTGGGGGAAAATCTGCCAAGCACATGATTTGGCAGACACTTAAATGTGGCGGTAATAGCCACACCGCCGCATTTAAGGGTTACCGCCAAACTCATGATGAGGCCCACAATGTCCTGCTCCATAGGGGATGCCAGGCTATGATTGGTTCCCATCACAGCTGTCTATCTGCTTTGACGTGGATCAGCTGGGCTCATCTTTCTGGGGAGTGAAGTTCAGGCTTTTCACATGTTGCTGTTCCAAGGCTTCTACTACATCATTATGGCATGCACCTGCGAGGCTCGGGCACTGGCACCAGGGGGGGAGGAACACAATCATGCTCACCCACACATTCTGTGCTCCTGCTGCATCATTTTGGCATGCACCTGGGAGGCTTGGGCACTGGCACCAGGGGTCAAGGGAAGAAACACAATCATGCTCACCCACACATTCTGTGTTTCTGCTACACCATTATGGCATGCACCTGGGAGGCTCTGGGACTGGCACCAGGGGTCAAGGAAGAAACACAATCATGCTCACCCACACATTCTGTGCTCCTGCTGCATAATTATGGCATGCACCTGGGAGGCTCGAGGACTGGCACCACGGGGAAGGGATCATTATGGCATGCACCTTGGAGGCTCGGGGACTGGCACCAGGGGTCAAGGGAAGAAACACAATCATGCACACCCACACATTCTGTGCTCCTGCTGCATCATTATGGCATGCACCTGGGAGGCTTGGGGACTGGCACCAGGGGGAAGGGAAGACATACAATCATGCTGACCCCCACATTCTGTGATCCTACTGTATCATTATGGCATGCACCTGGGAGGCTTGGGGACTGGCAGCAGGGGAAGGTAACAAACACAATCATGCTCACCCACACATTCTGTGCTCCTACTGCATAATTATGGCATGCACCTGGGAGGTGTTGGGACTGGCACCAGGGGGAATGGGTCATTATGGCATGCACCTGGGAGGCTTGGGGACTGGCAGCAGGGGAAGGTAACAAACACACCCATGCTCACCCGCGCATTCTGTGATCCTACTACATCATTATGGCATGCACCTGGGAGGCTTGCGGACTGGCACCGGGGGAAGGGAAGAAACACAATCCTGCTCACCCACACATTCTGTGTTTCTGCTACATCATTATGGCATGCACCTGGGAGGCCTGGGACTGGCACCGGGGGAAGTGAATAAACACAATCATGCTCACCCACACATTCTGTGCTCCTACTGCATCATTATGGCATGCACCTGGGAGGCTCGGGGACTGGCACCACGGGTCAAGGGAAGAAACACAATCATGCTCACCCACACATTCTGTGCTCCTGCTACATCATTATGGCATGCACCTGGGAGGCTTGGGGACTGGCAGCAGGGGAAGGTAACAAACACAATCATGCTCACCCACACATTCTGTGCTCCTACTGCATAATTATGGCATGCACCTGGGAGGTGTTGGGACTGGCACCAGGGGGAATGGGTCATTATGGCATGCACCTGGGAGGCTTGGGGACTGGCAGCAGGGGAAGGTAACAAACACACCCATGCTCACCCGCGCATTCTGTGATCCTACTACATCATTATGGCATGCACCTGGGAGGCTTGCGGACTGGCACCGGGGGAAGGGAAGAAACACAATCCTGCTCACCCACACATTCTGTGTTTCTGCTACATCATTATGGCATGCACCTGGGAGGCCTGGGACTGGCACCGGGGGAAGTGAATAAACACAATCATGCTCACCCACACATTCTGTGCTCCTACTGCATCATTATGGCATGCACCTGGGAGGCTCGGGGACTGGCACCACGGGTCAAGGGAAGAAACACAATCATGCTCACCCACACATTCTGTGCTCCTGCTACATCATTATGGCATGCACCTGGGAGGCTTGCGGACTGGCACCGGGGGAAGGGAAGAAACACAATCCTGCTCACCCACACATTCTGTGTTTCTGCTACATCATTATGGCATGTACCTGTGAGGCTTGGGGACTGGCACCGGGGGAAGGGAAGAAACAATCATGCTGACCCACAAATTCTGTGCTCCTACTGCATAATTATGGCATGCACCTGGGAGGCTCGGGGACTGGCACCGGGGGTCAAGGGAAGAAACACAAGCATGCTCACCCACACATTCTGTGCTCCTGCTACATCATTATGGCATGCACCTGGGAGGCTTGCGGACTGGCACCGGGGGAAGGGAAGAAACACAATCCTGCTCACCCACACATTCTGTGTTTCTGCTACATCATTATGGCATGTACCTGTGAGGCTTGGGGACTGGCACCGGGGGAAGGGAAGAAACAATCATGCTGACCCACAAATTCTGTGCTCCTACTGCATCATTATAGCATGCACCTGGGAGGCTTGGGGACTGGCACCAGGGGGAATGGGTCATTATGGCATGCACCTGGGAGGCTCGGGGACTGGCACCAGTGGGAAGGGAAGAAACACAATCATGCTGACCCACACATTCTGTGCTCCTGCTGCATCATTCTGGCATGCACCTGGGAGGCTCGGGGACTGGCACCAGGGGGAAGGTAAGAAACACAATCGTGCTCACCCACACATTCTGTGCTCCTACTACATCATTATGGCATGCACCTGGGAGGCTTATGGACTGGCATCAGGGGTAAGGGAAGAAACACACCCATGCTCACCCACACATTCTGTGCTCCTGCTACAACATTATGGCAGCACCTGGGAGGCTTGGGGCCTGGCACCAGGGGGAAGGGAAGAAACACACCCATGCTCACCCACACATTCTGTGCTCCTGCTACAACATTATGGCAGCACCTGGGAGGCTTGCGGACTGGCACCAGGGGGCAGGGAAGAAGCACAATCATGCTGACCCACACATTCTGTGCTCCTGCTACAACATTATGGCAGCACCTGGGATGCTGAGGGACTGGCACCAGGGGGAAGGGAAGAAACACAATCATGCTGACCCACACATTCTGTGCTCCTACTACATCATTATGGCATGCACCTGGGAGGCTTGGGAACTGGCACCAGGGGGAGGGAAGAAACACAATCATGCTCACCCACACATTCTGTGCTCCTGCTACATCATTATGGCATGCACCTGGGAGTCTCGGGGACTGGCACAAGGGGGATTGAAGAAAAGTTGCAAAATTGGAAAAGGACTAAGGGAAACAAAGGCCCTCATTACGACCTCGGCGGTAGCCATGCTGCTCTTGGCGGCATGGCTGCCGCGGAAATCGTGTCCGGGTCCACAGAATGAGGAATTACCGGGCCATTCCGAGTTCAGAAGGCCCGGGAATTCCTCCCTCCAAGGACCCGGACCCGGTCCTTCCCCATTCCCATTTCAGCCTCCATAGGGCTGAATGGGAATGGGAGAGAGAGCAAACAGCGGGCCATTACGAGTTGGCCCGTTGTTTGCTCCCTCTTCCCCTTGCGGGACCTGGTAAGCACGCCTGGTTTGACCAAGCTTTACTTCCTGGGTCCCGCCAGGGGACCTCGTAATGAGGCGGTACGGGGTAAACGGCGCCGGCACCTTTTACGGCGCCGTTAACCCCATACCGCCAGGGTCGTAATGATGCCCAAAGTCTCCTAGTACTGCCTGTCTTAAGGGCATGTCAGTTTCCCCATAAAAAGTGAGCGAAAGCCCAGAGGAGTGTAGCTGAAGGCTGTGCTTCTTTGGCAGAGTCAGTCTATGGTATCTAAACAGAAGCACAAAGTTTGGGGGTGTACACATGGAGACAAAATTACATACAATGATGTAATCTTTCCTAACAGGTGCTGCACAGCCCGCCACGGTCTGTCAGGAACCCGCTCGCAGAATCGTAATGCAAAAAGCAGGCGTTAAACTCACCATGGCGCAAAGGGACCTCGGAATCAGGCGTTAAGGGTCGGCGCCGTTTACGGCACCGTTAACCCCTTAACGCCTGATTTGTAATGTGGCCCAGTGTGTTATTAATTGATCTATATATCTTGAACCTTATTTATATAAAGAATTGTGCTAGTACATAACATAGTGTGTGGACATTCCTTTGTGGGGGTTTGGGGACTACACTGTACTTAAGAACCAGCCTGCATCACCTCCTGAGAGCTTATGCCATGGTTGTTCGTCCATACTACTGCATAGAAAATCTTGGATGGGGTGCTCTGTGCTTCTACTCTGCCAAATAGAGGGCAGGAGTACAGATAACCCACCTCCAGTCTTTACAGGAGTCACGAGTTGATCTTTCACTCATACGCCGATGACACTCAAACCTATATTGAAGCAAATAACATTGAAGACACGCTTAGGAGAGTTAATCAGTGTATGGCTGACATTGATAAGTGGATGACGGATAATCAACTACAACTCAATGCAGCAAAGACCAAGATTATCCTGTCTGGGCTCAAGGTGAGAGTTACGGACGAGAAGCCAATATTCTCCCCCCGTATTCTTGGTGAGAGGCTACAATTTGCTCCAAAAACTAAAATCTTGGGCTGTGTCTGGCAGCAGAATCTCGGTAGTGAAGCCAAGATGGGGGCTAAGGTCCAGTCAGCGTACTACTCCCTGCGGTTGCTTAGGAATGTACTTCCCTTCCTACCATCAGAAGATCATGCGGGGGTTGTATTGGCTATGACGAACATTCACCTGGACTATTGCAACAGCTTGATGGCAGGCATACCAACTAAGCCGATATACAAACTGCAGAAATCCCAGAATGCAGCGGTCAGATTGGTGGGGCAGCAGGGAAAATAGGGCCAGGTTTCATTGCTTCGTAGATCCCTGTACTGGCTTGAGGACTGAATCAAATTCAAAGTAGCCTGTTTGATCTACAAATGCATTAATGGGCTTGCCCCAGAGTATCTCAGTGTTAAAGTCCATCGTTACTATCCTGCAAGAGCATTGCGCTCAGGAGACAAGCTTTTGCTGAAGGTACCACGCTCTAAAATTATCTCCAGAGGGGATAGGAGATTTGGAATTACAATCTCCCGATGGAGATCAGTGCTTGTCAGTCATTGGTCCAGTTTAGGAGAGCCTTAAAAACCCATTTGTTTAATTAGGCTATTTTAGCTTAGGGATAGCATGTGTTCATGATCTGCTCAGTACCTCACTTGAGGCCTTTTATCCATCTGCGCCCGGATACAGTTAAGTGCAATATAATAATCAAATCAAATCAAATCATTGACCTATAAATGTTCTAACAAGGACTCTGCGCAATATCTACACGATCTGCTGACTCCTCTGATGTCCAGACATCCCCTACGCTCATTTGATATTACAAAACATACACAGCCAAGATTCAAGCTTATGAAATTTGGTGGTACAAAATTTGATGTACAAGCACCGGCAGCCTGAAACAAGTTACCCCTTCATTTCGGGCAGGAAAATTCACTCACCTCCTTCAAAGGGGTGATAAGACCTTTCTCTTTAATTTAGCTCCTGATTAAATCCATGCCGATCCTGCTCTTTATGTCTTAAGTCTTGTACGTAGCTATGTGCGCTTTGAGGCCCACGGCGATTTAGCGTTACAAAAATTATAAATAAATAACATAAAATAAATAAATAAGTGCAGGATGAGGAGAAGTGCAGGAGTGGAGAGCTCAAAGGGAGGGGGTGAGCAAGTGCTGGGGGGAGGCCAAGACCGCAAGGGAAAGATAGGGGGAACCAAGGATGAGTGCAGTGGACAAGGTGGACCAGGTTAGGGCTAGTCTGGGGAAGGGTGCCCGAGGGCAAGTGCTGGCAAGGGATGCTGGGAAGACTGGTAGGGGGGTGGTCTGACCCCTGTATGACTTTGAAGGCACCAGGCTGCAGTCACAGTGGCATGGGGACATTAGCACAAGAGGGGGAGATGGAAGGAAGAGGTGAAAAGAAAAGTCTTGAAAGGTTTCCAGAATTTAAGAAGATCCGGCTCAAGTCTGAGAGGGGCAGGGAGGCCGTTCCAGAGGGAGGAATCAGCTGAGGAAAGGGATCTACCTCCCAATCTCTGCTTGGAGAAGCGTTTGACCTGCAGAGAGTTGGAGCCAGAGGACCTAAGTACTGTAGCTGGGAGGCATTTATGGAGGAAAAGCTCGATGTAGAGAGGTCCCAGGCCCCAGACAGTCTTGTGGATGATGCAAAAGGTCTTGAATTTGATCCCTGTGGTCACCAGGAGCCAGTGGAGAGATTTTAGGGCTGGAGAGATGCAGTCCCGGGGCTTGAGACCAAGGATATGTCTTGCAGTCCTATTCTTGATTAGTTGAAGGGGTGAAGGGAGGAAAGAGGCAGATTGAGGAAGAGGCTGTTGGAGTTGTCCAGCCTAGAGAGAATCAGGTCTCTGGAGACGTTGAGCTTCTGGGGGAAGGTGAGGAAAGGTAGAATGCCTCTAAGGAGGTGCAGCTAAACGTTGGACTTCTTGGCAAGGTCTGTGATGTGGGGAGAGAGAGAGAGAGAGAGAGAGAGAGGAGTCAAAGATGATCCCAAGATTTTTTGCTTCACATGTGGGTGAGGGAAGGGGGCCTAAGGTGGGTGGCCAGGGAGTGGGGGAAAGCAAGGAGCAGACATCCCAATTAGAAGGATCTTCGTCTTACTGGCATTAAGGCAGAGATCATTGGCAGAGCACCATGCCTGTATAGCAGTCAGGTATGAGAGAGGAGAGAGAGGAGGTAGAGGGTGGCAGCTTAAAGGAGAGCTATGTGCCAACTGCATAACACTGGAAATGAGGGGAGAAGGTGGGGATCAAGTGGGCCAGAAGGGTTAGGTAGATGTTGAAGAACCATGGCAATAGGATAGAGCCCCGAGGGATGCCACCGGTAGAGAGTGGCATGGAGGAGAGAAAAGGAGCCGTTTGCACTTGGTATTGGTCTGTCTGAAAGGAAGAAGGTCAGCCATTTCAGTGCCCTGTCCGTGATGTCTAAGGTGTCAGGGAGATGATTTGTGAGGATGTAGTTGTTGACTGTGTTAAAGGCAGAAGATAGATCGAGCAGGATAAGAACAGAGAGAGTGTTAGAGTCCAAGTTAGAAAGTAGGTTGTCACCAGTGTTCAGGAGAGCAGTTTCTGTGCCTCTGGATGCCCTGAAACCAGACTGGTGGTCATGGAGGCAGCCAGCCATTTTGGTGTGGAGGGTCTGTTGGGGGAATAACCAGCTTCTCCATGAGTTTGCCCAAAAAAGGGGTGAGATGGGGCGTTAGTTAGCTGGGCAAGAAGGGTCAGCGGATGGCTTTTTCAACGAAGGTGGGATGATATTTTATCAAATGCTGCTTACTTCGCACACTGGGCCCAAATCCTGATTTCACCACTTAACCAAAGTGTGTGAACCTGGGCAAATGTGTAATCTCACAGTTATCTGTCAAAATCAGCAGACCCTGGAAGTGATTCAGTTTGCAATTTTTTCTACTTAAAATCTGCTGTCATATTGTTGGTAGACTTTAAAGTTGCTATAGGTACAAAGACAGTGACAGTTTATGTATTGCACACCAGAAAGTTGTTTGCCTCTCGGCTTACACATGGACGCTTCTTTTAATTTCGCTACCATCAATGTGCTTGGGTAGCAGTGAACCCCGTCCTGTCTGCGTGCTCCACTCTGCGTCATGGAACGCAAGCGGGGCGCGGGCGGCACACACAGCCTGGCTGCTCCAATGCCGGTCCCCTGATGAATAAACAAATTAAATACCCCCTTGCATCCCAGCCGGGCTTCTGCTATGGAGATACTTTATGAAAATTAATGAAGTATCATTTCCAGACAGAACAGATCCATGACTATTCCTGAATGAGTGCACTTTTCTACAGCAAGTTTATCAAAGTCTGATAAAACACCATGTAATGGTATGTTCTGTAATTTCACTTTTGATGATGTAAATACAGATGCAGAATATGGGGTGCAGGGCTCCTGCTGCACAGAGCCTCGATGCTTCTAATCTAACAGGTCTGGTCCCTGTGTGCAGAACAGTCCTGCAGTCTGGGAAGCTTAGGTACGTGCGGCACGCATGCACGTGTGTGTGCGTGCGTGTATGCGTGTGTTATCATAAACGTGGAAATGGGGGGGAACGCACGTGCGCAAAGAACGCTGCACGGAACCAGGCAAAGCGCTGAGTGCTTGGGTTGCGCGTCCACGTCTTAAGCCTCCTGGAAACTAATGTGTAAGGTTGCCCCTCCCCCTTGCCCCCCATTCCCATTGCAAGCATTTGCTCCCAACTCCTGTGATGGCGGGTGATGTCAATTAATGTCAGTGATTGGTCATTATCACACCTGCCTAACCTCCGGAATTTTAAGCATTTCTCCGGGTCTTCGGAAAAGTCCCGTGATTCTCCACTTGATTGGCTGCCAAGTGGCCGGGACCCGGAAAGGGCGCTCAATGCGACCCCCGAGCCCTGTAATAGTGCTTTCAATCCATGTCATTGGAATGAAAGCAGTATTATTTCGGCGGCGGCGCCACGTCCATTTTGCTTACTATGGCATTGAATGAATTATTTTCAGTGCTATAGTAAGCAAACTGAAGCCTACAACAATTTACCTTTTGGGCGTGTGGGCGGAGCCGTGTGCAAATGGGCGGAGTCTTGTGTGGCTGTGGGCGGGGCATAAAGCTCAGGAATTCAGATTTTCAAATGTAGGCAGATATGGTCATTATTGGTCCTTATTGACGGACGGACACGCACGTGAAAGCAGACGCATGCGCAATGTGGACATACGGTCTAACGTTGGCTAGGAGCATGCGCGGATTGGAGCCGGCATCTCATAGGTTAGGAGCATGCGCAGAGTGGAGGGTGGTCTATCACAAAGTAAGCGCATGCGCAAAGTGGAGACACAACTCATGGGCTTGGAGCATGCGCACAGTGGAGAGACAGCCTCTCAAAGGGGAGGCGTATACGCAAAGTTGAGATTTTGCCGCTCATAGTCTAAGAGCATGCGCAGTGCCAGGTCTCAGCTTCTGAGCATGCGCACAGGAGACACGGCCTCGTGTCTCGTCCTTGGCCTGAGGTAGGGTCGGAGGCCCGGATTCTCCTTCTCTGGGAGTCGGAGGTGAGAGGTTTATTATCCCCCCCCATTCCAGCCTTTATTCTGAGTTCTGGGCTAATATATCCCCTCCCCCTTCCCCGAGGTTTAGGCCAGAGAGTGCCTGCCCCACAAGCCTATTCCTCATACGTTCACACTCCTGCTCTCCCCCCTGGCCACTCCTGCCCCCCCCCCGCCACTGCTGCTCTCCCCCCTTGCCACTCCTGCTCTCCCCCTGGCCACTCCTGACCCCCCCCCGCCACTCCTGCTGTCCCCCTGGCCAATCCTGCCCCTACCCCCGCCACTCCTGCTCTCCCCTGGCCAATCCTGCCACCCTCCCCCCGCTACTCCTGCTCTCCCCCCTGGCCACTCCTGCCACCCTCCCCCCCGCTACTCCTGCTCTCCCCCCTGGCCACTCCTGCCACCCTCCCCCCCGCTACTCGTGCTCTCCCCCCTGGCCACTCCTGCCACCCTCCCCCCCGCCACTCCTGCTCTCCCCCCTGGCCACTCCTGACCCCCCCCGCTACTCCTGCTCTCCCCCCTGGCCACTCCTGCCACCCTCCCCCCTGCCACTCCTGCTGTCCCCCCTGGCCACTCCTGCTCTCCCCCTGGCCACTCCTGACCCCCCCCTCCCCGCTACTCCTGCTGTCTCCCCTGGCCAATCCTGACCCTCCCCCCCGCCACTACTGCTGTCCCCCCTGGCCAATCCTGCCCCTCCCCCGCCACTCCTGCTGTCCCCCCTGGCCACTCCTGCTCTCCCCCTGGCCACTCCTGACCCCCACTGGTCATTACTGCCCCGTCTACCTCTGCCCCCCGGCTGTGCCTATCCTCCCCAGCCACTCCCAAACCCCCACCTCTGCCACTCCTGCCCCCCACCTGGCCGCTCCTGCTCTCTGCTAGGCCGCTGCAGCCCTCCCCCACCCACGGCCACACCTGCTCTCCTCTGGCCAGTGCCTTCAGTGGCACTGGTAAATGAGCCAGGGCTCATTAAGGGGGCGTGGCCTAAAGGAGGGGTGGCTGCCTTTTGTAGAGATCAGCACCCTTTCCCCACGAGGGAGAGGCATACCTGCCTAACCTCTGGGTTTTCCCTGGAGACTCCAGGTTTCTAGCTAGCCTTTTCCGTCCAATCCTCCATCCGATTGGCTGCTAAAGACCGCTGCCGGCAGCCAATTGGGTGGAGGTTTGCGCAGACCCAGAAATGGCACCAATATGCCTCCTATGAGCCCGTTGCTCGGGTGGGGGCAGCTTTTACTGATTGCTTTTTTTTTTAATGCTTGTAGGACTGCTCCGCCGCGGACTCCCTACCTGAGTGTGGCTTTGTCTCTGCAGCAATGACTGTAACATAGCCAGCAAATTGGCAAAATGAATGCAGGTGAAGCAAAATAACGGAAGCAAAATAATAATTATTTTTTGCCGACTTTCAATGCGAACACGCGTTTATTTTGCTTCCGTTCTTTTTGCCAAAGTTACCAGGGCTCAAGCCGAGGGTACGACTCATTTTTAATTCACCACTGCACTAAATAACCTAATGAAAAACAACTAAAGTGAAATGTCCAATTTCGGTACTGCAAAATTCAGGGAAAACCTTTGTATTGGTTCTTGGAGTTTACATGTGCACATTTTAACGTGTTGATTTTAAGGAAGGCAAATGCCTTTTGTCCTATGCAATGTGGGTGGTTGTGAAAAGCCAATTTTTTTTTGTATAACATTTTTATTGAATTTTGACATAACCAAAACGGCCACCAAATCGGGGGACAAGAACAACAAAACAACTAAAAAAAAGGGACAACACATAAAGAGCACTCCAGTACAGCTTCTTCAGTCATGTGTTTACATGGTATTTTGGTATCTCACATCGCCATGGGTCGCGGGCCACCCATCCCGCCCACCTTCTGTTCATGTGGAGTCCACCACTGCTTCAGGACGTCAAGGCCCAGTCTCTTCCCATTTCCCCCATATCTTGGATGCTTTATTTGGGCATCCTCTTGCGCGATAGACTCGGTGCTCCGTCATGGCACATGAGTCCATGTCGAGTATCCATTGTTCCAGTGTCGGAGGGTCAGGCGCTCCCCATTTTTGGGCAATGTTGCGTTTCACTAGAGCCATGGCAGTGTTCAATAGCAGTTTTTCCCATTTATTGGATTCATACATGTCCGGTACCCCCAATATTAAGACCTTCAGATCTAGTTCAACAGGATAAGGGCTCTGGACAATCCCATACAGCATGCAGTCCAATAGTCACAGATCCGAGGGCATGCCCAGAGGATATGATAGAAGGTGCCTTCCTCCTCTCCACAGCGAAGACAGTTCGGACTCACTACTCTCCTCCAGCCATATAGAAGAGTTCGAGGGTAGTACACCCTATGCAGGTTTTTAAGTTGCACCAGTTTAAGTCTGGAGGAGATGGCTACCTCCCGTGGGTGCATTAGGACCTGGATCCAGTCCTCAGGGTCTATTTCCCCCACCTCCCCTTCCCATTTGGCCTTTAATCCCAATAGCTCGGGAGTCGCGAAGGAGGTGATAGCGTTATAGAGAGTGGATGTACATTTGCTGGGGATATACTCAGGTAGCATATTGCGTTCGATCGGAGTGTAGTCGGGGATTGAATCACCTGGGGGCATATGGGTTCGGAGGGCGTGGGTCAGTTGTGTAAAGTGGTACCGCTCAGTGTTGGGCAGTTGGAATCTAGCCTGGATGTCTTCAAATGAGGTTAGTTTCCCATCTTTTAGGATATCTTTAATTCTAAGGATTCCCGCTCTTAACCAGCGCGGCCATGGTTCAAATTTCTCGATTTCCTTCAGATTGATGTTGTGCTGCTGTTATTTTGTCTTCCCACCCAACAAACGCGTGTACCTGCCTCCAGACCGTAGTATTGTGAGCCTTAATTGTGAGCGGGGGGGCCTACCCGGAGATTGGTATAGTTCCTGCAACAGGTCCCGACCTTGTATGGGTTCCACTTCTACCGTAATGTGAGGTAGTGCCCGATCCCCGTGAAGCAGGTCGTTGACCACCGAGAGTTGTGAAGCCCAATAGTAAGTCTGGAGACTGGGTACGCCTATCCCACCCTCCCAGACTGACCTCTGCAAGGTACTTAGTGCAATGCGTGAGCGGCTTCCCCCCCAAATGAGTTCCCTAAAAAGGGTTTCTGTACGCTTGAATTCGGGGGCAGGGATCGCAAGCAGGGCATTCTGCAAAACGTAGAGGAATCTTGGTAGTGACATCATTTTAAAGAGCGCGGCCCTCCCCATGAGGGTCAGAGGGAGGAGTTTCCAATTGTGGACTTCGTTGACCAATCTATCCATGATCGGTGTGGAGGTTGTGTCTTGTGTATCTAGTGAGGTCAGGTGTTACCCAAATCCCCAAATATTTAAAGCCCTGCCGTTCGAGCCGGTATGGACAACTTGTTAACTCGGCCTGCTCTCCCCCCTTCACCGGGAACATCACGGATTTCTTCCAATGAATTTTCAACCCACTGAATTCCCTGTAAGTGACTAGCATTTGGGTTACTATGAGGCAGCTCCGAACTGGGTCAGCCAGGTATAGTAAAAGATCATCAGCATAAAGAGATATGCGGTCTTCATGCCCTTTGGGCCATTTGAATCCCTTCCATGCTCCGCTTTGACGAAGCCACAGTGCCAGTGGTTCAATGGCGAGGGCGAAGAGGAGAGGGGAGAGAGGGCAGCCCTGCCGCGTGCCTCTACCTAAGGGAAAGGCTCTGGAGGTCCATCCGTTCACTTTGACTTCTGCCCGGATGTTTGTATAAAGCAATTTCACCCAACCTAGGAAGCTTTTTCCAAATCCCATCCGGGCCATGATTTCCCAAAGGCAATCCCAACGGACAGAATCAAATGCCTTCTCAAAATCTATTGCCAGAAGTGCCAATGGGGTGTCGAGGATGGGGGCCCGTTCTAGCACCAGGTGGAGTCGGCGCAGGTTCATCCTGGTTGATTTATGAGGCATAAAGCCACATTGGTCTGGATGTATAAGTGTGTCCGCTACCCGTTGTAGTCGGTTAGCCAAGAGCTTGGCCAGGACCTTGGCTTCGCCGTTGATTAGCGAGATCAGCCTATAAGACGCGCATTGCTCTTGGGGTTTATCAGGCTTGGGGATGACCACTATGGTGGCCTTACATAGGTCGTCTGGGAGGGAGCCCCACTCTAACCCGGCCAGCAGCATCTGGTGCAGGGGAGGTGATACGTTATTGCCTCCCAGTTTCTGCCATATCTCTATGGGGAATCCGTTTGGGCCCAGGGTCTTCCCCGGTTGTAGCTGTCCCAGGGCTTCTACCAGTTCGGCCTCAGAGAGATCAGAGTCCAGCATTTCCCGTTGCTGAGCCGATAGGGCGGGGAGCACCACCTCATCGAGGAGGGTCTGGTCCAGCGGTAGCTCCGAGGCCTGGTATAGTTCAGCATAAAATTGGGCGAAGGCTTCTGCTATATAGGCGTCTGACCGACAGATCTCCCCCTGCGGGGTGATGATCTCACGTACCGACTGCCGACCCTCATCCCTCCTCTCAAGCCAGGCCAGCAGCTTACCGGCTTTATCCCCAAACTCATATATCCGGGCTCTGGATTCCCAGAGGGCCTCTTTGGCATTGTCTAGCGTAAGGTTTCGGAGGCATTCACTGGCGCGTTGAAGGGACATGTGGGTCTGTGGGGTAGGGTCTAGGGTATGCTCATTTTCTCTGTGGATTACCTCCTCCTCTGCCTCAGTTATCTTCCAGAGCCTCACCTTTCTTTTGTTCGCTGTCCAAGAGATTATCTCTCCCCGCAGCACTGCCATATAGGCCTCCCACCGCACAATCGGGTCGGTTTCGTCAGAACTGTTAATCTCGAAGTATTCAGTTGAGGCCTCTATAAGGCGGTCTACCAAATCCGAGCTGCCTAAATAGTAAGTGTTCAATCGCCACGTTCTAGGGGGGCCGTTCCTTGCAGTCGCCTCTCCACCAGGAGAGACGAGTGGTCCGAAACCCCCTGGGGGAGCAAGTCTGCTGAGAGCATATTAGACAGATCTGTGTGTGGAACAAATAGGTAGTCAAGCCTGGAAAGGGAGCCGTGGGCCCCGGAGTGGAACGAACAGCCTCTGGTTCCCGGGTGCAGTTCCCGCCATACATCACCAAGACCCAGGGCAGACACAAAGTTAAACAGCTTCGTGGGGAGGTTCGGGTTGCGTTGTCTAAGGTGCGAACGATCTAAGGTGTTGCACATGACGTCGTTGAAATCCTCTCCCAGGAACCACTTGTCTGATTGGTGCCTGCCCAACAAGGAGGTCAGGTCATCAAGAAGTTCTTGCCCCAGCCCAGGTGGAGAGTAAATTGAAACAAGTCCCAGTGTTTCTTCCCGGAGTGTCCCAAGCGCCATCACGTAGCGTCCGCGAGGGTCCTGCTCTAGTGCATGTAGAACAAACGAGATCCGTTTACGTATAAGAATAAGGGTGCCCCTGGATCCCATGGTGTATCCCGCATGGAAGGCGGTCTTGTAATTGGTGCGTAGAAAAAATGTACAGTCTGCCCCCGCAAGGTGTGTTTCAGTGAGCAAAGCCACGTCGGGGGAATATCTGGAAAGTAGCTGTTTGACCAGACGTCTTTTGATCGTGGAACCTATCCCGTTCAGGTTCCAGGTGAGAACCTTGAGAGAGCTGGGGCGCGTGGACATGGGTGGGTGAGATTGGTCAAGTGACATCTAGTAGAGGTATAAGAGGGATAGGCAGGCTGCCCCCGAGGGTGCAGCCCCGGCGTGTGAACATGCGGTGCAAGAAAGATAAAGATTGAGGTCTGAAGCGCTGATCCTATGTGGTGTGGTCCCAACCGGCCAGGAGCTCCACCATCCCTGGAGACCTACCAGGGAGGGTCGGTCCTGAAATATCAAACAAAGTTCCCCATCTAACTCCTCCCCCCCTCCCTATACTCCACCCCAACTTGAAGTACCTGTCGACCCAACATTGCTGACAATCAAAAAGAGTAGATTGTCAGCTTTAACTGCCCTTATTAAAGTTTAACTAGAAAGTCAGGGGGTGCTGTGATGGTGTTGTACCCCCTCTTAAACACCCAAGTGGGAGGGCAGCGATCCCCCACTTGCCGCATTACAAACGTGTGAAATCGCCTTTAGTATTCCCATGGCTTCGTACTGTCAGTGACCACAAGGTAGGTACCCCATGGGCAAGGCCCTCGGCGGGTTCTGGGCGGTGACTCATCACCCCCATCTTCTGGCGGATCTGGTAGTGGTGGCCGGTCCGGCCTGGGATGTTGCTCCGATGATGGTCTGGGGTTCCTGTTTCTGTTGTTATTACCCCGGGTTGCGGACCAGTCTCCTTCAATGTACCGCTCCGCCCAGCGCCACGCTTCTCCAGGATCATCGAAATGGACCGTCGTGCCTCTGTGATAAATTTTCAATTGTGCGGGAAACAGGAGGCCGTACTTGACCCCCAATGTCTGTAGTTGCTTCTTAAGCTTCCCAAAGGACAGTCTCGCTTTCTGTACTTCCCTGGTGTAGTCGGGGAAGAAGGCCAGTCTAGATCCGTTGAATGTAATTGTACCTTTGGATCTTGCAAGTTGGAGCGCATCCCGGTCTCGATAATTTAAGAATCTCGCGATCACGGTGCGTGATGGAGCGCCGGGCAGTGGTCTGCCTGCGGGCATTCGGTGCACTCTCTCGATGGAAAAGAACTTTTTATAGGATTGCAAGTCAAACAGATCTGTTAGCAATTGTTCCAAAAAGAGTTCCATGCAGGGCCCTTCCTCTTTCTCGGGGATACCAAGGATGCAAACGTTATTGCGTCTGGACCTTCCCTCGCTCTCCTGCACCCTGGCCCCCAGCGTCTTGAGTGTGGCCGAGATTCTATGGATCTGTTGCTGCACATTGTGTAGGCCATTTTCTCTCGTCGTGATCCGTTGTTCTGCCTCTCCAGTGCGCGCAGACAGCTTCTGGAGGTCGTGTCTAAGGAGGGAGACGTTGAGGCTTATGCAATCTATCTTCTGCTCTATAGATGAGCGGGAGTCCGCAATGGCCGCCATAACGTCTTTAAGCGAGAGCACGTGTTCAGTTTCCATCCCGTCGGGATGTAGCGATTGGGAATCCGTCTGTTGTGATGAGGGCACATTATATTGTTCAATTCTGTTCTGCATGTTGGGCTTCCTCGTTCTTTCTTTACCCATGGTCGCACCCCGATCCTGGGGCAGTAGCTCGGTAACCGTGTTCTTACCAAGGGCCTTCGGTAGCGTCCGCTGGGTTGGTCCCATCTCAGTCGGGCCGCAGCAAGGTCGAGAGGCGATCGTGTTGAATTTGCGGCATGAGGTCAACATCCCGTCTTTGCGGCCCCCTGCCGGGAGAGGGGTGGTGTGGTTGGGCACAGAGACCACCGCCTGCCCAGGTGATGTCTCCCCTCAGTGGGCATCTGCAGCTTTGTGGCCCTTAACGTGTGTCAGGGTCTGTACCGTGACTTGGGCCCCCGGGTGTACTCCTGCCGGGATTCGGAATGTAAAACGTTCTTGCTGCCGGGTTCTTCCCGATGGTGTACCACTCCCACCTCAAGTGCTCTGTGTGTCGGGCCGTGGTCTCAGTGCGGGAGGCGTCTGACATCTAGGCCGGTGTTGCCGGTTCTTCCCCTTTGAGGGGGCCCCCTCTGCGAGCATTGATTCTGCAGTGCAAGGCACGACGTGCCGGATGCTTCGGCCCAAATAATATATGGGTTGGTGACTCGGCCCAGTATGTTCTTCCAGGATCTGTACACCAGACCTTCCAGCTCGTCGAGGGCCCCCCCGGTCCTCCAGTGCCCGATTCGCCGGATCTGCTGCGCACTTGAGCGATTGATGGCGGAGGCCCGGGAGCCGCTCTCGTCGAGGCCCGGCTCTTCTTCGCAGATATGACGGGTGGGGAAACCAGTTCGTGTCCCGGGGGGAGGGCAGGAGGGGTGCCCGAGGCACACGTTGGTGGGTCCTGCCTCGGTCGCCTTGACCCGGGGCGAGGCCCGGGCTCGGATCCTTAGGGCCGGGGCGAGTCGTCCGCCTCCCTAGTCGTTCCGCTCAGCTCCGGGTCTGGTTCGTCGTGAGGTCGCCTCTTAAGGTTCGCACAGGAGCACACCAGCTCCCTCCACGGTCTTTTCCTCGGCCGAAACCGTCGCAGCACCTCGTCACCCAGTGTGTACCGTCCGTTAAGCTTCTTCACTCAGGCGGCCATTTTGGGAGAGCGCCAGGCGATTCTCTGTCCACCTTCGCCTCGACGTATCTTCGTGCCCGGCTTTCGAATGTTTTCACCGCCTGGACCGAGTGAGCACCGCGGTTCCCTCTAAGCATAGAGGTAATATTTAAGTTTTATAATTAGCGATATCAGGCAATTTATCAGGATTCATGCGGCGATCGAGGAAGCGTCGAAAGGCTACGTCCTCCTCATCGCGCTGCTAGCCACGCCCGTGAAAAGCCAATTTAATGAAATATGCATATTTCAATTTGAACTGCAATTTCTGACGTCACATCACATTGCAGCAGAGTTTACCTTTTTGACATGTGGGCAGAGCCATGTGAAAATGGGCAGAGTCTTGTGTGACTGGGCGGTGCATACATCTCATGGTTTTTTATTTTCAAATGTAGGCGGGTATGGGGAGAGGGTGCTGATCTCTCCATTTATTTTCTATAGGCTTGCCTGGCAGGGGACAGCACCTCACTTATTCAGCCTTCATGGTGGCGCTGCCCCTCGGGAGTGGCAGCGTCACCATTAAGGCTGAAATGGTGAGGCCACTGGAAGCGGAGGCCTTTTTCCTAAAGACTGAAACTCCTGCGAAGGCGCGCGAGCTTCAGTATTTAGAAAACAAGGACTCTGCTGCCAGCGGCTTCACGTTTCTCTCCATAACGGTGGTGCCGGCCCACGGGTATCTCTTGCTTGAAAGGATGCCTCGCAGGTGCAGCGCCACCATTATGGATGAAAGGCATTTTTTTCTGAAGCCTCAAGATCTCGCACACAAGCGAGTGCTTCAGGCTTTAAAAAACAATCCTTGTCATGTAGTGGCTGGGGCTGCCAGGGGAGACTAGTAAGCCCCTGCAGGGCCCCGCCTCAAAGCGAGATTTCGGCTGGCCCAGGCCCACTTAAAGCCCTGCACCTGGCCACTCCTGCCCCCCCGAACGCCTTGCCGCTCCTGCTCTCGTGCGGCCGCTCCTGCTCGCCCTATCCTGCCTCTGTGCGCTCATCCATTGCCACTTCCTGCCCATAGGAGCCATCTCCTGGGTCAATTTATAAAACCCCCCCACATTTCAAGGGCCTGGAACCTCTTTATTGCACCCATAGGTGGGTGCAGCTTATTTATCATTTACCAGTAACTGCTTGATTCGCTTCTAATTATTGATAAATATTCCCAGCTACATCTATTCATCTACTACTTGGAAGCGCTCTTTTCCAATTCTCCCCTGAAACTAGCAGGATCTGATCTTTATTATGGAGCAGCATATGTGTTTATATGTATTTCCTTGTATTGGCAGCACTTTAAGTAGACCCCGTGTTCTGCAGCCACTGTAAGCAGATCTGGGTCTAGTCCATTAGTACTAAATCCGCTGCATCACCAGCAGCGCAAGGAGAGCCATCCCAGCTGTGGCAGAAATGCTGTGTAGCCTCCAGTCCATCAGGTAAATATTAAATAGCAGGAGGGCTAAGACACCCCCCTGGCCACTCCTGCTCTCCCCGGCCTCCAATCCTCAAGATTTTCAGTCCACATTCCCTCTAAATCGAAACACACCGGGCCTCATTACGACCCAGGCGGATTTCGCGGTGCTAAATGCACCGCGAAGCATGGCGGAAAGCCGCCGATAGCGCCATGGGGGTTGGCGGATTTACCGCCCCATTCCGACCTTGGCGGGGCGGTAAATCCCCAATCCCCATTCTGCCCTTCCCCATTCCCATTTTTGCCCCATAGGGTATAATGGGAGTGGGGAAGGAGTTAATTACGCCACCGTAAAATACGGTGGCGTAATTAACAACGAGGTCCCGTAGCGCCATGGTTTTCTCCGCCTGGTAAAACCAGCCGGAAAAGGCCGCCATGGCGCTACGGGAACTCGTAGTATGGCGGAGAGGTACGCCATGCACTACGCTGGCATAAAACCCTCTCCGCCAGGGTCCTAATGAGGCCCACCCTAATTTTTAATTCACAATGAAGTAGCAGATCCCTTAATGTTTTGCTGCCATTTTAGCCAAAGACGCTCTCTTTGGACCGTGGTTACCCCCTGTGACCACTAGAGGGAGATCCTGTTCCCTGAGTCCTTTTCTCTACAGCTGGCGCTCACTTTGTCATTTCTGTTGCGTTTTACAACAGATTTTGAAAGCGAGCGCCAGCTGCAGCATACAAGGCTCTTTTCTCCTGCTTTTGAAACCATAAAAAAAGATGGTAATTTGAAGGGTTGAGCCGCTCTCCCTTTTATTGTATAGGGACTTGTATACTCTCTCGCTATCCGATGGTAGTTTGCTTTGTTCAGCCGCTCTCCCTTTTCTTGTATAGGGACTTGTATACTCTCTCACTATTAGATGGTAGTTTGAAGGGTTGAGCCACTCTCCCTTTTTTTTGTATAGGGCTTGTATACTTTTTTACTATCCGCTGGTACATTGCATGGTTCAGCCGCTCTCCCTTTTCTCGTATAGGGACTTGTATACTCTCTCACTATTAGATGGTAGTTAGAAGGGTTGAGCCGCTCTCCCTTTTCTTGTATAAGGGCTTGTGCTAATTTCCCTTATCTTTTGATGCCCCCAGCAACTTTGCTGGATATCTAGGATTTGATTTTTTTTCTACCTCGGAAGAGTGTGAGCCTTTTTTTCCACTCTTCCATGTATTTTGATGTGTGTTTTTCTTTTGTGTACTTTGGTTATGGAGTTTTAGCACAACTCCATAATCATCTTTTTCTCACCTTCAGTGCAGTGGCACAGGGGTGTCTTTCAGACTTCCCAAGGTTTAAATACCTCTCTGGGACTGACTACCGTCTCCCAGAGCATGTAAAGTTAAATTGATTTTACTAGTCTCTTTAAATTTACTGACCCAGCACACCCCATCTTCCTATAGAGTGTTGGAGGGGGCTTCCCCCGAGTCAAAACACTCATGTAATAGTCAAATGTTACCTTTTCCTACTTTAAATGGCTGGTGGCAGTGGTTTAGATCAAACTACCATGATTTTTCCCGACCGTGAACAACGGTATCTAAAAATAGGGGCAGCCATTTCTTTTCAATATGGCGCCCAAGACCACTCTGGTCGACTTTTTTCACCATTTCTTTCAGGAAAGGTCCTTCTTGTGTTTTTCTCTGCGCGCCAAACCAGGTTTGGTCCCTTTGTTCGTTGGTCTTTGGCAGGCTTCAGTGCTGAAGCCCTCCTCTGGCGCCTGAGTGACTGGGGTGAACAGGATGTGAGGGAGGTGCACAAAACTCCCTGTGCTTAGTCTCCTAGGAGACCTGAATGCACTCTGACGTGATGGGCCGGCTGGCTGTCCGGCAAGGACAGCCACCCTGCTGTGTGAGTGACAGCCAGGCTGGAATGTATGGGGTGAAAATTGTTTAAAAGCAGGTCTCTTGGACTTGGAAAGCAGAGTCGACCACTGGAACGAAAGAACCGAAGACGAGCTGAAGAAAGAGGACTGCTGCAACTCCTGGACGACCGGTGAAGCCCTGCTGCAGGTCCGAATTGCCTGAAACTCCATCGACAGAGAAGCCCTTGAAGGTTAACTTCTTCTCTTTAGTTTGGTGGGAACAACTAACTCGCAAGCCACCTGGACACCCTCCCCATCTGGTCGAATTTTCATCAGATTGCTGTTGAAAACCGGATAGCCAGAGGTAAGGAAATCAGCTTGCGGACTTTAAGACACTCACACCTTACACCAACGTCTTGCTAAAGCTTTTGGCCTCATCCCTGGGCAGTGCAGGAACCGCCCGACATCCTCCTTCTTGTCCCCTCGACTGAAGCTCAGAAACAGCGAGATCTGCTCGAACTGCCAGGAACAACTGCCTCAGCTACAGCTCTTCTTTATTGAAAAGGTACTGTGCAAACGCGGTCCGGAAATCTTTTCGGCCATCGATAAAGTTTGTGGAACTTCTCTTCTTCGAAGGTTTGTCCTTCCCTAAACATTCGTCAAACTTTTCGCCTAGCCAAATTCTTTTAAAATCTGTGGCAAAGACTTAACCGTTATCTACCAGAACTGTGCTATCCTATACAAGGACTCTGAACCATTGACTTTGGCCCGGGCCTATTGAGAAGAATTGCTGGTTGTAGTTAACTAAAACCCTTTGCCCTGCCTATGAATGTATTTGGGCTGCCGTTCTTCCTTGTCTTTTATCCCTTTTATAAGTAACTGAAGTGCCATTTTGCTCCCACTTCAGGGGAGCTGAACGTGTTCAGTAACATATTGGTGGTGTATTTTTGTTTATCTGTATGTGATGTTCAACTGCTCTTGCTAGTGGAATGTTTTCTAACTGACTGTGTGAATAAATGTATATTGTTTTTTTTCCTAGAAACCTTTAATAAGTGTTTGTTTGAATCACTGTAATTGTTGGTCCTTTGTGTAACTTGTTCTACTGCTCACTTAAACTCTTGAGATAAGTCTGGCTGCTCAGCCATCACTTCCAATTTACTGCGTAGTACAGGCTTGTACCAAAGGTGTAATTGTACTTACACTTGTAGTCTTAATTGTGTGTAGTGTTCCCCAAGGGTACTGCAAATGATTCTGGCTATCAGCATGCGCTCCATCATCGCCAGGGGCACAGACTTCCAGAGTGCCCCTTACCAGGAGACTGTCACTACGGACGCTTCCCTGGAGGGGTGGGAAGCACACACTGGTCGTCTCCACGCCAGAGGCCTGTGGCTGCCGGGGGAGTAGGCGCTACATATCAATGTACTGGAATTACGGGCTATGTTTTGGACCCGCACGTCTTTTCTTCCGTCCCTCAGGGGCAAAGTGGTGAGGGTATTCATGGACAATACCACCACAATGTTTTACATCCAGAAGCAGGGGGGCACCAGATACCCGGCGCTCTCCAGAGAGGCGCACAAGTTGTGGCACTGGGCTGTCGCCCAGGGATGTTCCTCATTCTTTTTTACCTGGCGGGAGTCAAAAATACTGTCGCCTACTCCCTCAGCAGGGAGCTGCGCTCTTGCCCCGAGTGGGAGCTTCGACAGGATCAAGTGGACGATCTCTTCCTCAGGTGGGGCAGTGCCCATATCGTTCTGTTTGTATTTGTCGCAAAGTGCCAGAGGTTCGCCAGCAGGTTCCCCTAGCTAAGGAGCATGCTGGACGCATTTTCCTTCCCTTGGGAAGGCCTGTTCCTGTACGCATTCCCTCCGTTGCCGCTGCTATTATGACTCATCAGTCAACTCAGCCGGTGCAGTATGATCCTCGTTGCGCAGAGTGGCCGAGGCAAATATGGTGCCCGTACCTTCTCAGCATGTCCGCGTCCCATCCAGTCAGCAGTGGTCGTGGATCTTCTCGCCAGGGAAGGCGGCGCAATTCTGCACCATGACCCATGATCACTGAACCTGAAGGCCCGGCTCCTGCAGCATTAGAATTTGGTGGTTGCGAGCTGCCTGCGGACTGCAGGGAGGTCCTCACCAAGGACAGAGCGTAGGACACAAATGGAATCGTTTTGCGACTTGGTGCCGGTCGCAGAAGATTAACCCTTTTAGGGTCACGGCTCCACAAGTCCTTCCGTACCTGTTGTTGGCTAAATCAGTGCAGGCTCATGCCTCCATCAAGGTACATTTGGCGGCTATATACCACTACACCAGGACTCCGGGACAGTTTCCTCTTTGGTCCCACCGTCTAGTGAAGGAGTTCATCAAAGGACTGTTCAGTTTGCTCCCGCTGGTGAAGGGTCCTGCCCCAGCGTGGGAACTAGATGTGGTGCTTAACAGGCTCATGGGGGGCCCCATTTGAGCCGATGCAGCAAGTTCCACTTAAGTTACTGTCTTGGAAGACAGCTTTCCTCGTGGCCATCACCTCTGCCAGGAGAGTAGGTGAGAACCAGGTCCTGTCCTGCAAGCAACCTTATTTGACTTTCCAAGAGACGAGGGTGGTGCTGCGGACACACCCCTCCTTCATGCCCAAGGTTCCGTCGGAATTTCATCTCAATGAGCCCTTGGTGTTGCCTGTGTTTTTTCTGATGCCTTCGTCACTGGCTTCCATATCTAGGTGGCTCTCCGGCTGCATCACTCATTGTCACCGGGTGGCAAACCGACCGCTGCCTGGCCATCCGAGAGCCCATTCTACCAGAGCGATCGCTGCTATGACAGCGTTCCTGTCTGGTGTGCCCCTGCTGGACATCTACAGGGCTGCTACGTGGAAGTCTACGCACACCTTAACAAAATTCTAATGCATCGATGTGGATTCCATGGAGGAGTCCAGAGTCGGCCGAGCAGTGCTACGCAAACTGTTCACTTGAAGGTGAGCTTGGTGAGGAGGTAAGAGTAATAGCTTCTGTTGAGCCTTGCATGGATTCACATGCAAACCCTCCCTCTTGCCCCTCTGTGGCTCTTCTCGGTTATACTGCCACTTTACGTGCTACCAAATCTGAAGATGGCTGCCAGAGGAGGGGCTTGGGGAGAGGGCAGCCATTGGCTAGGGGCAGTATGTCCCAGAGATCAGGGATTGGTTTATAGGAGAAAGACAGTTTATAAACAAAAGTAAAACTGTTCTATTACCAAGGATTCCCAGCCTGACGACGGGGAATATTCATGAGCATGTGAATCAATGCCAGACCCATGCTTGAGAACAACAGTTGCAGGTAAGTAACTTGTTCCTTTTCTTGTATAGGGGTGTGTATACTCTCTCGCTATCCGATGATAGTTTGCTTTGTTCAGCCGCTCTCCCTTTTCTTGTATAGGGACTTTTTGCCACCCTGTTTGCCAAGCCCCCATCCTAGGAACCCTTCCAAAAAAAGAATACAATTTCAAGATGGAACATCGAATAGGATAGGATGATAGACTGATGCAATTCAAAAAACTTAATTCCTCACAAACCCCTGCGCCAGGTGGGCTATCCAACAATACCTTCTAAATCCGGAAGCATGGAGTGATTCCTGCACTTCCTTGTTCTCCACGATAATGGACACAAACCAGATTCCATCGCCGGAAAAACTGCAACGTTGATTCCTAGACAGAGCTTCTGCAAATAACTACCGTCTGCTTGCCATGGTGGATCCATTGGGAAATCTCTTTGCTTGAGTACTGCTCAGACAACACAATGGGCAAAACAACCCAATAGAATGGATCCTAGGCAGCCCGAGTTCCTTACAGGCGCAGGAACTAACATCAATCTTCTGCTAATAAATCTCCTAAAATTGGAAGCAATGAGGGCGAAAACGAAAATCTATGCTGTTTTCATAGATTTAAAAAAATGTTTGACAGTGTTGACCATCAGAGATTGTGGCTGAAGCTACGGATGTGGAATTGTCCACCGGACCTGATATCTGCCATTCAAGAGCTGTACTCTGCTACGTCAATTCAGGTCAGGCTATCTAACCAAGGTGCATTATCCAAGAAAATCGTCACATGGAACGAACTAAAACAGGGCTGCCGACCTGCTGCATTTCTGTTCAACTTGTATATCTCTGATCTGAATACATCCCAACATGAAGTACGAGCATTTCCACCAATCCTAAATGGTACTGCTATAACCTGGATGATATATGCAGATTACCTTGTGTTGTTAGACAAAACACTGATTGGTCCTCAACGTAGTCTAAATGCACTTTTCAACTACCTGGGTATCAATGGGCTAACCATCAACTCTACAAAAACTCAAACAATGGGCCTCGTTACGAGGAGGGCGGTAAGGGTTTAACGGTGCCAGTAAAGGTGCCGGAGCCGTCAACTCCCGCGACGAGACCAGGATGCTAACAACGTTGTTAGCATTCTCCCCATTCCCACTGAGCCCTATAGGGACTCGAATGGGAATGGGGATGTACCGGGTCCGGGTTCCTTGAATGAGGAATTACCGGGCCCTCCAAGGATGGAATGGCCTGGTAATTCCTCATTCAAGGGACCCGGTAAGGGGGTAGCCATGCCACGATTAGCGGCATGGTTACCTCCTTCCTCATAATGACCCCCAATGTCTTTCCCTAACCGGCAAGGGCACCGTAAAGAGAATTGTTCCCTTTATTTGGGCCTAACCAAGTTGACACAAGTACAAAAGATCAAATATCTAGGGGTATGGATCAATATTGCTTTAGACGAACATGATTGGGGAAATGCCCTTCACACTAAAGTGCACTCTTTGGCGCGTCAAACCTACCTACTACATTGACATTTCTTGCGTTTGAGGCTTAACCGCCTTCCGACAAGAGAAGTATTAACACACCGAAAAGAACTAAAAGCAGATCTGAATTACTGTCGTTTCTTAACCAAGCAGAAACCATACAACATATTCTTATGGACTGGGAGGCGCTGGCTGAAACGAGACACCACTATCGGAACACATTGCAAACAGATGCGACACCGATGTCCAAAGACGATCGCTGGTCCTCTTTGCTACTAGGCGAAGAAAAATCACGTATATTCAGGGTACTCCAATTTTGGCTGGAAGTAACGACTTTGAAGAATTTTTTATTCCAGAACCTTATATATTTGACGAATTGGATAACTACAGATGTTTTGTAGTAAAAGGTTTGTAATAAACCAGATTACTTATTTAAAAAAGAAAGTATAGGGACTGGCATACTCTCTCGCTATCAGATGGTAGTTTGCATTGTTCAGCCGCTCTCTTTCTTGTATACAGACTTGTATGCTTTCTCGCCATCAGATGGTGGATTGCATGGTGCAGGCGCTCTCTCTTTTCTTGTATAGGGGGCTTGTATAATCTCTCGTATAACAGATTATACATTGCATGGTTCAGCCACCATCTCCTTTTCTTGTATAGGGACTTGTATAATCTCTTGCTATCAGATGATATGATATGATATGGCATTTATAACATGCCTATACACAAGTGTTTCAAAACGCGACACGGCAAGGGAGGGGCAACACAGGGAGGACAGACAACGATCCTACTAGGCCAGGTATCATTCAGATCACGCAAGTGCATGGGAAGGGGGAAGGGGGAAGGGGGAAGGTGATAATTGCGGGGGGACAGTGCATTACATGGAAAATAAAATAAATACAATAAGTAAAGGTATCGGCCAGCAAGTGGCAAGTTCAAAGGTAAGTGCAGGATCAGGTGTCAAGTGCTGGTAGTGGGACTGTAGGGATACAGAAACAGTCACCAAATGCTGGGTTTGCCAGGAGGGCAGTGCATGTGTGTGACTGGCGGGGGAGGGACCTGGGCCCAAGATCAGAGGGTGGCCAGGTAGCCAGTACAGTTCAAAATTCAGCCAGGAGGTCAGCAGGGGAGAAGAGGAGAGAAAGCTAAAGCAAAGAGAAAGGTTTTGAGGTGCTTCCGGAACCGGAGATGGTTCTCCTCAAGTTTCAGGGAGGCAGGAAGGCTGTTCCAGAGGGAGGCCCTAGCTGAAGAAAGAGATCTACTGCCAACTCGTTGCTTGGAGAAGCGACTGACCCTGAGGGAGTTGGAGGCGGATGAGCAAAGATTTCGAGAAGAAAGATATTTGGGAAGAGAGAGTTGAAGATATTGGGGCCCTTGGCCCCAGAAGGCCTTGTGGACAATGCAGAGGGTTTTGAACTTAATCCTCGCAGCCACGCGGAGCCAGTGCAGAGATTTCAGTCCTGGAGAGATACGATCCCAGGGCTTGAGGCCAAAGACAAGTCTCGCAGTCCTGTTCTGGATGAGTTGCAGAGGGTGGAGAGTAGAGGCAGGCAGATTTAGAAAGACGCTGTTGCAATAGTCCAGCCTAGAGAGAACCAGAGCTCTGGAGACAGTGAGCTTCTGGGGGAAAGAGAGGAAAGGAAGAATACCTCTAAGGAGGTGAAGCTGGTAGTGTGACTTCTTAGAGACGTCAAAGATGTGTGGAGCTAAGGAGAGTGTGGAGTCGAAGATGACCATGAGGTTTTTTGCATTGCAGGTGGGGGCAGGGAGAGGGCCAAGGGAGGCCGGCCAGAGAGCGACAGGAAAGGTGGGAGTGGGTGTGCCGACGAGGAGAATCCCAGTCTTACTGGCATGAAGGCAGAGATCATTGGCGGCAAACCACTCCTGGATGGCAGACACAGTCAGTGATGAGAGAAGGAGAAGAGGTGGCCGATGTTGGCCTGAAAATGAGTGTCATCCGCATAGCACTGACAGTTGGGGCAGAGAGCGGCATTGCAGTGGGCAAGGAGTTCCAGGTATTGGTTGAACAGCCAGGGAGAGAGATTAGACCCCTGTGGGACACCACAGGTAGTAAAAAAGATGGCAGCGAGGAAGGACCCAAGCTGGACCTGGGAGGGTCGGTCAGAGAGGAAAGAAGTCAACCACGCCAGGGCCTGACTGGTAATACCAGGTTATCACAGAGACGGTTGTGCAGGTTGGCATGGTTGACCATATCAAAGGCAGAGGAGAGAAGAAGTAAGATGAGGACACAGGGGGTGTTAGAGTCAAGGTTGGAGAGCAGGTCTTCACAGATGTTCAGGAGAGCAGTTCCCGTGCTTCTGGCAGCTCTGAAGCCAGACTGATGGTCATGAAGACAACCAACAGATTCAGTGTGAAGATTAAGCTGGGAGATGGCCAGATTCTCCAGGAGCTTGCCCAGGAAGGGAGTGATTGTGTTCGGGTGATAGTTAGCCGGGCAGGAGGTGTCGGCAGAGGGTTTCTTAAGAAGAGGGTGCACAAGGGAGTGCTTCAGGGGGGATGGGAAGACTCCACTGGCGAAGGAGTGATTGCAGAACTCAGCCAGGGCAGGAGCCAGGGAGTCAATGTGGTCCTTGATGGTTTTGGAGGAACAGGGGAGAACCTGTTTTGATGAGATTTTCATAGATCAGACTTGTCTAGAAACCTCATCTGTGGAGAAAAGGGGAAAGGCAGAGAAGGAGGGAGGAGAGATGGCTGCAGAAGAGCCAGAAGAAGAGCAGGGAGGCTAGATAGTACATTGCATGGGTCAGCCCCTCGCTTTTCTTATATAGGGACTTGTATACTCTCTCGCTGTCAGCTGGTACATTGCAGGGCCCAGCCGCTCACGCTTTTCTGGTATAGGGACTTGTATACTCTCTTGCTGTCAGCTGGTACATTGCAGGGCTCAGCCGCTCACGCTTTTCTTGTATAGGGACTTGTATACTCTCTCGCTGTCAGCTGGTACATTGCAGGGCTCAGCCGCTCACGCTTTTCTTGTATAGGGACTTGTATACTCTCTCGCTGTCAGCTAGCACATTGCAGGTCTCAGCTGCTCTCGCTTTTCTTGTATACTCTCTCGCTATCCTATGGTAGTTTGCTTTGTTCAGCCACTCTTCCTTTTCTTGTATAGGGACTTGTATACTCTGCAACACTTTGGGATAGTGTTGTTAATATTAGCCTGCGCCCCATTGAGATAGAACTGTGAATATTAGCCTGCGTCCCTTTGAGATTGAACTGTGAAGATTGTCCTGCTCCACGTTGGGATAGAACTGTGAATATTAGCATGTGCCTCATTGAGATAGAACTGTGAATATTGGCCTGCGTTACATTAAAATAGAGCACCTATCTTGCCCCCTCAGTCTCTGGCCAGCCTCCCTTGGCCCTCCTCCTGCTCCCACTTTCGAGGGTAAGGGTTATCTTTGACTCCACACTCTCCTTCTCTCCTCACATCTCTGTCTCTAAGAAGAAGAACTACCAACTGCACCTCCCCAGAGGTATTCTCCCTCTCCTCTCCTTCCCCCAGAAGCTCACTGTTTCTAGAGCCCTGGTTCTCTCTAGGCTGGACTACTATAACAGCCTCTACTGTCCATCCTCTGCAACTCATCCAGAACAGGACTGCGAGACTTGTCCAAGGACCGTATCTCTCCAACACTGAAATCCCTCCATTGGCTCCCTGTGGCTGCAAGGATCAAATTCAACACCCTTTGCATTGTACCCAAGGCCTTCTGAGACCTGTGCCCAAAATATCTACATTTTTCTCTTCTGAAGTATCTTCCTACTCAAGATCATCGCTCCTCCAACTCTTTGAGGGTCAGGCGCTTTTCCAAGCAACAAGCTCAGGACAGATCTCTCTTTTCGGTGGGCGCCTCCCTCTGGAACAGCCTCCCTGCCTCTCTGAAACTTGAGCAGAATCATCTCTGGTTCCGGAAGCAGCTCAGGATTCTCCTCTTTGCTTCTGCCTTTTCTCTTCCTCGCTGATCTCAGTTTGATACTGCACTGGTTACCTGGCTACCCTCTGAACTACGGGCCCAGGTCCCTGCCCCTGCCCCCAGCTGCACACCTGCACTCCCTCCTGGCAACCCTGCACTTAGTGCAGGTAAGAGGTCTGTAGCTGTTAGGGCGAATTCTGTGCTAATTCCCTTCTGCCTTACAGACCCCCCAGCTCTTTTGCTGAACTTTAGGACTTTGAATTTTTATCCTGGCGAGAGTGAGACCTTTTTCCCCACTCTCTCATGTATTTTTATTTGATTTGAACCCTGTGTTTCTTTTGGTTTTGGAGTCTGACAAACTCCATCGGCATCATCTTTTTTTATGCTGTACTGCACTTGATTAAGCTCTATGTATATAACACTATGGATAGGACACACTAGGGTATGCAAGTACAACAGTAAGTATCCTGCACTGCACTCGATTAAGCTCTATGTATGTATCCCTACAGATGGGATACATTAGGGTATGCGAGTACCACAGTAAGTATGCTGTACTGCACTTGATTAAGCTCTATGTATATATCCCTACAGATAGGATACATTAGGGTATGCGAGTACCATGCTCTCGATTAAGCTCTATGGCCCTCATTACAACACCGGCGCTAAACCATGGCGCTATTAGCACCATGGTTGGTGCCGGTATTGTAACGAGTCCGCCAATGTTCAATGGGGAATTACCACCCCATTCCAAGGTTGGCGGGGCGGTAATTCCCCATTGAACATTGGCCCTTCCCCATTCCCATTTTTGCCGCATAGGGCTCAATGGGACTGGGGAAGGTGGTAAGTACGGTACCGCAAATTGCAGTACCGTACTTACCTCGAGAGTCCCTTTGCAGGTCCCTACTTTAACGGCTGGTCTAGACCAGCCGTTCAGGTCGGGTCCCGCAAAGGGACCTCGTAGTAAGGTGCTAAGTGGTTAACGGCGCCGCAGCCTTTTACGGCGCCATTAACCACTTAGCGCCAGGGTCGTAATGAGGCCTTATGTATATATCCCTACAGGTAGGATACATTAGGGTATGCGAGTACCACAGTAAGTATGCTGCACTGCACTCGATTAAGCTCTATGTATATATCCCTACAGATAGGATACATTAGGGTATGCGAGTACCATGCACTCGATTAAGCTCTATGTATATATCCCTACAGATAGGATACATTAGGGTATGCGAGTACTGCAGTAAGTATGCTGCACTGCACTCGATTACGCTCTATGTATGTATCCCTACAGAAAGGATCAATTAGGGTATGCTGTACTGCACTCGATTACGCTCTATGTATATGTCACTGTAGAGAGGATACATTAGGTTATGCGAGTACCACAATAAGTATGCTGTACTGCACTCGATTAAGCTCTATGTATATATCCCTACAGGTAGGATACATTAGGGTATGCGAGTACCACAGTAAGTATGCTGCACTGCACTCGATTAAGCTCTATGTATGTATCCCTACAGATGGGATACATTAGGGTATGCGAGTAGTGCAGTAAGTATGCTGTACTGCACTCGATTACGCTCTATGTATGTATCCCTACAGAAAGGATCAATTAGGGTATGCTGTACTGCACTCGATTACGCTCTATGTATATGTCACTGCGGAGAGGATACATTAGGTTATGCGAGTACCACAATAAGTATGCTGTACTGCACTTGATTTAAGCTCTATGTATATATCCCTACAGGTAGGATACATTAGGGTATGCGAGTACCACAGTAAGTATGCTGCACTGCACTCGATTAAGCTCTATGTATATGTCACTGCGGAGAGGATACATTAGGTTATGCGAGTACCACAATAAGTATGCTGTACTGCACTTGATTTAAGCTCTATGTATATATCCCTACAGGTAGGATACATTAGGGTATGCGAGTACCACAGTAAGTATGCTGTACTGCACTCGATTTAAGCTCTATGTATATATCACTACAGATAGGATACATTAGGGTATGTACCAGTTCACATAATCAGTTGTGATAAGTCTTACACATGTTATCATCTCCCAGTGCTCGATATATGCTAAATAACAGCGCATTCCATAAAAGGATGATTACATAGAGTTAACATACAGTTGACATATCACAAAGGGCCTCATCACGAGTTGGGCAGTAACGCCGGCGCTATTAGCGCCGGCGCTAATAGCCCTACCGCCAAACCCCCCCAGCGCTATTGGTGCCGTATCACAGGTTTGGCGGAACGGTTATTGCCCATTCCCCATTGGGCCCATTCGGGAATTCCTCGTTCCCCATTGGGGAAAATTTGCGCTATCGGTAAATGCGCCATGAGGCAGCAAGATAGAAGTGTAAAAGAGATAGGGTAACGAGTATCGGGTGCAGTCCTGGTGAGGTAGCGTGGGTGTTAGCGTAATTTCTTCGTAACCAATTTAACATGTTACGTCTGAATTTAGGATAACGTTGTTCAGTTCTAATGTCTAATGGGAGTGCATTCCAGGATAGAGCTGCTTTGACCGGGAAGCTGGCGCCGCCTGCTGTGGTTCGTTTGAATCTAGGAATCTCTAGGAGGCGGGCATTGGCAGATCTAGCTGGTTGTGTTGAGGTTCTCCTGTTTATTCTTTCTGAGAGATATGGTGGTGCTATGTTGTTCAGGCACTTGGACGTAAGTGAAGCTGTTTCAAGAAGAATCCTGTTGTTTATTTTTAACCAATGGACATCTCTTCTGAATTTGGAGATGTGCTGTCTGTTGGGGATATTCAGGGCTGCTCTTAACACATTGTTTTGCAACCTTTGGATTTTGTCAATGATGTATTTGTTAGCGCCTAAGTACAAAGCATTACAATAGTCCAGTCTGGACATTATAAGTGCGTTAGCCAAGGTGATGCAGCTAGTTTCGGAGAGAAATGGTCTGCAAGCTCGGATGAGCTTGCATGTGTAAGCAGTTGAGGACGCTAGTGAGTTAACTTGTTTCTTAAGGGTTAAAGTGGAATCAAGGTAGAAACCTAACATTTTAACTATGGGCATCACCTTTACTGTCAATATTGAAAGAGGCATAACTGGGGCTGAGTTTTTTTTGGGTTCGCTTCTGAACCTAGGGTCAGTATCTCGGTTTTGTCGTCATTCAAGCAGAGGCCATGGGATGCCATCCCTGCCTCAATGAGGAGGTATTTTTTGTTTACTAAGGCCGTGTCCTCGAGAAAGTTGCCCGAAATGGGAATGAGGATCAGGGTGTCATCTGCATAATTTGTGTAGGTGACACCCAGTCTGGCCCAACTTGTCGAACAGGGGCTTGGTAAAGATATTATACATAGTAGGTGAGATGCAGGATCCTTGTGGTACGCCGCAGGATGTTTGTATAGGGTCAGCGTAGGCTCAAGGGGAAAAGACTTTCATCGTGCGGTTTGCTAGTAAGGACTGGAGTCAGGTTATGGCATCACTTGAGAAATGGGCAGCCGACCTGAGATGATTGCATAAGACTTTGTGATCCACCAGGTCGAAGGCTGCAGATAGGTTAAGGAGGCGTAGCATAGTGTAAAGGAGGAGTAGCATAGTGTAAAGTAAGAGGTGGAACAACTGAGGGAGGTTTCCAGGTGAGTTTAATCCAAACGGGCCCACCAGCTTTAACCATTGCCGGTTGCCGGTTGCCGGGGTGCTTGGCACAGGCAAGGCGGCCACGAGGTACGTCGGGAAGGCGAAAAGACGGTTAAACTGGTTATCCCCACCAGTCAAAGGAAGAAGACTCTCCGGCGGGAGATCTCCTCTGTCGTTGGGAAAAGTGGTGAGGCGGTCCAGCAGGGCTCCACCGGTGGTGGTGTCGTGGCAGGTCGGCTCAGCTTCTCCCTCGTCGGATTCTTAGGTCCTGTGGCGACTTCTGAAGTTCCAGTCCCCAAAGCCCTGCTTTTATGCAGCAAACCCCCATTCACTCAGCCTAGCAGTCACTCAAACATGCTAAGTGGTGAGCCGGCCGGCTCACCACTTAGGCCAATAAGGATGGAGTGCGACTTGAGTTGCCTAGGCAACTCAGTCCAGGGTGCCTAAATTCCCCTCCACCCCTCCTAAGTACCCCAAACAGAGTGGCACCACTTTGGAGGGCTTCTGTGGAGAAGCCCGCCAAAAAGTGGAACAAAGTGCTCGACTTGGGTTGGAGTCACAGAAGAGAACACAAACGCCATTTTAGAATCAAGTTTTGGCAAAAAATACCAACCGGAGAATTAATATTAATTAAATAAACCGGCGGTATGTTCGAGGCTACCGTAAATAATTAAATAATTATAGTAGCCTAAAACAATGGGAAATCCCATAGGAAAATATTCGCGGTTGAATATAAAAAGTAGTATCCACTGCCACCAGCCAAAACTCGATCAGGGGGGACGGAGATGTGCCCCCTCGACTAACAGACCCTGGGGCAATCGAATTGCCCCAGCCAGTACGTCCACAATATGATGATTTGTACTGGTTTAGTTCATACGATTTGACTAGTAAAGTCAATGGTGACTTTACATGCCCTGGGAGACAGTAGTCAGTCCCAGGGTATGGAGTCTGTACTGGGGGGGTCACTATGACACCCCTGTGTCACTGTACTGAGGGTGTTGTGTAACACACATCACAAAACACATGAAGCCCTATGGGGTAAAAGACCCCATAGCCCATTAAACACATCTAGATCCAAAGAAACACACTCAAATCATGTCCAAGAGTGAGGGTAAAAGAGTCTCACTCTTGGCAGGAGAAAAAAATAAACCCCAAAAATCCAGCAAAGCTGCTGGGGGACTTACTAGGTTAGTAAATTCAGCCTAAACAGAGAATTCTCCCTAACACAAACGACCCATGTCGGGCGGTCCCGGCACCTGGTGGGCCCATCCCCGGTGACTGGAGGCGGGCCACCACATTGGCGACGAGGGCGGTTGGGCCCTGCGCACCGGTGCATGTGTTGATCGCTGTGAGCCCGTGGATGTAATCGATCCTGTGGCATTGGCCGTTGGAGGAGGAGGAAGTGTCTGGCCTCTTGCGGGTGGCCCAGGGACCTTGTGCCGTTGCTAAGGCACAGATCGCCTGGTGCCTGCGGGAGTGGCTCAATTCTAGGCCAGCGGCTGTTGCGTGGCAGGACCCGGCACAGATCGCTTGGTGCCTGCAGGAGCGGCTCAATTCTGGGCCAGCGGCTGCCGCGCGGCAGGAGCAGCGTGGAGACCGCAGCCCGGAGCGTGAAAAAGGGGCAGAGCTGGGAGGCCCGGGCCCAAGACGGTAACAATACCCATAGCCTGTCTGAAGCGGAAGCCGGCGGGTGTGCCCCCATCGAGGCCCGAACTCGCCAAGCGAGAAACAGTGTTCGGCCCAGCCCGGCATGCGGCCGGGGAGGGAGGGTGCACTCCGCAGAGACAAAGGAAGGGGCGTAGCCCATACAACCGGGCCTGCGGTGGTGAATCCCATGGGCCACACATGGCAGCTGGCCATAACAGGAAACCACGGGGGTGTTGGCCGCGTGGAAGTGCAGCGACTGAACAAATATCCATCAGCTGCTGAGGAAGCTGCGTAGAGGTGTGCTGCAGCCCCGGAACAAAGGAAGCGGGTGGGGCCAACCCTCCATTGAGCTCCCTCATGTTGGTAACAACGGGAGATTTCCCTGGAAAGGGCGGATGGCCACATTCA
Source organism: Ambystoma mexicanum (assembly GCF_040938575.1). Lineage (NCBI taxonomy): Eukaryota > Metazoa > Chordata > Amphibia > Caudata > Ambystomatidae > Ambystoma > Ambystoma mexicanum. The sequence continues at coordinate 1,308,492,684 of NC_090926.1, read as the reverse complement.
AACACAGCCACCTGGGGAAATGACATACAACTTGATCAGGCCGGTGAAACGCCTACAATAACAAGGAGGCGTGTCCTTCTACTGAGAGTCCCCCGCTCATAAGGCACAACAGAAAGGGACGGTTGCTGTGTTTCCTCACCAGCCACTTGCCAACTGAAGGTAGCAGCTCCTCAAGGAGTGCTTTTGCGCCTTCACAAAACGGTCAAAAAGGGGGGTCAAGTCACCTGAGGCCCGTTGACTGAACACACCCCAGGCCTCATCAGCAGTGGTAAGATCCAGAATCCCGCCCAGCGTCTATCATGACGGACGACGACAACGCAGGGGTATGTTGAGGACAGCTTGCGCCACTACATCACTTTGACGTGGTGGGTTCTCCTGCCAGCTTGGGACCCCGGTGGACAGCCTGGGTAGAGAACCTGGAGCTGTACTTTGAGGCGGTGGAGATCAAGGACACAGCGAAACGCCCAACCCTCCTGTACTCCGCCGGACTGGCTGTTCAGAGGCTATTCAAGACACTAAGGCCCGCAAATCAGTCCCATGATGCCGCCATCGCTGCCCTGAACGAATATTTCCGACCCATGGTCAACAGGGACTACAAACGGTTCAGGATGAGTTGCGCGAGGCAAGAGGAAGGAGAGGGCCTCGATGCATTTCATGGGAAGCTGTGCAGCATTGCACTGTCCTGTGCCCTGGGCAATTTTGAGGAGGACGAAATTAGGGCACAGATCATCTATGGCTGCATTTCTTCAAAGCGGCGCAAGCAAGTCCTGAGGCACCCCGCTCTAACCCACGAACGGATCCTAGACCTTTGCCGTGCCCAGGAACTGGCAGAAGTGCGCGCCTCAGTTATGGACTCATCCAGACACCACCTCAAGCAGGAGGCCCCCATGCAGCGGGTCAAGCTCGAGGAGGTGGCAGCTGTCAGCAAGTGGCAAGGAGGAAAGCCGATGAGGAGAGACAGGCCAAGGAGAGACCCCAGTGCCACAATATGCCATCAGTGCGGGTCGGATCTTCCACACCCGTAGGGCTGCCCTGCGAAAGGACACATCTGTGGAAGGTGCAGGGAAAGTGGATCACTTTGCACGGGTGTGCCTCGCCCCGACTCCAGCCAGCATGGCGGGGGCTTTGCGGGGGAGTGAGTCGAAGGGGAGAAAGACCCCCAGAGTGGCTGCGGTCTAAGTGACGGAAGATCAAAGGAGAACGCAATATGATGTGGGAGAGGAGGAAGATGAAGAAAATGTGTTCTTCTTGTCCTGCAGCAGCGCCACTGGCCAGTTCGATCCCGGAATCTTCATGCGTTGGAATAGCCCGCTGTCGGGCCCCATGGTGTGCGGACTGGAACACATCTGTTTGTATGCAGTGTTGAAAGTTCAAGGTTTTGAGTAGTTAATAGGTGGTGCTCGGACTGGAATGCACCTTGTTTTTGCAGAGATGATGTAGGATCACAATGGGTGCGCAGACTAGAATGCACCAAGTCAGACCCAGGATTACATCGCGGTTTTGCAGTGGGGCGTGATTTTTGTTGGTTATAATAAAGGAGGGATGTTATGTGTGGGGGTCTAGCGTTTGCTACACCTCTCTAATAAAAGGTGCTCTGCTGGCACACCCAAGGGAGTGAAGCAGAGCCCCAGGAAGCAGCAACTTGTGTCTGCGTCTTTGTTTGGGTACTGTGTCGGCCACATGATCGCTGCCTGTGTGTGCTGCCCTGGCCTGGGTGCCCCCAAGGCCGTGGCCACAGAGTGCTGGGAGCCCCCAGCTGAGGCATCAGTCCCGTGATCTGGACGAGGCAGGGTGACCCCTGCAGCAGGTGGGCTGTGTGAATCTAGCCCCCAAACTACCCGTGTCGGGTGGTCCCGGCACCTGGTGTGGCCCGCCCCAGTGACCGGATGCGGGCCACAACACATATGGCATACTTGCCAACCCTACTGATTTAGGCAGTAGGCTACTGCTTTTTAAGCAGTCCTACTGCCTACAGATGTGGGTGACGGATCCTACTGCTTTTTACAGTGGCAGGTAATTTATGTGACTCTAAGGCAATGAATCTGTCTGTGCTGTGGGCGGGAAAGTGATACATTTGAGTGATGGGCTCAGATCAGTCCACTGACCTCACAGCTATGTGACTCTGGCCTGCACTCTTGCTGGGACAGACCATAGGTCAACCACAAGAGAAGGCAAATGGCAGAGCGCACCACCATCACACAGCATCTGCCTATCAGACTGAGGAGGGTATCAGTCTCCATGTTGTTCAGTGTTCAACCTGCACTGCATATGTACTGCCCGGGCTGCTGCTACAACGTTGCCTACTAGCTCCGTGTGATTATTTTCTGTGTAGTTAGGTAATTGAATTTGGTGTTAACTTACCATTCACAAGTATACATTTTAAACATTTGAGCATCTTTCCATGTTGTGCTGTTTGATGGGTTGTGCATTTTAGAATGCTCCAGTAGTGCTCCTGTGAAGGCATTGTTATGCTAAGTATTATTTTTGAAACTTGAAAAATCCTACTTTTTTTTGGTCACAGAATGTTGGCAAGTATGATATGGGGCACGATTGAACAAATGCACTTTTCTAGAGCAAGTTTATCAAAGTCTGATAAAACACCTTGTAATGTTGTTCTGTAATTTCACTTTTGATGATGTAAATACAGATGCAGAATATGGGGTGCAGGGCTCCTGCTGTGCACAGAGCCTTGATGCTTCTAATCTAACAGGTCCGTTCCCTGTGTGCTGAACAGTCCTACAGGATGGGAAGTTTAGTTACGTGTGACATGCATGCACGTGTGTGTGTGTGTGTGTGTGTGCGCGTGTGTGTTTGTGTGTGCACAACAGTCCTGCAGGCTGGGAAGCTTGGTTACGTGTGGCACGTGTGTGTGTGTGTGTGTGTGTGTGTGTGTGTGTGTGTGTGTGTGTGTGTGTGTGTGTGTGTGTGTGTGTTATCATAAATGTGGAAATGGGGGGGAACACACGTGCGCAAAGGACGCTGTACGGAACCAGGTAAAGTGCTTGGGATGCGCGTCCACGTCTAAAGCCTCCTGGGAACTAATGTCTAAAGTTGCCCCCGCAACCCCTATTCCCATTGTTTTATTGATTGCAGGGAACCCCGCAGCATTTGCTTCCACCTCCTTTGATGCTGGGAGGGGAGGGATCAAATGTAAAGTGATGAGTGCACCCCTATGTATCGCAAGTCCTTATTGGTCATTACTGATGGACGGACACGCGCAGGATATCAGATGCATGCACGGATTGGAGATACGGCCTCTCATAGGCGCTAGGAGCATGCTGTAAAGCTCTGTGTTCCCAATGATGACTCTGACATCTCTTGATGTTCCAGTTGTTCCTTTAATGAGTTTCCAGTACATCTTTTATGTTTCTTATGTCAAGTTCATCAGAGCTCCAGGAAAACATGCACCGGCATCCTCCCAGGCAGGCTACATCTCACCAACTCTCTCACTCAGAACTCTCAACCATACAACAACATTCTCACCAGCCAGATTCCATGTCACTCACTCAGCATTCTACTCATTCTGCAAAGACAACATGGAAACCTAAATCACTACACATGCACAGAGTGGAGAGACGGACTCTCATAGGCTCGGAGCATGCACAGAGAGGGGATAGGGCCCCTCATAGGCTAGGAGCATGCGCAGCATGGAGAGCCAGATCTCGTATGCTAGGAGCATGCGCAGAGTGCAGAGACGGCCCCTCATAGGCTAGGAGTATGCGCAGAGTGGGGAGACTGATCCCATAGGCTAGGAGCATGTGCAGAGTGGAGAGGCGGCCTCTCGTGGGGGAGGAGCATGCACAGAGTGGAGCGACGGCCTCTCATAGGCTAGTAGCATGCGCAGTACCAGGTGTTCAGCTTCTGAGCATGTGCACTGGAGACACTGCCTCGTGTCTCGCCCTTGGCCTGCGGGGGGTGGGGGGGGTCAGGAGCCCGGATTCTCCTTCTCCAGGAGTCGGAGGTGAGAGGTTTATTATTCCCCATTCTAGCGTTTATTCTGAGTTCTGCGCTAATATATCCCATTCCCCGAGGTTTAGAACAGAGGGTGTCTGCCCCACATGCCTCTTCCTCATATGCTCACACTCCTGACCCCCCCCTCCTGCTGCTCCTGCCCCCGGCCACTCCTGACCCCCACAAAATCCCCCCTCTGCCCGCTCCTGCTCTCCGCCTGACCGGTTCTGCTCTCCCCTGGCCACTTCTGCTCTACCCTTGCCACTCCTGCCCCCCCGGCCACTCCTAACCCACCCAGCCACTCCTGATCCCCCTCTGGCTTTTCCTGCGCCTGGCTGCTGCTGCCTCCCATGGCCGCTCCCGCTCCCCCCTGGCTGCTGCTTGCCCCCCGGCTGCTTCTGCTCTCCCCCGGCCGCTCCTGCTCGCACTCTCCTGCCTCTGGGCACTCATCCGTTGCCACTTCCTGCCCATAGGAGACATCTCTTGAGTCAATGAAGAACCCTCACATTTCAAGGGCCCATAGGTGGGTGCAGCTTATTTATCATTTACCAGTGACTGCTTGATTCATTATTATTGTGGCAATAAGACCCGAGGCGGTGGGCCAATACCGCCCCAGGTAATGCCCCCGGGGCTGTAGTTACAGGCCCGAGCGTATTGAGGACCTTAACGAAGCCCCAGTGGCATTACCGTGGGCGGTATTGGCCCGCTGCTGAGGGTTTTATAGCCATTAGTACCCTGGCACATTAGACCGGGGTATTAATAGCATTTATTTCTGTTTAGAAACGCTGGTGCGTTTCGAAACAGAAAAAAAAAGTGAAAGAAAATGGCTGCCGGGAAACGGACTACGTTTTCCCTTTCCATGGCAGCCATCGGGAGTGGATTCGCTGGGAACAGAAGTGTTTCCATTGCGTTTTCTCCCAAGAAAAGAATAAAAAAGAAGGTAAGTGGGCTTGGGAGGGCAGAAGGGAGGGCAACTTGGGAGGAAAAAAAAAAATACTGCGGTCTCCGGCGGGGGACGATAGCAGCCTCCAGCCATGTTGAGGCTCGGAGCGGGTATGGCCCGCTCTGAGTCTCCACACGCCTGGAGGCTTCCATCGTCACCCGCCAGAGACCAAGGGATGGAAGGTAAGTGGGGTGGGGATGGCAGGGAGGTGAGAGGAGGGAGGAAAGAGAAAAAAAAAGCCTTACCTGATTCCCCGGCAGAGGACGAAGGAAGCCTCCAGCCATGGGGAGGCTCGGAGCGGGGATGGCCCCGTTTTGAGCCTCCTCATTGGCTAAGGGGCTGCCACGCCCCTCGCCGGGAACAGAGTACCCGGCACGTGCGGGACGCACCGGTGTACAAGGGAATACCGTGTGGTATGACTCGCAAAAGAGACAATCCACACGTTGTATTCCCGGTGCGCAGCGCGTGCCGGGTACTAATGATAAATATTCCCAGCTACATATATTCATCTACTGCTTGTATGCGCTCTTTCCCAATTCTCCACCTGAAACTAGCAAGACCTGATCTTTATTATGCAACTGACCCACCGGGCTGAGGCCGCCAACATCAGCCACTGTAGGTGGATCTGGGTCTAGTCCATTAGTACTAAATCCACTGCATCACCCGGCAGTGTAAGGAGAGCCATCCCAGCTATGGTGGATACGCTGTGTAGCCTCCAGTCCGCCAGGTAAATATTAAATAACAGGATGGCTCAGACACCTCCCTGTTTCACTCCTGAGTCCATCTCAAGATTTTCAGTCCACATTCCCTCTAAATCTAAATGCACCCTCATTTTTAATTCACAATGAAGTAGCAGATCCCTTAATGTTTTGCTGCCATTTTAGCCCAAAGGCACTCTATCGACGCAAACCTAAAAACTCTGAAAGCACAGTTCTGTTTGCTAAAAATCTCAAAATCATGTGGCCTCATTATAACATGTTCACACACCTACCACAGAGACATTGGGCCTTAATACGAGTTTTCTGGTAAAAAAAAGAAAATGACTGGCATGCCGGTGCTACCGTGTCTGTTAAGCACTGCTGCCTGAATCTACGGTAGATTCTGAGTCCGCGTGCATGCACATTCCGGCATGCCGGTAACGGTAGCCTGGCATGCCGGTAACACCCCCCAAACCCTTGCTACCAGTATCCTCATAACCGCAGGCAATGGCACCGACGATTACATCATCGCGCCGGAACGGGAAATGCACTGGCGGCCTTCTTTTTAAAACGCTATCCTCAGCCTACAGCAGTTGAACAGGAGAACAGAGTAGGCAGGAAGAAAGCAGAGGAACATGTCAACCAGGCAAGGCACCATCTGTCGCCGGAAACCAATGTTTAGCGACGTTGAGCTGAACATGTTGGCTGACACACTTTGTCGAACATGCAGACTTTGTCTTCTGTGCCGACTTGCAACGGGCAGCCCAACTACAGAAAAATGTGGTATGGGAGGTGGTGGCCCACAAGGTATCAGCAGTGGGGACAACACCCCGGACTGTCCGCGATTGTCGCAAGCGGTGGGACGATCTCCGTCTGCGGGTCCGCAACCTCCTCTCTGCCGAGCATAGCCAGGGACTGGGCACAGGAGATGGCCCGTCATCCGCCATCAAACCTGCCACATGGTAGGAGACCTGCAGCACTGTCATCAGCATGGAGGGCATCAAGGATGTTGGACAAGCCGAGATGGGAGCTGCAACATCGGACGATGATGGTGAGTGTCCCTTACCGTAATCCCAAACTCACACCACACACCTTCATCCCCAACATCAAGGCGAAGTCCAAATGGCAAATAGGTGGCACCAAATTCTTGCCGCATTTGCTCCCACCTTAAGCCACCTCCCACATAACTACAATGTCCCTGCCACAAACACATGCAACAAACCCCACTGACACACCCCACATGACCCCTTAATTGCCAACACAAGCACCATCTGCATGTGCGCACACACACATACACATCACTGTACAGCTGCAGCCCTCACCACCGTGCCACCTCATGGCAAAATGCACACATCACCACCACCACTTGTACACCTGACACACCCACCATGTCTATATACGCAGTGTACACATCAATGCATCAACGTACAGAATGGGAGCACATCAGTTCCACAATTAAATACCACATGGCACACAGCCCCTGTGCCATGGCCACAACACGCAAACCACTAGACACCTGTAGGGCACCCAACAGACACCAGGCATAACATGGTCGCACCAGAAGGATGCTCCGGCACTGCACTTCCCACCCCATTCTTGTGTGCACCATGCCAGGCCCTCCAACATGTCCATGAGAATGTACATGACTCGGAATGTACTGGCATCATTGTATGTCGGATGTATGCACACCCATGACTAATGCCCTGCCTCACTGGCCCCCACAGGCACAGGAACAAATAGCAAGGGTGAACACGCCCCAACACCCCAATGAGCCGCTGCACGTCGGCGCCGTGGCGAAGACAACGCCTCCAGCCATGAGCCATCTACCTCAGGCACTCCAGCAAACTTCCACTCCTGGCAGCAAGGCCCCAAGCCAAGATCTACTCCTGCCAGCAAGGCCCCCCAGCCAACATCCACACCTGATAGCAAGGCCCTCCAGCCAACATCCACCTCTGGCAGCAAGGCCCCCGGCAAACATCCACATCTAGGGCACAGGAGCCACTTCAAGTGGAAGAGCAGGAATCCCTGTGGCCAGTGAACTGGAGGAGGCACAATCTGTGGTGCAGAGTGAGCAGGGTGAGGCGGCTCAATCTGCCCTGCACAGTGAGGAGGAGGCAGACTCCCTAGCCCGCAGCCAGCATGAGGACCTCGAATCAACGCCACCCAGGCAGGCAAGCCCAGGTGGTGCACCTGTACATGGCTCAGGTGCCCACTGCACAGTAGATGCCAGTTGCCCTGACAGCTACAGTGAGGAAGCTGTGTTCAGCCCTGGTAGCCCTCACACCCCACCTCCCATGCCAGCACCTGGTCTACAGCACATCAGTGATATCGAGGGGCGACTGGCACGTATGGTAGCGTGGAAGCAGGCTATGCAGGACATGGTGAGGCAAAAGGGTGAGGCAAGCTTTCCCTATACATAAGCACCTCCTGTCCCTGTCGGGGGTGATGCTCGCCCTAGGTCACCGGTGGTGCACCGCCTATCTAATAGAAAAGGGACAGGGAAGCTTTCCCTATCTCTACACCATGTGCTAAACAGATTTCTCAAATAACCATAAAAATGCCTCGTTTATCCACCCTCACTGAGGTATGTACAGTTGAGGCAAGGTAGGGGCAAACTGTTAATAATAAAATGTTGCATCAACCCACGGTTTATGCTTCCTAATTCCTAGATACCCACTGCCACAACCACTGGGCAGATCTATCATCAGAATTCTAAATAGCCATATTAGGATTCCTTTGTCAATATCTGCACATAAAAAGGTTGACCAATTTCGATGACTTAGCTCATTGGTGTCATCTTCTGCAAGACCATCAATTTAGTATACTGGAGTCAATCGCTGTCATCCATCTTGGGAGAACTGGCAGCCATTCCATGGCCTGGCAGGAAATTAATACTTTGTTCACCTAAGGGTTGTGTGTGGACTTCTATTTCTTGCATCCGTGCTATAATAGCCACATTACAATGTCATTACAAAGAACCAATTGTCAACATCGCTTATGCTTCTACCATATCTACAATGGGGGGGGTCTCACCCCCCCTCCCAATATAGTGTCTTACTTGTATTAGACTTGGAACAATTAAATTAACAGTTAGTGTGGAATGTGACATACCGCAAAGCACAATCAATGTCTCTGCTGGGTTACAAGTCACCAGCTTGCCAGATGTGTGAGCAGCTTCTTCTGACACGTTTCACTAATAAAAAAAAAAACGCAACAAATTCCAAATGTAAATTCGATTCAAAGAGATATATATAATTGTGTGTTTCAACTGTGCTATACAGGATGTTGCATTTGCAATCCGAGTGATCAGTCGTCATGTGTGATGGCATGTTAGTGTCAGGCAGAATCATGTGCAGTACCCTTTGGAACACCGCACACAATTAAGACTACAAATTCACCTTTGGTACAAGCCTGTACTACATAGTAAAGTGGTAGCGATGGCTGAGCAGCCAGACTTATCTCAAGAGCAAGTGAGCAGTATCAAATAGTTACACAAAGGACAGCAATTACTATGATTCAAACAAACACTGACTCAAGGTTTCTGAAAAAAAGAATATACATTTATTTACACATCATTTGTAAAACAGTTCACTAAAGTAAAGCAGCAGAAAATCACACTCTTAATATACTGCACAACATCCAATGAATTCTGGACAAGTTAAGCTCAAAATGAAGTGAGAGCAAAATGGCACTCCAGCAATTTAAAATGGAGGGAAAGACAAGGTTATACAGAATTAAGCAGCACCAACAAGTAAGTAGGCAGGGCAATCTAGAAAAGGTGGGCTACGATGAGGATTCAAATCAATAGGCCTGGGCCAATGTTAATGGTTCAGAGTCTTTGCAGAGGGTCACACAGTTCCGGGTAGTTTGCGGTTAAGTCTTTGCCAAGTGTTCGAAACGAAGTTGGTCGGAAGAAAAGTTATTTAAAAGAGTAGAGAAGGACAAGCCCTCGGATTGGCGAAAGATTTAAAACACCTTCACCACTGTTGGACGGAACAAACAACCGGGTTGGCACAGTACCTTAAAAGAAAAAGAATGCTGTAGCTGAGGCAGAAGTTCCTGGCAGATCCTGCAGGCTCACGGTTCCTGAAGCGACTGTCGGACTGACACGAAAAGTAAGACTGGAGGGTCCGGCACATCCCAGGGAATAAACCAGCAGCAGAGCAAAGCAACAAATAAAAGTTGCGCTCCTTTACACCCAAACAGGGTCCGAGCCTCCTGGCTATCCGGTTCACTGCAGCTGTGCACAGCAAATTCGACCAGGGGAGGGAAGCCTTGCTTGGTGTTTGGCGAACTGGTTGGTCCCACCAGCTCAAGGGAAGAAGATTCCTTGCAGATCTTCTCTGTCGTCGAAGTTTGGGGATTTCGACCTGCAGCAGGGCTTCACAGGGAGGTTTAGTCGTGGTAGTGGTCCTCTTCTTTCAACTTCTCTTCGGTTCTCTCGATCCAGTGGCGACTCTGCCTTCCAAGTCCCAGAGACCTGAATTTTATGCAGTTTTCCCCCATTCACACAGCCTGGCTGTCAATCACACAGCAGGGTGGCTGTCCTTGCCGGACAGTCGCCTAGCCAATCAAATCAAAGGGCGACTTGGGTCTCCAAGGAGACCCTGTGCAGGGGGCCTAAAACCCCTCCCTCACATTCAACCCACCTAGACTCTCAGGCACCTAAGGAGGACTTCTGAGCAGAAGCGCGCCAAAGGACGGTGAACAAAGGAACCAAACCTTGTTTGGCGCGTAGAGTAAAACACGAGAAAGACCTTTACAAAAGGAAATGGCGAATAAACCCACCCGGAACTGAAATAAAATAAAAAGGGTCCAGTGGGTTTAAGTTCGAGGCTACTAACTTAGCCTAAAACAATACCAAGGCTATTTTCATAGACCGCGGTAGGGAAAAAATGGTAGGTACCACTGCCACCAGCCAAATCTTAACGAAAGGGGAACGAAATAATGTTCTATGAGAGACAGACAAAAAGGGATAACAAGTGACCCTTTCCAGTACTCTATGGAAGATAGTTAGTACTGGGTCTGTGAATGTAAAGACTAATAAAGTCAATGGCATCTTTACATGTTCTGAGAGACAGTAGTCAGTCCCAGAAAATGGAGTTTCAGTGGGAAGTCTGAAAAAGACAACCCTGTGTCACTGCACTGAAGGTGCTGTGTAACACACAATCAAAAGATGAATCCTATGGAGTAGGTGAGGTTTCACAGTCCATCCGTCGTCGGAAACCAATGTTTAGCGACGTTGAGCTGAACATGTTGGCTGACACACTTTGTCAAACATGCAGACTTTGTCTTCTGTGCCGACTTGCAACGGGCAGCCCAACTAAATGGGTATGGGAGGAGGTGGCCCACAAGGTCTCAGCACTGGGGACAACACCCCAGACTGTCCGCGATTGTCACAAGCGGTGGGACGATCTGTCTGCGGGTCCACAACCTCCTCTCTGCCGAGCGAAGCCAGGGACTGGGCACAGGAGATGGCCTGCCATCCCCCATCAAACTTGCCACATGGTAGGAGACCTGCAGCACTGTCATCAACATGGAGGGCATCAAGGATGTTGTAATAGCTGGTGGTCTAACAGGTCGAACGCAGCACTTAGGTCTAAAAGCACTAGTAAGCCGGTTTTGTCCTTGTCCATGATTTTCAGCATTTTCGTTTGTAAATCTAGCATAGCTGTTTCTGTGCTGTGCACTGCTCTAAAGCCGGATTGTTGTGGATTTAGTAGCTAGTTTTTATCTACGTAATCCTGTAGTTGAGCTGCAGCGATTTTGTCCATGACTTTAAGGGTGAGGTTGCAATTCGTAATAGGCCTCAGGTTGTTAGGGTCGCGTTGGTCTAGGTTGTTTTTATTTTTACAAGTGGGGTAATGGTGACTTTTTTATATATTTTCCGGCACTGTTTTGTCTCGAAAAGATGAATTTACAATTTTAGTAAATAAGGGAGTGAATATGTCAGGGTGTTCTAGTATTATTTTAGGGGGAAGCTTGTTTTCCGCGCAAGACAATGGTTTCATAGATGCCAATGTTTTCTTCATGGTATCGATAGATATTTGTTGAAATTGGAATTTCTCTTTCCCCTTGTCAGTCGTCAGTTTGACTGAGGGGTTAGGTTGGGACTTGGTCTCAAGGGCAGATGCAATTTGTTCTCTGGCTTTGGTGATTTTGTTAGCGAAAGCTATCTGAGTTTTTTCACATTCTAGTTGGGAAGGATTGAAATTGGGAACCAGAGCTTGAGGTTTGTCAATAGATTTTAATATGTCGAAGAGTTTGCTGGCCGAACTCGAGGATGCTTCAATTTGACTATTGAAGTAGTTCCTTTTGGCTTTGTTCTTATATGATTTTTCTAGTGATTTCCAACTGATCTTATTGTTGTCTGCAGTTTTCTTTTGCCATTGTGCTCCTCTAAGTTTTTTTTTCCTTTTTTAGGTCAGTCAGTTCTGGTGTGTACCATTTTTGATGGTTGGAATTAGGCCTGACTGTTTTTTCACAATTAGGTGCTTTTAGGTTAATCAAACTTAGCATCTGATGGTCATATTTGCTTATGATGGTGTCACAGGAGTCCGTTTCCTTAAAGTCAGCCAGGATACTGTTGACGCAGGATTGTAGATCTGCATTTTTGATATTTGAAAAATTTCTTGAGTGCACTTTCTTAGCATTGTTAGCAGGTTTTTTTGCTAACTGAGGGATCAGTAGATTGAAAACTACTTTGTAATGGTCAGTCCATATACATGGGGTAGTAGTAACATTGTTTGTTTCAATGTTATTAGAGATAACCCAGTCGAATTGGTGACCATGGTAGGGCCGTGGTTCGATACATTAAACTGGATTTTTTTGAAGATTTTTTTCAAGATGTATTGCTTCTTTGTCTTTTGAATCACTGCACCATCGATTCAAATCTCCAAGGACAATTGTAGATTTGTTCTGTCCTATTAGAGAGTTCACCTGGTGTATGAGTTCATCATTGAACTCAGAGTCAAGTGAGGGCGGTCTGTAGATAAGAAGAAAGTTAATACAGTTGTTGTCTGTAGGGCAATTTTTGAGGTGTAAGCTTTCACAGCCTAAACACATTGGCCCTCATTACGACCCTGGCGGAAATCGGAAAACGATGGCGGAGATGCAATACCGCCATCGAATAGCGCTCGGTGCGACTATGACCCGCCACCGCAAAGTACGAAGTCATTAGCGACACCGTAGTGAACGCCAACGCTAACTGCACCAAGTACGCGCGCGCGCGCCATGCCAAACCGTAAATACCACCATGGCGCAAGGGTACGCGAATTCCGACCCTAGCGGACATGCACCTAACGCCATCAAGCATGGCGGAAAGCACCATTCCGCCATGGTGAGAAGGACGGCATCGCGAATCAACCGTAAACGGCCCCACTGAGTGCCTGTACACCGCTCCCTGCCCACAAAGCACAACTCCTCGTAGGTGCAATGAAGTCACAATGCTACCAGTGAAATGTACAAGTCACCCATGCATGCCAACGAACAAAAGATCCACAAGAGGGGCCAATGGGAGCTGCAGGGCACAGATGGCACGAATACAGAAGCCATTCCAATGGACATGACCACATTCCCCCCCCGAAACGCACGCAAACACAGGCACCTGTGACCAGCAATATCACGAAACTCACAACATTCCACCAGTCCACCTGGCTGACCGTCGTCTGTTACACAAAACCCAATCCCCCGCCCCTGAGCATGACAACATCCAAACAGTCATATTGGCATCCCCCATCCCTGACCTCACTGGGCTCCGTAGGCAAACGCGCCCAGCACAGTACCACGCGACTATACTCCGAAACCGGAACCCAATGCAGATCTCCTCACAAAACATCGCTCCCCAAATAGGAATATGCCACATCACTCGCAAAGAAGAACGCTACACGGGCCATATCAGAATAGAAATTCAATGCACAACTAAATCACCAAGCCCATACAGCCATCAGTCCATGAACTCCAAAACACATATCACCATTGTGGGCTGCATCCGCAAGGAATGACCAGCTACTACTTGTGTGACGCCCTGTCCCATCATGGTACACAGAGCCACATTCACGTACGAAAAGGCAACATGGAAGCGCACAGAACCGCAGGCCCGTCCCAATGGGGAGGCACTAGTCCAACTGAAAGGCCGAAATGTTGCTCCGAGCCACTAGTACTGCGTAAGGGCATGTTGCCCATTGGCGATCGTCCCATAAGATCGTAATGCTGCTCCACTGATTAACACGAAGCAGCAGGTGTCGGGAGTAAACGCCATCTGCAGGAGTGGCATACAGATGGCAGTGGCAAAAGGGCAGGAGATACCTGTCAACAAAAAGAAAAGAAAAAGAACAGAATGGCCTTCAGAAGTACATTCGAACAACTCACTCCAATGACCACACTAAATCCACAGCCATATGCATGCTAGCCCACTCCAAAGGATCATCACCACCCCAAAACCACTTGCCACTCATAACTATCTACATCGAGGTGTAAACACCATCCCAAACGAGTGTACCTGTGCATGCGTCTGTCAAAACAGATTCCATCAGATGGGAATGTCAACGTGCATGGACACAAGTGTCTGAAGGCGCGTCGAGACAGGGAGGGCTCAACAAGGCCAGATAGACGATGGTGCCACTATGGCAGCCCTGCATCACATAGCGCAGGGGAGGCGGATAGATTCCAACAAGCCCTGTACATGGCAAACCCTGTATCAAATCAGCTGGCCATGCATCCATTCATCATTCCCTCATCCTGTTATGAATACACCGGAATATTTACTCACAAGACATTCGGGATTTCCATTGAGTCTGTGCGTAATGCAGCCTGCAAAATCCACAGTGTCCCAGCCCGTAATATCTGTGTTGTGAAGTTACATGATTTTGGGAACGTCCGGCCTCATCGCCCACGTCAATATAGCGCATCCCAAACTATTCATATCAATCATTGCTTCCTCGCCATGGCCTCTGTCTCAAGGACATCGAACAATAGAACATTATACTTGCAGTCAGACCTGTGGGCATCTCCTCTCAGCTAGCCGAAGACCGAAAGCGCCGGCCTTCGAATTCCTCATTTGCAACATCACGTCGAAAAGGCATCTGTGGCCGTTTGAAATCACAAATTAATCCAGCTAGTGCAGCTGTGTGTGAAAATGTCAACTGCCATCACCCACTAATGGGACGCCCCGCCCGTCGTTGCAACCCTGTACAGTGATGCATGAGGGCCCACCGTTACTCGAGTACTACGTTCCACTGACCCATCACAAGTCTGTTCGCGACTGCAAAGATTGTATGTAAAACAATGGGACCATAGCCGAATGTACATATCAACAAATGTTACACGGCCATCGGGTACAAATACATGATTGCAATAGCAAGATGCCGTTCCTCGATTAGCAGCGTTGTGTGCGGGACGTGCTCGGCCAAAGGGGAGAGCAGCTTGCACAGGTGGAATGAATCACCACAGGTGGAGGCCATACAGCCTGAAAACACATAAAGTGCACACCCAGTCTCCTCCCACAACCACACCCACTCCGAAATGCTACCGGCAGGACTCGCGATGTTGGCCCTGGGGGACCTGATAGCACTGCAAGTACTCCAACTCCAAGAAGAAGACGAACACCAACTACAACCGGCCGCACGGAGGAGACGCAGGAGGAGGAGGAGGCCAAGGCAGGGCCCGCAAGGGCCGCCAGCACAGCCACTACCACCACGCAGGCAGCCCGCAATCCCACGCCTCCGAGCACATCCGTTCAACCTCACTGATGAGCAGATCCACACCCTCTACCGTTTGGACCGGAACACCATAGCCGCAATAGTGGACATGACACAGGCTGACCTTGTCAGCATGATAGACAGCCCAACCGCCATCCCACCCCTACTGAAGGTGGTGTCTGTACTCCACTTCCTGGCCACAGGCACCTACCAGCACACAGTCGGACAGTTGCATGGCATATCACAGCGACTGTTCTCACGGACACTATTGCAAGTGCTCGATGCCCTCCTGAAGCACGCAGACGACTACATCTCTCTACCACGCTCGGAGCAGGACATTACCAACACCAAAGTGGGATTCCATGCACTTGCCGGCATACCGGGTTGCATTGGTGCCATCGACTGCACCCATGTGGAATTGGTCGTCCCACATGCCATGGAGGCCCAGTACCGCAACCGAAAACAATATCATTCCCTGAATGCACAGATGGTGTGTGACTCCAACAGGATCATTACACATTGTTGTGCCAGATTCCCTGGATCAACCCATGATTCTATGGTCTTGAGGAACTCTACTATACCACGCTACATGGAGCGACACGCAGGGAACAGATCCTGGCTACTCGGTGAGTCTCTTTTCATGCATGATGATGTGGGGTATGTGATGCGGCAATGACCTGGCAGGAAGGGGGGGGGGGGTGCGTACGTAGCAATGGCATTCCACATCATACGTTTATCGTCCACATACAGGTGATGCTGGGTATCCACTGAAGAGATGGCTCCTCACACCAGTCCGGAACCCACGGGACCAGCATGAGGAGGACTACAACCATGCCCACTCACGTACCCGTGTAGTCATTGAACAGGCATTCGGCCTACTGAAGACTCGTTTCCGCTGCCTCAGCAGGTCTGGCGGGGCACTCCTGTACCGCCATGAGAAGGTTGCAAAGATGGTGATGGCATGTGTCATGCTCCACAACATGTGCGTACGTAGAAATGTGCCCATGCCCCCAGACGCAGAACTGCAAGCACCTGATGATGGTCATGATGAGGGTGGGGATGTGGCAGCACCTCAAGGAGTCTGCGAGGCGCCGGAGGGCCGTGACATTCGTCAGCATGTCATTGATGCATGCTTCTAGCACTCACGCCTGGTGGCTGATACATGGACACGGGACTCGTGGCACTGTGTGTGTCTGGTACATGCACAATATGGACTATACGCCTAGGATGGCCTAGTACATAATGATCATCGTCGACACATCTCATTGGTTGATCGTGCACTTGTTTATGGCATATGTGATATCATGGTGAACACCCTATCGACCCGCCACCCAAGTGAGCCCAACACACCCCCTCCACCCTCCTACCTCCCCCCCGAACACCAGTGTCCAAAGATGCTCATTGTCAGTGGGCTGTCGCTATTGCAAGCCCCCTCTGCGGGTATCAGGGGCACCCCTGCCTGTGGAGCGCAGGTTCCTCCCAGATCTACGTTGGGGGCTGCCCTGGACGGAACTTGCAACGGATGATGTCTCTGCCTGCTCACGTCCATGCATGTCCCTAAGGGTTTGTGAGAGCTCAGTGAGCACACGGCGCACTGCGGCAAGTTCGGCACATACGTCTTTGGACGTCGCATGCAGTTCCCCCCTCAGGCTCTCGGTGCTACTCTCCATTTGTGCCCTTAGTGTCTCTGTACTTCTCTCCATTTCTGCCCTAAGTGTCTCAGTTGATGTTTCTATGTCTGCCTTAGTGCCCCCACATTCATCGGCATGGTCCTTGAGGAGCGTGGCCAGTTGCTGCTGTTGCCCGATTAACTTGTCGAGGGACTGTTGCCTCTGCTGGGCCATGGCCATTTGCGGGGGGGTCACAGAGGGGCTGTTGACCTCATGTTGCCTTGCCACAGGGCTTGGGGGGATGGCCAGTCGTCGTCTTGTGGGTGCCCCTGCGTGGTATTCTCATGTTGTACGGGATGGGACAGACAGGGGGATTGGGACAGGTCATGGATGGATCTGACTTCGACATCTCCGTCTTCCGTGTCGGAGCATGCTGCCATCATTGGGGTGTCACCTATGGTGCTGCTGCCACCAGAGCCAGTGCCTTCTGTGGCATCCGTTGGGGGGACCTGTGGTGGTGGTGTAGTGGGCATGCTGGCTGCTGGGGTGCCTGTTGATGTTCCCTCCTCTGTGCTGCCACCTGATTTGTGCTGCTGCCGTGTCTTGATGCGTGCAGCTGAGGTGGAGGGTCTTTGGCCGTTGGTCTTGGCCCTCTTTGCAGGTGTGCTGTTAGGGGTGTCCTGATGCTCGTCGTTTGGATCGGACCCTGTGGTGGAGTAAAGGAGGGCGAGGGTTATTAATGGGTCTGTGGGTATTGGAATGGCATTGTATCACATGCATTGGGGTGGTACATGAGGGTGATTTGGGTCGGGGCCTTAGTGGTGCTTTCATTTGTGTGTGGGGTGAGGGTGCAGTTGTTTGGCAGCCTGCAGTTAGGGTGTGCCTGCTGGACGTGTGGTGGGTGTTTTAGGGGTTTTTAATTATTTATGTATTTATTGTGGTTTTAAGGTGCGCTATGAGGGCGATGTGTGTGGACGTTCTCCTGGACATGTGTTCCTGTTGCACTATGTGGACACATGGTACTTCACATGATTGGACATTGTGGTTTTAGCATTATTTTATCTGGCCCACCTACCTGATTCTTCTGATGTCTGCACTCCTTTCTCCATCCCTCCGACTCCCTCAATGCTCTCCATTCCGATGGTGGAGGCACAGATTTCTTCCCAGGGGGTCAACTTGATGGGTGATTCAGGACCTCCCCCGGTGGCTGTGGCAATGTTGCGGTTGGCAGAGAGTATGCTGCGGACGCGTATCCGCAGGTCGTCCCACCGCTTTCGGCATTGTTGTGGTGTGCGGGGTGCGGTCCCCACCGCGCTTACCCGCTGTGCTACCAGAGCCCATATGGCCTTCTTGTTCGCAAGTGCCGTCCTGGTCATTTGCGTGGAGAAGACAACGGCACCATTCTCCTGGAGGGTCTCTGTTAGCACGGTGAGTTCCTCGCGGGAGAAGTGGACCTGCCGCTTGCGGTCGCACGCTTTCTTCGCTGCTTTTCCCATTTTACTTGGTTTCGCTAGGGTGGATGACGGGTTGGGGTGTGTCTCAGGGTTGTGTTTTTAGTGGTAGTGTGGTTTTAGTGGTTTTATAGGTGTACGGCGGGTTGTTTCCCGTTCCGGGCCCATGTTTTTGCTTCCGTTTCCGTATATTTCCGGTCACCGTACTTTCCGGTAGGCGCACTCTGCGGTGTCCGCTGTGATGGGTGGCGGTATTGCACCTAGGGCGACGTACGGCGGCGGTGTGGGCCGTTTTGGGGCCATTTGCGCCATCGCGGACTTTGCACTTCCGCCATGGCGTGGTGCTCGTGCCCGATGGGTCGGAATGGACCGCTCTTTGCTCCTTCGTGCAATGGCGGAAACGCTATTTACGCTGTTGCGGTCCGGTCAGTCACTTTCCGCCAGGGTCGTAATGAGGGCCATTGAAGTCGTTGGGAACACAGGTATCGAGTCTCGTGATAATATGGCTACCCCGCCCCCTCTACCACTATCTCTGTTGGTATAATGGATTTTATAACCTGTGGGACTGCTATGGAACATGTAGGACCTATGGGGTCCTGTAGCCATGTCTCGGTAATGCACATGACGTCTGTTGTCTGACAGTATCAGATCATGGACACATTGAGCATGGTTGTTAAGAGAACGTGTATTCAGTAGACATACCTTTAGTTCATTACAATTAGGGGAAGTCAGAGTTTCCTCATTTAATTTGTGTATGTCGTGCGCCTTGATTTTATTATTGGTGTTATGTTTAGTATGTGCTTTAACAATAATGGTCCGGGTGCTAGGTGGAGCCGGACTGGTGTCATTGGTGTAGTCCTGATCAATGCATGCCAGTTTGCTATCGGGTTTGTCGAGGATCTCTAGCATGCGTGCATGTATAGCTTCTGATTTTTGCAGCTCTTGTAGCTTGGAAAGGAGTGCATTTACTTTAGCGAAGCCCATTCTTACCGAAGATTAGAGCTTGAAGTTGAGGAACCTGGTAGATGCAGAGTTTCTGGCTGAGGGCGACAGGCTTGGCGAGGACCGGCGCAGACCGGCTTGCCTCTGAAGCGCCTGACATTTCCAAAAATAGGCAGTGGTGCTTCTGGGAAGTGTTGTTCCCGTTCTATAAAGTGCACACAAATCAAGGTACGAGTGCTTGCTCGTTGCATGTTTGTTTCCAAGGTATCCCAACCACAATCGGGTACAATGAAATGCATACAATGCAGGAAGTAAAGTATAATGCCCGTAATGCCCTTAATAGGCGAATTAGTCAAAATTAATCAAAATTTAAACACACTAATCAAAGTCAGCAAAGTCAAGAGTTCTGATGTTAAGAAATGCTAGTTACTCGTTACTTCTCCACCCTGGCTGCAGGGTGACTAACCTCTCTGTATACTTCAAAGGTATCTTACATAGTCTATTTTTTTTATTAAGGATTCTTATGATTAGCCAAATAATTACAGACCCATATCATTGCTGTATGGATAAAGCAAAATGTGTTGCTCTATTCTGCTCGGAGAACTAATAAAGCGGCTTGGGCTATGCTATATGACCCCCCCCCTTTATAAAATAGCATTCATTAAAGATTAGAATGCACTGAATAATGGGCTTTTATTATATGCATTAAAATAATATTGCAAAGGTAATACACTGTCGTTCCCTGTGTAGGGCTTTTATAGACTTTCCTGCTGCCTTTGATAAGGTAGATCACCATAAATGATGCACTAAACCTTTTAAATGGGGCATCCTTCCTGATCTTTCAAAGATATGAGGAGGGCACTTCAATTCATATCAGATTAGATTGATTGGGGCTGTTGTCTGAACCTACAAACACTACAGTTGAACCAAAGCAAGGATGTGTATTATCTCCATTTCTTTTGTTACTTGTATATAGCAGACATAGAACTATATGCAAATGGAAGGTTATTATATTCAGCTTAAATAGGCCACCATGTATGTAAAGGCTGGCTTATGTGGATGATGTGGTGCTTAGTAGATCAAACACGTACATGATTACAACATGACTGGGTGCCATTTGCTGTAAATAACAATTTAGAAATGAACACATCCAAATCATTTGTTATGGAATTGTCTGGTCCATACATAGAGAAAGTTTTACGGAAATATTGGAAATTAAATATTTGTTTTATAATATAGCAAATAAATGTTGAACAAAATCCATGATATTAAATATATTTACAATTATATACCCTATGTTGATTTTGATGAGAAAGTTTCAACTCATATATGGTGGGTTTTTGTATGTGCTCTGAAAAACATATACAGGGTAATTCATGGAATAAATGTGTGCCGAAAAGAGTAGCGCAAACGTGAACATCACAGTGCACGTGTGCTAAAGCCGCGCATGCAGCCGTTCCTCGATTCATGGAATGCGCTGCGCGTGTAAAACCTAGGATGTCCGCCAAATCCGTGGGTGGCGCACACGTCACTAAACACCGCGTGCGACACGCACAACGAAAGCTTTAAGCGCACACAATAATAGTGGGCGGAACACGGGGCGTAACACGCGGAATGGGGAACAACGCGTGAAAATGTGGGCATTACGGGGGAAGTACCAGAGGTAAACGCTCGCAACGCCCATACGCGCGCTAACAACACGTATTCATGGAATGGAACAAGGGATACCTGTGCAACAAAAAAGACGCGCTAATCCGGAAACACGTACGCCAGCAGGAAGCAGGCGTAAGCGGCCCCGCGCAGCATTAAACTGCGCGCAAACAACAAACAGCTCATACGCTACGATGAATATATCGTTACTCACAGCAGTGGTCGTGGGATACTGCAGGAGGAGGATGATAGCCAGGCCCTGCATTTTTTTTACCCAGGACCACCCATTTTGGGATGCCTGATGCCTGATGACCATGTCTATGGGAGGTACAGGTTTCCACCCCATATCCTAGTACTGGTTGCTGAGTGGGAGGATGACCTCACATCACCCACCCTGTGTTCCCAAGAACTGAGCCCCTTGGAAAAGGTGCTCAATGTACTGCACATCTTGGCTTCTGGGTCATTTCAGCGGACAAGTACCATAGTTGGGGGTGTCTCACAGACCACGCAGTCACGCTGCCTACACCAGGTGTTGGCGATCATGACTGCACGCCCATGAGTCCGCAGCCACATATACATGCCCAGAACACCTGCCGAAAGGCAGGCTGCCGTCCAGGACTTTTGCGGGGTGGCACAATTTCCCACAGTACTTGGTGCCATTGATTGCACCCATGTGGCTCTACGTCCTCCCAGGGCAACTGAGCACATCTATAGAAACCGCAAGCATTGCCATTCCATCAACGTGCAGGTAGTATGTGATGCCAAGGGAATCATCACCTCAGTATATGCCAACTATCCGGGGTCCAGCCATGATAGTTTCATTTACAGAATGTCACCACTGAACCGGGACCTGGAAGTGGGAGGCATGGGGACACATGGCTAATTGGTGAGTACAAATGCCTCTGCACATGCATGCATGTCAGACACTGAGAAATGGGAAAACCCAACTAATGACAACCATTATCACCTCCCCAGGGGACAGTGCCTACCCTCTGAGCACCTACATGATGACACCAATACGGAACCCCGCCACCCCACCCCAGGTAAGATACAACACAGCCCATATTGCAACCAGGGGCATAGTGGAGCGCACATACGGAGTGCTGAAGTCACGCTTTGGCCCCCTTGACCGCTCTGGTGGGCAGCTGCTATATGCACCCCCAGTAGTGTGCAGGATCATAGTGGCAGCATATGTCCTGCACAACTTTGCAACCTGGCGGGGCGTGCCGGTTGACAGGGTTGTGCCCCCACATCCCCAACCATATGCACGGCCGCTGCGTATGGGAGGTGAAAGGGCACGTGGTGAGGCTGCCCGTACCCAGCTTGTGGCAAATTACTTCACCTAAAAACCCACCCCTGCGGAGTGCACACAGACCTGGCACATACCAGCTGACAATTTATGATGACAACAAAAGGGAAAGTCAACTGTCACAACCATACCACCCTGAGATTGTTTACCTGGAAGTGCTACATTGTGTGCATCCCTAGCTACTTAAACACACCCAATGCTGTGTCACTAAAAGGCACACATTCATGCAGCATGAAGGACTACCCCTTTCAAAATACTACAACAAAATAGTGACATGTCACCCAACCCCTCCCTAACCCCATCTCAGCTACCCAACACACCATGGCTTGGCATGCTATGTGATAGCAACCAAATGAATGCACAACACATGACACAAGTGTCACAAAGTACACTGTGCCAAATGTAAACAGACCAGAGATAATTTCCTCTCGCTAATAAAAAAAGAACAGCACACATGAACAAATACTTACCAGCAAGACAAAACATTAGTATAGAATCCAACAGTGGCAACGTATGACAGTAAAAAAGTAGTGTAAGTGTCACAACCTGACAAAGGCAGCACATCGATCCCTTCCAACTGCAGTGTGTTGCTGGTAGGTAAATGTGGCAGTGTACTGCATACAACATGAACTGCATCTGTAATGGAGAGGGCCTCGTTAAGACATGAAGATGCTACATGTATATATGTAAAAAGTCCTGTATGTATGTTCATGAAACAAGATCGTGACACCAAAGACAACCTATGTAGGTATTGCTGTATAAAGATAGAATCCGCAAAGCACCTGGTAATGAACTGTCGTGAATTAAAAGATCAAAGGACATTATACCTGCCAACGATAACTTAGACGATTGGTGGTATAGAATCCTGTGGCATGACGGTGCAACTCACATTTGCAACTATAAACTATCTCGATAAAATTTTAGGTTGAGTGAAAGGAGCTGAGAGGTGACAGAATGAAGAATTGTCGCATGTATTGAGATACATGTTCAAACAAAATGGCCAGGATTGACAGTTTAAAGCCAATCACTGGAACTGACTGACTGTGGGGTCTGGAAGAATGAAAGACATTTTCTTGTTAAGACATTGGGCCTCATTACATGGTAGGCGGTAGGGGTTTACCGGTAAGGGCATCGGTACCGGTAAACCCCTACCGCCTTACTACGAGTTCCCTTTGCGGGACCCGACTTTAACGGCTGGTTTTACCAGCCGTTAAAGTAGGGTGCCGCTAAGGGACCTCGGAGCTAATTACGGTACCGTAATTAGCACCTTCCCCATTCCCATTATGCCCTATGTGGGCAAAAATGGGAATGGGGAAGAGCCTTGGTGAATGGGGAATTACCGCCCCCGCTCACCTTGGAGTAGGGCGGTAATTCTGCCATCCACCAAGGCGGACACGGTAAAATACCGGCGGCAACCATGGCGCTAATAGCGCCATGGTTACCGCCTACCGTGTAATGAGGCCCATTAAGTATAAATTGAGGAAAATTGACAATGAAACTGTAATAAAAGTTTGTAATAAACTAAATGTTACAATAAAAAAAAAAATATATATATAAGGGCAGTGATAGTAGAGAGTGGCGTGATAATAGAGAGTGGCGTGATAATAGTGGCGTGATAGTAGAGAGTGGTGTGATAATAGAGAGGGGCGTGATAATAGAGAGGGGAGCGATAGGGCACCGATAGTAGAGAGTGGCGTGACAGTAGAGAGTGGCGTGACAGTAGAGAGTGGCGTGACAGTAGAGAGTGGCGTGTTAGTAGAGAGTGGCGTGTTAGTAGAGAGTGGCGTGATAGTAGAGAGTGGCATGATAGTAGAGAGTGGTGTGATAATAGAGAGGGGCGTGATAATAGAGAGGAGCGTGTTAGCTGGGAGTGGCGTGATAGTAGAGAGGGGAGCGATAGAGAGGGCACCGATAGTAGAGAGTGGCGTGACAGTAGAGAGTGGCGTGACAGTAGAGAGTGGCGTGTTAGTAGAGAGTGGCGTGATAGTAGAGAGTGGAGTGATAGTAGAGAGTGGAGTAATGAGAGGTAGCTGAGGGTTGGATTTTACATATTGGGAATGCAATGCAAGCATGAATGCATGAGTAAGTAACCTAATAACATCTATTGCTGTGATGCTCTGATCAATTCCTCCAAATACATTTATACTTTTCAAGTTATTTTAATTCTCTAAAGTCTGTTTTAAGAGGCAGTGAGAAAAACAGATTCATGCAGTTTTCAGCCCGTGTGCAAGTGGGGAATGGGGACATGAATTGACATCTCGGCACTAGGCCTATCATTCTATAGACTGTGCGATGACATAACATCTGAAACCTTTACTTCTTTCAACAGTGTGTAACCATCGACACGAAGAGTCAGGAAATGAAGACGAGAAGATGGGGCATGAAGAGGAATAAAACACGCACTACAGAAGCTGGGCAGCATCATTCCAGGGAACCTGTACAGATATCAACATCTTCTCAGGAGAGCCAAATGCCCGGCACATCTATGAGGATCCAGACAAAGGAGAAGGCCTTTGCCTGTGGTGTTTGTGGGATGTGCTTCACGCACAGGACTAGCCTAACATTACACATTAAGTCACATACAGCTCTGTGGGGACAGACAACCCCTACTGTTGAGAAGTCGTACATGTGCACAGAGTGCAAGAAAAGCTTCAGTCGTTCCGCTCATCTAATAAGCCATGAAAGGATTCACACTAGGGATAAGCCATATAAGTGCACAGAGTGCAAGAAAAGCTTCAGTCAATCCTCAGCTCTGATAATCCATCAGAGGATCCATACTGGGGTCAAGCCCTACAAGTGCACAGAGTGCAATAAATGTTTCAGTGCCAACTCTGCTTTGAAAAGTCATCAGAGGATCCATACTGGGGAAAGGGCCTACAAGTGTACAGTGTGCAAGAAAAGCTTCAGTCGTTCCGCTCATCTAATAAGCCATGAAAGGATTCATACTGGTGAGAAGCCCTACAAGTGCACAGAGTGCACAAAAAGATTCAATCAACTCTCACATCTGATAAGCCATCAGAGGATCCATACTGGAGAAAAGCCTTACAAGTGCACAGAGTGCAAGAAAAGCTTCAGTAATTTATCAGCTCTTAAAATCCATCAAAGGATCCATACTGGGGTGAAGCCCTATAAGTGTACAGAGTGTAAGAAAATATTTAGCGACCAATCCGTGCTGCAACACCATCAGAGGATCCATACTGGGGTGAAGCCCTACAAGTGCACAGAGTGCAATAAAAGCTTCAGTTGTTCCTCAGTTCTGAGATGCCATCAGAGGATCCATACTGGGGAGAAGCCCTACACATGTTCAGAGTGCAAGAAACATTTTAGGCAATTATCTATTTTGAGCCGCCACCTCATGATTCATACTGGGGAGAAGCCATACACATGCACAGTGTGTCAGAGATCTTATAGCATGTTGTCTTCTCTAAAAATCCATTATATGACACATACTGGGGAGAAGCCCTACAAGTGTACTGAGTGCAGGAAAAGCTTCAGTCAATCCTCACATCTAATACGCCATCAGAGGATCCATTCTGGGGTGAAGCCCTACACATGTACAGAGTGCGAGAAACATTTTAGTCACTTATCTGATTTGAGAGGTCACCTCATGATCCATACTGGGGAGAAGCCATACACGTGCACATTGTGTCCGAAATCTTATAGTATGTTGTCTTCTCTAAAAATCCATCAGAGGACACATACCGGGGTGAAGCCCTACACATGCACAGAGTGCAAGAAAAGCTTCAGTCAATCCTCAACTCTGATAATCCATCAGAGGATCCATACTGGTGAGAAGCCCTACAAGTGCACAGAGTGCAAGACAAGCTTCATTCGCTCCTCATCTCTGAAAATCCATCAGAGAATCCATACTGGCGAGAAGCCCTACAAGTGCACAGAGTGCAAGACAAGCTTCAGTCATTTCTCAGCTCTAAAAATCCATCAGAGGGTCCATACTGGTGAGAAGCCCTACAAGTGCACAGAGTGCAAGACAAGCTTCATTCGCTCCTCCGCTCTGAAAATCCATCAGAGGATCCATACCGGTGGGAAGCCCTACAAGTGAATTGAGTGCAATAAATGCGTCAGTCAATACCCACATTTGATAACGCATCAGAGTGTCCATACTCTGGAGAAGCCCTATACATGCATAGTATGTAAGTGATCTTATAGTACTTTGTCTTATCTGAAAATCCATCAGAGGAACCATACTGTGTGTGCAAGAAAAGCTTCAGGGAATCCTCAGCTTTGAGAAAGCATCAGATGGCCCATTAATTAAAAAAGCCTGGAGAAACATCTAGTCTTCAGGAGATCTTTGAAGACTGCATTCTTCCCATGGTTTTTAAGTGGAGAGATTGTGTGGCTGTAATGTCAGTTGTTAGCACTGCGAAGCCTTTAGACAGCCGTCTGCACTTTACAAGTGACTGATATAACTTTTGAACTAGAGGCCATATTCTGGGTGCTGCCATCTTGATTGTGGGGATGCAATAGGGAGCCCTTCGCTGTTTCCTACCAATGACCCCCCACAACATCCCACACCCTCCCCCCACACCCCCTCCCTCCCTACTACACCCTACCCACATACCTACTGGACTGGAGCTTTTTGCTCAGGTTGCGGCGCTCCCTCCCATTCTTGGCCGATGCCACAGAATTAGAAATGAGACTCTGCCCCTTTTATATTTACTATGGCCGTGAGCATCTTGTTTCTCTCATCATTTCTCTGTTTCTTTACTGGAGTCTCGGCTTGGGCTATTTACGTAGAGCCTGTCTCTAATAAAAAAATAATACTACAACTATTTGCACCCCAAACAAACCCTGGAGTGCACATAGCTATCACCCCTTCTCTGAGGGCCTACAGGGCCGGTAACAGCCCAGAGCCCTCGCTGAGGCCCTTGCTTTGCTCGGCCTGCCTAGGCTCAGCTGGCGGGCAGTATACCCCCGACACGGGCATAATCGATACATAATATCCTGGTGAGAATGGACAAGTCCTGTACACTGAGAGAAATAGAATTCGAGAGATAACATCACAGCAGCAATTAGGACTGAACATCACAAGAGGAATCAGGTGATTAAACTCATTAGTGGAAATTTAAATGACAGAAAAAAATAGGCACAAACATTGCACAGCAAAAGTAGTTATTCATAAGGAAATTACAAGTTTGAAAACTTAAACAAAAAATACAACTGCCCCTTCTTGGCAACACACAACAGAAATGCAACCTCCCCTGCTTGGCAACACACAACAAAAATGCATCCTCCTCTGCCTAGCAACACACAACAGACATGCAATCTTCCTCTGTTTGGCAACGCACAACAGAAATGCAACCTCCCCTGCTTGGCAACACACACTTGAAATGCAACCTCCCTGCTTTGCAACACACACCAGAAATGCAACCTCCCCTGCTTGGCAACACACACCAGAAATGCAACCTCCCTGCTTTGCAACACACAACAGAAATGCAACCTCCCCTGCTTGGCAACACACACCAGAAATGCAACCTCCCCTGCCTGTCAACACACAACAGAAATGCAACCTCCCCTGCTTGGCAGCACACACCAGAAATGCAACCTCCCCTGCCTGTCAACACAAAAGAAATGCAACCTTCCCTGCATGGCTACACACAAGAGAAATGCAATCTCAGCTGCCTGGCAACACACAAGAGAAATGCAACTTTCCCCTGCTTGGCAACACACAACAGAAATGCAACATTCCCCTGCTTGGCAACACACAACAGAAATGCAACCTCCCCTGCTTGGCAACACAACAGAAATGCAATTTCCCTCTGCTTGGCAACACACAAGAGAAATGCAACCTCTCCTGCTTGGCAACACACAATAGAAATGCAACCTCCCCTGCTTGGCAGCACACACTTGAAATGCAACCTCCGCTGCTTTGCAACACACAACAGACATGCAACCTCCCCTGCTTGGCAACACACAATAGAAATGCAACCTCCTCTGCTTGGCAACGCACAACAGATGTGCAACCTCCCCTGCTTTGCAACACACAACAGAAATGCAACCTCCCCTGCTTGGCAACACACACCAGAAATGCAACCTCCCTGCTTTGCAACACACAACAGAAATGCAACCTCCCCTGCTTGGCAACACACACCAGAAATGCAACTTCCCCTGCCTGTCAACACACAACAGAAATGCAACCTTCCCTGCCTGGCAACACACAACAGAAATGCAACCTCCCCTGCTTGGCAACACACAACAGAAATGCAACCTCCCCTGCCTGTCAACACAAAAGAAATGCAACCTTCCCTGCATGGCTACACACAAGAGAAATGCAACCTCAGCTGCCTGGCAACACACAACAGAAATGCAACATTCCCCTGCTTGGCAACACAACAGAAATGCAATTTCCCTCTGCTTGGCAACACACAAGAGAAATGCAACCTCTCCTGCTTGGCAACACACAATAGAAATGCAACCTCCCCTGCTTGGCAGCACACACTTGAAATGCAACCTCCGCTGCTTTGCAACACACAACAGACATGCAACCTCCCCTGCTTGGCAACACACAATAGAAATGCAACCTCCTCTGCTTGGCAACGCACAACAGAAATGCAACCTCCCCTGCTTGGCAACGCACAGTAGAAATGCAACCTCCCCTGCTTGGCAACAGAAATGCAACCTCCCCTGCTTGGCAACACACAAGAGAAATACAACCTTCCCCTGTTTGGAAACACACAAGAGAAATGCAATCTCCCCTGCTTGGCAACACACAATAGAAATGCAACCTCCCCTGCTTGGCAGCACTCACTTGAAATGCAACCTCCCCTGCTTGGCAACACGCAACAGAAATGCAACCTCCCCTGCTTGGCAACGCACAACAGAAATGCAACCTCCCCTGCCTGTCAACACACAACAGAAATGCAACCTCCCCTGCTTGGCAACACACAACAGAAATGCAACCTCCTCTGCTTGGCAACGCACAACAGAAATGCAACCTCCCCTGCCTGTCAACTCACAACAACAATTCAACCTTTCCTGCCTGGCAACACGGAAGAGAAATGCAACCTCCCCTGCTTGGCAGCACACAACAGAAATGCAACCTCCCCTGCTTGGCAACACCCAAGAGAAATGTTGTGTTATCACAGGAAGAGCAGATGTGGCTCTGGAAGGAGTGATGACAACCAAGGTCCGCAGATATAAAAACAAAACAGGGGCATTGTGCCTTGAAATCCATTGCATTTCAAAATAATGTTGAGATTGTTCAAGAGGCAGAAACAGTTAGAAGGTTTTATGGAATTTTGAGAAAAAACACAAAAGCCATACTAATACCACCAGACAGAACCGTGAGAATGTAACTGTCTGCATTAAATTAACTAAATCATAAATCAAATAGATCTAAAACAGCAACCAATAATAAACAAAACACAGAACAGATGAAAATGCCATAGATGATACCCCGCCAGGGTCAGCGTCTGGCTGAAATGATAGTTATTGCTGCATGCGCGCCTTGCAGTAGCCATAACATGTTTGCACCTGTGCCGTGAATTAACACCAACTTGGCCATCAACGGGAAGAAGGTTTGTAATCATGAAATCCTTCTTCATCTTTTGCATACTGCTGCTCAATACTCTGTCTACCTATATACTATACGCTGTACCTTGTGATTGATTTTGACAGGCTATATACACATATAGAATCCACACTGTCTACCTACATCGTATACACTCTAGCCTGGGATACAGGTTGACAGGCTACATAAAAATATAGAATCCAGCCCTGTCTTCCATTCGCCTGTACACTGACCCTGGGATAGATGTTGACAGGCTACATAAATATATGGAATCCACACCTGTCTACCTGAAGCCTGCCTGTACACTATACCCTGGGTCACAAGGTAAATGATGAAAGTACACACACGCACAGTATCCAAACAGATCCTGGCAATGGGCACCTTGGCAAGAAAAGCACATCTTGCGCTGCTAAACACTAGGCAATGAAATGATGAATGAGGCCGTCCTGGGCAACTTGAGGAAAAGCTGAAGTCTCAGTGTGGTGAGTAGCTGCACATTTATCTATTGGATGAGAGTATTAGGGGCCCAGGAAAAAGACTGAGGCAGACTCAGGGGTCATTGCCCATCAAAGAGTAAACTGCTGCAGCAGCTCAGATGTGACTACAGAAACTTTCTATAACCTGTACCAGGCCAAGAAAGAACTTAACAGGAAGAACCATGTAAAGAGGGAAGCAGCCTGGAGTTGCATCAATGAGAGCCGGGAAACCGCCACACTGTGCAGGAGGGTAGACAATCCAAAATGGCTGTCCTGGTTTACATCGGCTGACCTTCTCATATGAGAATAGCCAGAGCATGAACAAAAGTGGGTGTGTTTGATGTCAGGGCACTTGGGCCGATGTGGAGGCTACAACAAACAGAAGAAAACTCCATTCTCATCAGAAAAGAGAATGGGGGTGTACAATAGTGGAGAATTTCAAAGCAAGAGCACGCGATTGTCCCTGGTTGGAACAGGACCTATAGAGCTACTGTGCGGAGAGGCTGCAAACCTGTAGATCCTGACGGGCACAGTAGAAGTCTGATGCCTAAAGAAGCTGCAAGACAGTACATGCACCTAGAATAAGAAAGATGTTGAGAACGCTGAACATGCCTAGAACTCTGAAACTTTATTACTCAAGGGAGAACAAAACAGAAGGAAAAGAGACTGATTCCTGGTAAGAAATGGAGGCCGGCCATCAACCTCTGATTGGGTGAATCATCCTGACCAAGAAATTAACCTCATATGCTAAACATAAAAGAAAAAAACAAAGACCCTTGTTGTCAGCCTTGTTTTCAACACTATTGCTTTTTTGACTATAGAACATCATGTGATCTTGCAACACATGCATATGCATGTATGTATAGGATTTTCTTTATCACCTACACAGTTCCAAAACAGCAAAGTCTTCTACAGTATTGATTCCTATTGACTCTACTTCATAAAATTGCTGTGCGACGACACAAGTGTTAGAATTAGGATGTCGCAGGACAGCATTTTATCGCAGTCCTTTCCCACCAGCATTGGTTTCAAGCAGGGTTGCGTGTTAGCCCTCCTGCTTTTTTAATCTGCATTGGTCTGAAGCAGGGTTGCGTGTTAGCCCCCCTGTTTTTTAATCTGTATGCTGCTGATTTTGTCCGAACCTTGAAGCTTGCACACAACTAACCTCTCCATTTTGGCAAGGAAGATATCATTTGCCAAACATATGCAGATGTTAGGGTTATTTTAGATGGGACAGCAGTAGGTTTACAGCATATCCTTAATGTCTTTCACTCATATGCGAAAACCAATGGTTTACGTGTCAATACTTCCAACACTTAGATTATGACTATAGGGCAAAAAGACGTATGGCGGTTCAACCTATAGTTGGTACTTGGCGATACCCGCCTGGAACAAATCAACACTTACAAGTATTTGGGCATTTAAATTAAGGCCACTCCTTCACTAACATATTTTATGGATGTTATTCCTCCCAAAGCATGGAAGAAGTGGCTTGCTCTTAAGAAAGTTATCAACTGTGGCAGCTGCTCCTTAGAGGCTAAGATCATGGCCTATAGATTATCTATCATCCCCGGCATCACGTATGCCTTAGAAGTATTATCTGAGAAGGCGGGGACTCGGTTGCCTAAACTAGGGGCTAACATCTTGCATTCCCTGCCTGGTCTTCCCAGGTCTGTCCCAGTGGAAGCCGTTAGACCAGAGCTGGGTCTCCAGTCACTGCTTTCATTAAGGAAAGAGGCTGTGTGTAAACTCAGGGTCAAAATAAAATTTGAGGGGAGATCTGTGGACACACTTTTGAGCCAAACTATGGGCCATGAGAAGCGCTATTCACGTAGTGTATGGTAGTGTCTGGTATAGGGACATGAAGTATACGGTTATTTCCTATTGCCTGGATATTGGCCTGTCTTGCTCCTCTAGTCGAGATGTGGCTTTGTTTATACAGAAATGGGCACAAAATCCAGGCGTCATGACCATTTCTCATTATTAGCCCATTTGGCTAATCTACGTTAATAAGTCATCTACCTGCATCAGGGATTGTTTGCTGAAAGGCCCCGCGGCTGTTTGGTTAAAATGCGTAATACGGTGTTGACTTGTTTTATCTTACTGATACGCTTTGACATTTTACCTGTATTGGCTTGCACTGGTGCTTGGAGATGTACTCCTTTGAAAGAGTAGTTGTGTCATCTTTGCAAGATACAGATTGAGTCTACGCACCATATACTTCAACAATGTCCAACACAGCTTAATTTATGAGAAAGGCTAGGCAAAATTACATTTTTACCAGTTTTGTGGTATGATTTATGGTGCAGAATCTTGGTGGTGACATCCCCGGCCAATCACATATGGCCGAGGGCCAAAGCTATGTTGGATGTCATTTCCTAACAAATATAAGATGAATGAGTCCATTTGATTTTAGCCCATATGGGTACTATTAATTGCTTTTATATATATCTCTCTGAAAGTTTCTCTTTTAATGTCTATCTGTATTTGCCTGACTGAATGTTCATATTGCTGTTTTAGTCGTGTAATGAAATTAACATTGTGATGAATTTATGTTTTGTATGTTCCTGATTGTATTTTCATATTGCTGTTTTAAATTTGTAGCGAAATTAACATTGTGATGATCTTAACTTTTCCTTGTTTTAGTGTAAAAGGTTGAATTTGCACAAACATATGCACTTGAATACATAAAAAAAATAAAAAGTCTTCTACAAGGGAGTGCTGAGTTAGAGAGAATGAATTGGGTATATCGGGTATAGCAGCTTGAGGTGGGTATTTAAAAAATATATAAATATATTAAGTATTGTATAGCGGAAATCATGCCGAGATGGACATAGGGCGATTAAATGGCAAAATTATTGGATATAATAGATATCATTAAAATCATTGTTCTAAAACAACTGCATTGGAGATCACATTCTGTACATAAAACAGACAAATGAAGCTGCACGAGATAATAAGCAAAAGATTGATGTAGAAAAAGTGCTGAGAAAGAGCTGTTTCTAGGGAAAGGTTTTTCAGTTCTTTCATTTATTTCAGTAGAAAGAGGGAGCCACAGTCTGATGGGCATTGCTCTGAGCAAAGCATGTAAAGGCTTTCCCTGTGGTCCTAGTTCCCACCCAGGCTCCACCCAGTGGCCAATCAACTAAATTAACCACTAATGGTGGCCTCTCCTGAAGACTGTGAAGGCAAGTCCCTGTACGCTCACACCAGAAAGAATGCAACCCTCTAGGGAAAAAGGCCAAGAGGATAACAAGGTTGAATCGTACATAAGACACCTCCCCTCACTCGGGGATGTACCCTCTCTTCCACTTTCCTTTTCCCTATTATCCTAAAAACTTAATTAAAAAACCAAACAATCAACACACTACACAAGCATACCACACTCCCAATTTCAGTCGCTCCGTTTTCACACTGTTCACACTGCTCCATACATCCAACCACACTTTCTTATCCCTCGCAGGTTATACTCATGTACGCGTGTTCACCCAAACTCCTCCGTTAACAGGGTCCAAACACCGGCCTGCAACTCTCCTTGGGGCCACACCCCGCTCCAAAGACCAGACAGTATTCTACAAAGACAGCTCCTGCAGGGCACTGGGGAGTATGCTTTTAGGGGCTGGTCACTGTAGGTGGGCGTGGCCCTTCTGGAGAGGTTACTTGGATACCTCTGCAGGTACAGGGGCGGTGAGATCACGTCGGGGTCACCAAATGAAGGCAAGTCCCTGTATGCTCATGCCAGAAAGAATACAACCCTCTAAGGAAAAAGGGCAAGAGATTGCTTGCAAGGATACCAAGGTTTAATTGTACAAAAGACAAGGGTGTCAGCAGAGGACTCTGCGGCTCGAATGTTCTGTACGCATCATCATGCCCAATAATTACAAAAGTTCACAGCGTCACAAATTACGTCATCCATAGGGTCTTAACACGCACATCTGATTGGTGAGACCATACACAGGGCCTCATCACAAGTTGGGCGGTGTTACCGCCGGGGCTATTAGCCCTACCGACAAACCCCCCAGCGCTATTAGCGCCGGATCACGGGTTTGGCCGAATGGTAAGTCCCCATTCCCCATTGGGCCAATTCGGGAATTTACCATTCCCTATTGGACCCAATGGGGAATGTTTGGCACTAGGGGAAAATCCGCCAAGCCCATGATTTGCTGGACCCTTAAATGCGGCGGTAATAGCGTTACTGACGCATTTAAGGGTTACCGCCAAACTCGTGATGAGGCCCACAATGTCCTGCTCCATAGGGGATGCCAGGCTATGATTGGTTCCCATCACCGCTGTCTGTCTACTTCGAAGTGGATCATCTGGGCTCATCTTTCTGGGGAGTGATGGTCAGGCTTTTCACATGTTGCAAGGCTTCTACTACATCATTATGGAATGCACCTGGGAGGCATTTAAGAAACACAATCATGCTCACCCACGCATTCTGTGCTCCTACTGTATCATTATGGCATGCACCTGGGAGGCTCGGGGACTGGCACCAGGGGTCAAGGGAAGAAACACAATCATGATCACCCACGCATCCTGTGCTCCTACTACATCATTATGGCATGCACCTGGGAGGCTTGGGGACTGGCACCACGGTGAGGGGAGGAACACAGTCATGCTCACCCCTACATTCTGTGCTCCTACTACATCATTATGGCATGCACCTGGGAGGCTTGGGGACTGGCACCGGGGGTGGGGGGTGACACAAATATGCTCACCCCCACATTCTGTGCTCCTACTACATCATTATGGCATGCACCTGGGAGGCTCGGGGACTGGCACCAGGGGGGAAGTGAAGTAACACAATCATGCTGACCCACACATTCTGTTCTCCTGCTGCATCATTATGGCATGCACCTGGGAGGCTTGGGGACTGGCACCAGGGGGCAGGGAAGAAACACAATCATGCTCACCCACACATTCTGTTCTCCTGCTGCATCATTATGGCATGCACCTGGGAGACTCGGGGACTGGAACCAGGGGGAAGGGATTATTATGGCATGCACCATGCAGGCTGGAGGACTGGCACCAGGGGGAAGGGAAGAAACACAATCATGCTCACCCCCACATTCTGTGCTGCTACTGCATCATTAAGGCATGCACCTGGGAGGCTCGGGGACTGGCACCAGGGGGAAGGGAAGAAACACAATCGGGCTCACCCACACATTCTGTGCTCTTACTACATCATTAAGGCATGCACCTGGGAGGCTCGGGGACTGGCACCAGGGGTCAAGGGAAGAAACAAAATCATGCACACCAACACATTCTGTGTTTCTTCTGCATCATTATGGCATGCACCTGGGAGGCTCGGGGACTGGCACCAGGGGGAAGGGAAGAAACAAACCCATGCTCACCCACACAGTCTGTGCTCCTACTACATCATTATGGCATGCACCTGGGAGGCTTGGGGACTGGCACCAGGGGGAAGGAATAATTATAGCATGCACCTTGCAGGCTTGAAGACTGGCACCAGAGGGAAGGGATCATTATGGCTTACACCTGGGAGGCTTGGGAACTGGCCCAGAGGAAAGGTAAGAAACACAATCATGCTCACCCACGCATTCTGTGCTCCTACTGTATCATTATGGCCTGCACCTGGAAGGCTCGGGGACTGGCACCAGGGGAAGGGAAGACACACAATCATGCTCACCCACACATTCTGTGTTTCTGCGACATCATTATGGCATGCACCTGGGAGGCTTGAGGACTGGCACCAGGGGAAGGGAAGCAAGACAATCCTGCTCACCCACACATTCTGTGCTTCTACTAGACCATTATGGCATACACCTGGGGACTGGCAACAGGGGGATGGGGAAGAAACACTTGGACCCTTGGGGACTGGCACCAGGGGAAGGGAAGAAACGCAATCGTGCTGACCCACACATTCTGTGCTCCTACTACATCATTATGGCATGTGCCTAGGAGGCTTTGGGACTGGCACCAGGGGGGGAGGAACACAAACATGCTCACCCCAACATTTTGTGCTCCTGCTGCATCATTATGGCATGCACCTTGGAGGCTTGGGGACTGGCACCAGGGGAAGGGAAGAAATAGAGTAATGCTCACCCACACATTCTGTGCTCCTGCTGCATCATTATGGCTTGCACCTGGGAGGCTTGGGGACTGGCATCAGGGGGAAGGGAAGAAACACAATCAGGCTCACCCACACATTCTGTGCTCGTGCTACATCATTATGGCATGCACCTGGGAGGCTTGGGGACTGGCACCAGGGGAAGGGAAGAAACACAATCATGCTCACCCACACATTCTGTGTTTCTGCTACATCATCATGGCATGCACCTGGGAGGCTTGGATACTGGCACCGGTGGAATAGATAAATAGAATCATGCTGACCTATGCATTCTGTTCTCCTGCTGCATCATCATGATGTAGCAGAAACACAGAATGTGTGGGTGAGCATGATTGTGTTTCTTCCCTTCCCCCTGGTGCCAGTCCCAAGCCTCCCAGGTGCATGCCATAATGATGCAGCAGGAGCACAGAATGCGGGGCTCAGCATGATTGTGTTTCTTCCCTTCCCCCTCTTGCCAGTCCCCAAGCCTCCCAGGTGCATGCCATAATGATGTCGCAGAAACACAGAATGTGTGGGTGAGCATGATTGTGTTTCTTCCCTTCCCCCTGATGCCAGTCCCCAAGCCTCCCAGGTGCATGCCATAATGATGCAGCAGGAGCACAGAATGTGTGGGTGAGCATGATTGTGTTTCTTCCCTTCCCCTGGTGCCAGTCTCCAAGCCTCCCAGGTGCATGCCATAATGATCCATTCCCCCTGGTGCCAGTCCCCAAGCCTCCCAGGTTCATGCCATAATGATGTAGCACGAGCACAGAATGTGTGGGTGAGCCTGATTCAGTTTCTTCCCTTCCCCCTGGTGCCAGTCCCCAAGCCTCCCAGGTGCATGCCATAATGAGGTAGCACAAGCACAGAATGTGTGGGTGAGCATGAGTGTGTGTCTTCCCTTCCCCTGGTGCCAGTCCCCAAGCCTCCCAGGTGCATGCCATAATGATGTAGCAGAAACACAGAATGTGTGGGTGAGCATGATTGATTTTCTTCCCTCCCCCCTGGTTACCAGTCCCGAAGCCTCCCAGGTGCATGCCATAATGATGCAGTAGGAGCACAGAATGTGTGGGTGAGCATGCTTGTGTTTCTTCCCTTGACCCCCGGTGCCAGTCCCCGAGCCTCCCAGGTGCATGCCATAATGATGCAGTAGGAGCACAGAATGTGTGGGTGAGCATGCTTGTGTTTCTTCCCTTGACCCCCGGTGCCAGTCCCCGAGCCTCCCAGGTACATGCCATAATGATGTAATAGGAGCACAGAATGTGTGGGTGAGCATGATTGAATTTCATCCCTTCCCCTGGTGCTAGTCCTCAAGCCTTCCAGGTGCATGCCATAATTATGTAGTAGGAGCACAGAATGTATGGGTGAGCATGATTGTGTTTCTTTCCTTCCCCCTGGCGCCAGTGCGGTTTCGACAGTTCTGCCGAAACGGGTGAAAGCGCCAACAGGACCGCCGAAAATCTTGACGGAATCTCTTGATCTGGTAGATCAACAGCCTTCCCCGCATCCGCAGCAGCGTCTTGCGACTGGGCACTCCAAAGTTAAGGGCGCTCCCTCTAAATCTGGTTTGGCCACCGAATTGCAATCAACCAACGCTCTGGTGCCCCCTAAGGCCCCGGTAGGCCCGAACTCTACTCCTATGCCTCCTAGCCTTTCCGCAGGCGAAGAATCTACTGCTAGGCCCTCTAGCGCTGCGGTAGGCGGTAAATCTACCGCTAGGGCTCCTGAACTGTTGTCTCACACTGATTCGGCAGAGATTGAAGACAGTCTCATGAGGATTATTTCGGCGGTTGGGCTGGCGCCTAAGGAACCGTCAAAGCATGGAACGTACCGTGGACAGGTCTAAAGACCCGTCACGGCACCCCAGTGCTTGCAAGGCCTACGAGGACAGTCAGGATGCAAGTCGCGTCGTCGTCCAGGGGAAGAGAAGATCTCGACTTGGAGGAAAGATGAAGGTCGTTGCACTGCCAGGGTAGAAACCAGCCGCAGAGTTTTCCGGTTAAAGGTAGTACCCTTTAATTCGCAGTCGTGGTAAAACGTGGTATCCCGGTTGCTGGGGTTCTCTGCACAGGCAAGGTGGCCACGAGATACGTCGGGGAGGCGAAAAGACGGTGAAACTGGTTATCCCCACCAGTCAAAGGAAGAAGACTCTCCGGCGGGAGATCTCCTCTGTCGTTGGGAAAAGTGGTGAGTCGGTCCTGCAGGGCTCCACCGGTGGTGTCGTCGTGGCAGGTCGGCTCAGCTTCTCCCTCGTCGGATTCTCAGATCCTGTGGCAACTTCTGAAGTTCCAGTCCCCAAAGCCCTGCTTTTATGCAGAAAACCCCCATTCACTCAGCCTAGCTGTCACTCAAACATGCTAAGTGGTGAGCCGGCCGGCTCACCACTTGGGCCAATCCCACAAGAAAAGGTAACTCGGTCCAGGGTGCCTAAACCCCCTCCCACACCTCCTGTGGTACCCAGACAGAGTGGCACCACTTTTGGAGGCTTCTGTGGAGAAGCCCGCCAGAAAGTGGAACAAAGGGCTCGACTTGGGTTGGAGTCACAGAAGAGAACACAAATGCCATTTTAGAATCGAGTCTTGGCAAAAAAATACCAACCGGAGAATTAATATTCATTAAATAAACCGGCGGTATGTTCGAGGCTTCCGTAAATAATTAAATAAAGATAGTAGCCTAAAACATTGGGAAATCCCATAGGAAAATATTCGCGGTTGAATATAAAAAGTAGTATCCACTGCCACCAGCCAAAACTCGATCAGGGGGGACGGAGATGTGCCCCCTCGACTAACAGACCCTGGGGCAATCGAATTGCCCCGACCAGTACGTCCACAATATGATGGTTTGTACTGGTTTCTGTTAATAATTTGGGACTAGTAAAGCCAATGGTGACTTTACATGCCCTGGGAGACAGTAGTCAGTCCCAGGATATGGAGTCTATGGTGGGGTGTCACTATGACACCCCTGTGTTACTGCACGGTGGGTGCTGTGTAACACACATAGTAAAAACACATGAGACCCTATGGAGTAAAGGACCCCATAGCCCATAAAACACATTAACAGTCAAAGGAACACCATAAATCATGTCCAAGAGTGGGAGAAAAAGAGTCTCACTCTTGGCAGGAGAAAAAAACAAACTCCAGAAATCCAGCAAAGCTCCTGGGGGACTCACTAGGTTAGGAAGTTCAGCCTAAAGAGAGAATTCTCCCTAACACCCTTCCTTCCTGCAAGACTACACTGATGACCAGGAAGATGCCACTGGCAACTGGGAGGAGACCCAGCAAGTGGTGACGGAGCCATGGGGGCTCCCTACACAAGATCAGGACACAGATGTCCTATGCCTGGATTCCCCTCCTTCCATTCCAGCCCGCCAGGCCTCGCTTGTGGACGATCAAATCGCTTTCAATGCCATCTTAAGGAAGGCAACTGAGCACTTTAAGATCACCACCCAGGAGGCGGTACCGGAACAAGATTTTGTGGAGGATGTTCTCAAAGAGAAACCCGCCTCAAGCCAAGCCATTCCTCTCCTGAACTCTTTTAAAAGAAGGTTGGCCCCCTCCCTGGTCACACCAGCACAGACCCGGGCAGTGAATCCCAGGGTGGAGAAATTATTTAAGCCATCTCCTGCTGACCCTCAATATATCAAGTGCCACGCCACCCCCGACTCCTTGGTAGTCACTAACACCCGGAAACTAGCAGGAGTTCCCCTTGCTACGGGGGAGGCCCCTCCAGATAAGTAATCTAAAAGGTTGTATGCCTTAGACAAATGGGTTACCTCGGCAGCTGCGTTCAACACACGCATAGCAAACACTGCATTGCTTGCCAGTTATGCAGGCGCACAATGGGACCTTGTTCAAGAGGTCTCTAGGAGGTTCCTGAACCTGCTAGCTCCAGACTACTCACCATCGTGACTGAGGGCAGACCGTCAATCAAAATATAATGAAACACTCTGGACACTGCAGAGACGGCAGGCAGGTCCCTGGCCCAGGGCACACTGCTCAAGAGGCATGATTGGCTCCGAAACTCGGGCTTCAAACCGGAGACACAGGCGCTCTGATTAACAAACCCATAGAAGAGACCAATCTCTTCGGTAAAGCGGTCGATGCTCTGGAGACGGCCAAGAAAGAGCACAAGACTCTTAAGTCCTTACAACTGATAACACAGAAGTCCCCCCCACCCCCAGAAGGGAGGTGGTTCCCGTCTATCCTTTTAGGGCCAATCCCCTGCTGGTCAAAACAACTACAATACAGGAAACTGGAACTCTGGACAAGCATCAGGAAGCCCTGCCAACTACCCACCTAGGGGTCAGCGACTCGGCAGAGGACCTAACCCCAGAGGAGCCTCAGCCTCTGGTAAGTAATGACCAACGGATCCATGTCTCCTCCCATGCCCCCCCTGGTCAGGGGGGCAAATAACATCTTTCCTTGCGGCATGGAAGTGGATAACTTCAGACCAGTGGGTCATAAAGACGGTCGCCCACGGGTACTGCGTGGAATTCACCCGACCACCACAGTTCAGACCGCCACGATCACGATGCTTCACGCCGGACCATCTGCAGATCCTGATTCAAGAGGTGGAAGCACTTCTGGGAAAGGACGCCATCGAAGACGTCCCTATTCTGCAGGTAAACAAGGATATTTATTCAGTGTACTTCCTTGTACCGAGAAAGGACCTCACCATGCGCCCTGTTCTAGACCTGCGCCCAGCGAACAAATCTGCAAAACTTCAAAAGTTTCGTATTGTAACGCTGCAGGAAGTGATCCCGCTGTTGAAACAGGGGGACTACATGGCAACATTGGACATGAAAGATGCATACTTTCATATTTCAATGTTGCCAGCACACAGGAAATATCTAAGGTTCATGATAGAGGATAGACGCTACCAATTCAAGGTGCTCCCCTTCGGCATTGCCTCGGCGCCAAGGGTGTTTACAAAAGTCCTGGCAGTAGTGGCAGCACAACTGTGCAGACTATCCGTCCCTGTTTACCCTTGCCATGACGACTGGCTCGTAACAGGGGATTCTTATGACACATGCTTCTGGAACACCCAGAAGACCGTAGACCTTCTGTTCAGTCTGGGATTCTCGATCAACGAGAAGAAATCCAGCCTAGTCCCCAGTCAAGTAAAACAATTTGTGGAGGCCCTAATTCGGACAAAGGACAGCCTCGTCCTCCCCTCCAACGAGAGGGTTCATAACATGCTTTTTCAGATCCATCAATATGTGGCCAGTCGGGAGGTGATGGTACGCAAAGCCATGCGGCTCCTGCGTCCCATGCAAGAGTGGCTCAACAGCCAGTGGACAATGGGAAGATCTGGTAGTTGTCTCGCCAGCCTTTGTTCTCTCTCTGCAGTGGTGGTTGAGGGAAAACCTCTTGAAGGGGAAGTCCTTCACCACCCCTGCAGTGGAAGCCACTCTCACCACAGATGCATCCCTCAGGGGTAGGGGGCTCACCTGCTTCAGCAGACAGCGCATGGAGTGTGGTCCCCACAAGTGGCATCCAACCATAAAAACCTGTTAGAGCTATTAGCTGTATTCAAAGCCCTGATGGCCTTTCAGACACAGCCACAGGGGAAGATAGTTCTGATACTGACAGCACCACAGCCAAGTATTACTTAAATAAACGGGGGAGAGGGGCACACACTCTCCAGGGCTATCCAAGCTTCTCCCAGAGCATTTGGATGTGGGCTCTCAAACACAAGATGTTCCTGCTGTCCCAACACGTCCCAGGAGAACACAATCTTCTAGCGAACATGCTCGGCAGAGATTTCCCGCTGCCTATATAGTACGAACAGGGTCTACACAAAGACATTGTCTCCAATGTCTTCGCAGATTGGGGGTTCCCTGAGATCGACCTGTTCGCAACTCAGCAGAACGCCCAATGCCAGACTACGCTTCCAGATACCCCCAGAACCGCTCGAAGGGGAACGGACTCTGGATAACTTGGTCAGGGAAATGTTTCTACGCTTTTCCCTTGTCCCCCCTGCTCAACAAGATTGTGCACAAGATTCACCAGGAACCAGTCACCATGATAATGATAGCCCCTATGTGGGCCCGCCAACCCTGGTTCAC
Organism: Ambystoma mexicanum; assembly: GCF_040938575.1. NCBI lineage: Eukaryota > Metazoa > Chordata > Amphibia > Caudata > Ambystomatidae > Ambystoma > Ambystoma mexicanum. Next base: position 1,308,450,291 of record NC_090926.1, on the reverse strand, counting down.
CTATTTGATGGAAATGTCCCTCTTCCCCCTTGTGAAACTACCCTGTCCGTACAACATATTGTCTCAAGACGGAGGGGAGACGCTACACCCATGCCCGCATACTCTGAACTTAGCGACCTGGCTCCTGAGGTCATAGAGTTTGGACATCTTCAGCTCCCTCAGAGATGCATGGACATACTCGGGGAAGCTAGAAAACCTGAAACTCGTTATTGCTATTCTAGCAAGTGGAAATGCTTTGTCATCTGGTGTAATACCAAGGGCGTCAATCCCATTGACTGCTCTCCTACCCACATTGTGTTGTACCTGACCCACTTGTTGGACTCAGGTCTGGTTTTTAATTCACTAAAGGTTCATCTGGCTGCTCTCTCAGCCTACACCACATCACAACAAAAGGTGTTGTGGTAGAAAATACCTGTGAGTAAGGCCTTTATGGAAGGGGTTAAGTGAATTCATCCCCCCGTTTCAAATCCAGCCCCCGGAGGGGATCTGAATGTGGTACTAACCAGACTCATGGGGTCTCCTTTTGAACCAATGCATAAAGCAAGTCTAAAAGACCTTACTTATAAGACGGCCTTACCTGGTGGCTATCTCTTCTATCAGAAGAGTTAGTTAACTGCAGGCCCTTTCAATTCTAGACCCTTTTGTTACAGTCCACAGGGAATAAGGTGGTTCTGCGTGCTCTTCCCCAATTGGCGCCTAATTTCATTTCAAAGTTCCCCGTGAACCAATCGATCGAATTACCTACGTTCTTCCAAAACCCCACTAACATGGCGGAAAGAAGCCTTCACACACTGGATATGTGTAGGGCAGTCATGCTTTACATGGAAAGGACGAGACCACTAAGGGAAACAAACCAGTTTTTCGTTTTTGTGGCAGCTGGCAGAGAAGGGGATCCTGTCTCTAAGTCGGCTATCTCAAGGTGGATTGTTAAATGCATCACACTATGCTACACTCTTGCTAAGAAAGAACTGCCCTTCAAGCCTAGAGCAGACTCTACTCTGGGCACTGGGGCTTCCATAGCATTCATTGCAAATGTCCCCCTTGAGTCCATTTGCAAAGCGGCAACCTGGAGTTCTGTTCACACCTTTACAAAACACTATTGCCTAGATGCCCACTCTAGATCTGATTCTCAGGTGGGACAAGCAGTATTAAGACATCTTTTCTCTACTGTTCCTTCTCACAACCCACCAACTCCGGGTACTGCTCTCTAGTCTATGCACAGCATGTGATTCTAAGCAGATTAACAAACATCAGAAGACAATGCATTACTTCCCGTAAAAGCATTTCTGATGGTTGTATCTGCTTAGATTCACATGCGCCCACCCTTCCTCCCTGCTCAGAAGGAAGTAACATAGGCATCTTACTACTTTCTCTCTCTTTATGTATTCACTCACTATAGCCTTGGGCTCCCTCATGGCAGAAAAAAAAACAATCAGAGGGACCTCGGCGCATGAGGGATTTTGGGTACACTACACGCAGTAGGGATAGTGTTACAGACACTATGCCGACGTCCCTTTTCGGTCCCCAAAAGACAAGATGCAATACTCTGTGGTTATCACTGGATGTCGGACCTGATGCACAGCATGTGAATCTAAGCAGATACAATCATCAGAAATACTATTACGGTGAGTAATGCATGTCATTTTTAGTGCCATAATTTGAATGCTACATAGGCATGTCTGGCGATGAAAACTGCTCCCTATTTAAGCTACTGCCATTCTCATGGAACCTTTTTGTCAGCATTGTCCGAACAGTCAGAAGACCCTCCTATAAAAACATAGGAAAAAAGGTTTTGTGCCCACCATGCACAGCACTGGTCCATGACCTTTTATCAAGGTTGACGCAAGTCTAACAAACCTAGGCTAACAGACCTTATCGGGTCTCTGCTCTGCTTGTGATGCATCCAGGGTCTTGTAGCGTTAGATCTTCCACTTATATCCCAATACTTTCGGGGTGTTTAGCCCTGCCCTTAAATTCCCATTCCAATGCATTCAGTGCTCATAGTGCAGCCATAACACCCCTGGCAGACGCAGAGTCCTTGCTCACTTAGCAAAACAACCAAACCTTTTTCCCAAAGGAGCATCTGCTGGAAGAAGCAACCGCATCGTGAGTGGCCCATTTCACAGCCTAGTCATACACTACCTCTTGCGGTTACCAGTCAATTCGTCGAAAACATTTGGTCGACAGGACAATTGGTCGACACCATTTGGTCGAATGCCAAATGGTCGAATTTTTTTTTGTTTTTTACCCCTTTTTTGGTTTTTTTTGGGGGGGTCCCCCCACCCCCTTTTTTTTCTTTTTTTTTTTCCCCCACACGAAAACCCGCAAAACACATATATAAAAAAAAAAAAAAAAATTCGACCATTTGGCATTCGACCAAATGGTGTCGACCAAATTGCAGTCGACCAGTTTGTTGTCGACCAATTGACCGGACACCACCTCTTGCATGTAGACCTGTCACATGATCTGTAGGACTACTTCACCTGTCGCTCGTGTGAACGCCATCCCAACATGTTGCTTATTTTTTTACAACCTGGATGTTGATCAACAAAAGTGGATGCTCAATCTTCTCTTTAGATCCAATAACAGTGGGGAGTGATTTCACTCTCCCGTGGCCTTATTCTGTACACAGGCAAATGCCTCAACCTTTTGAGTCCCCAAGATGGGTGAAATGCAGGATTGTTTTTAACGGGTGAGAGTCTGTTTAAGTGAATGGACAGATAAGTGGCTTGGCAGTTTAGTGAAGTGAATTCATGGCTTCAGACCCGCCAAAAGCCTGTGTGCTGAGAGGTATGCAGTCAGCATTAATAGAAGTGCCAATTTCACAAGTGCCTGTTGCCAAAAGACTCCTAATTGGATGCTAATGGGCAGGCAGGGGTCTGGGCAGCCTGTTTGAGGATGGCGACAAACGCTCCTGTGATGAGCAGAGAAAAGGATCGTGACCAAGAGGTGTATTGACTCAGACGTCCGAATTCTTGGTTTCCTGACCCTCCAAGTCACCTACCAGCAACGAGCCTCTGTAACATGCATTACAGGCATGCATGTTATGGAGGCTCATTGGTGGTAGGCAACTCAAAATGTGCTTTGAATACCTTGTTAGCCGATGACAAATACATCCTAAAAGATGTAACTACAAAACCAGACAGATTTTGCACAGATTATCCTTCGGCTTGGCTAACTCACATTGCTGTCTGCCATGTTCAAGATTGCATTGGCCTGTCCCTTTCTCAGGAACACTTCTGGGGAAGGGCAGCCTTGTCCCAGATCACAGCATCTGAAGGGTAAACCTGCAGAGTGAACATTGAAAGGATTTGGGCTTTTCTTGTATTTAGCATTCACTCTGATTCCAATTTATGTGCAAATAAAACCGTTCTACTAAATAACTTGAAACAAATGATTGTCAAAAGCAGTTACACAAACTGAATATTGGACAAACACAGAATATGGGACACACCCATGGCACCACAAGTATTGTACAACAAATAGCAACAGACAAAATCAGAAATACCACAGAGCACCCAAGTATTCGAAGCCTAAGGTTTCTGCCCAGTATTCATGCAGACCCTGCTTGGGGTTTCTCTCTTCTCCAGATGGGCTTCGATGGATACTTCTTTGGCCGTCTGGATTACCAAGACAAAGAGAACCGGGAGAAGCTGCGGGAGATGGAGATGATCTGGAGGGCCAGCGCCAGCCTGGCACCACCCGCTGCTGACCTCTTTACATGTGAGTGAGGGGACCTGGTTTTTCGGGTGGTCAGAAAAGGTCCCCACAATCAAGAGGCGTGTATGTTGAGTACACCATATTTGTGACTGGGGATGCAGCAAACTGAGCACGATGTTGCAATTTCATATGTATCCAGTGTAGTTAATTGTGAATGGGATATCTTTGAAGGCATCAAGAAGCAAGACACAGACAATGGGTTCAAACAAAAATATTTTACTTAAATGTCAGGATGGTGTAAAGGCCTAACTTGCCCTATGCTAAAATGCTTCCCTATCTAAAGAAACTAAGGATAGTCTGAGTCAGTAAGTTCAACTAAAATGTCAGTCTGTGTCCAAAACCTATGCTTGCCTTCACAACTAAACCTAAACAATTTGTAGGGATGTCAACAACAAAATAAGTAGTGTTCCAAATAAAGTTCTTAGCTTCTTGCAGCTCTTGGCTTACTTTCCAGCTCCCCTTCCACAAGGTTAAACAATAGTTCCACAAAGGGTCAGGGATACCTTCCCCGAGAAAAGGATACAATTTCAGAAGTGCCTGGGGGTTCCCTTCCGCGAGGCAACAATAAAGTTCACAAGGTCTTGGGTTTCCCTTTCCAAAGGCGTTAGCTTGTCCAGCTTTCTTTTTTTTTAAACTTTTATTTATTGGCACAAAGGTCAAGACAGGCACAGTTCAAAGTACATAGCAATGGGCTGACAACACAGCCGAACATTCGGCACCACATCATGATCAGGTTATACATCACAAACTGATAGCAACTGATATCGCAGGGGAGGCTCTGAGAGTCCCAGAGGGGAAGCATAAAACCAATAGGAGAAGCTAGATCGCCCGTAACACGTCGGGCTGTCCTGGTGGGGGAGGAGAGGTCAGTTCCACCTCATCTCTACCATTTAAGTAGCTACAGAATTCCGACCAGACGTTTTTGGGTCGAGATGTCGGAGGTAGGGAACCAATGTATTCCTCTTCGCACATTTGTGTCCAGGTAAGGGCTTTCAGCCACATCGCAAAAGTGGGAGGATTGTGGCGCTTCCAACATTGCAAAATGCATCTTTTGGCCACCATAATACTTACATTTACAAATTTTGCCATTTTCCTTACATTCTCACCCTCCCATATACCAAATAGTATGGCGAGTGGCTCCATGGTTACCGGGGAACCAACTATTTCGGAGAGGGCCTCTGTCACGGCCGTCCAGAATGTGTTGAGGGCGGGGCAAGCCCAGAACATGTGTACATGGTCTGCCTCACAGGATTTGCATTTGGGGCACACAGGGGTCTGGGTGCCTGTGAATGACGCCACTCTATACGGTGTGTAATAGAGCCTATTAAGTAGCTTAAATTGTATGCAGCGGAATCTGGCGCTTAGGGAGACCTTTCGTGTGTGTGTACACATTATGCCCCAGAGCTCGTCTGTGATTTCAACTCCGAGTTCCCTAGCCCAGGCCTCGCGCGGTTTAAGGGAGTTGTCCGCAGTGTCATTCAGTTGCATCTTGTACAAATTAGAAATTATGCTCTTGGCACCTCCGGAGTTTGCTATATAATGTATTTCAGGAGAGTCTGGGGGCTCAATAGGGAATGAGGGCCACATCGACCGCACTGCAGCTCTAATCCTATAATACTGCAGCATTTCGAGTGGAGAATTGGAGTGGTCAGGGCGCCATGTTTGTGGGGTGATAAAAACACCATCGGGGAAGAGGTCAGTAAGAGCACGGTATCCCAGGTTTTCCCAGCAGCGTATGAGATTTGGATCATGTGTGGGGGGAAGTCCGGGGAACTGCCACAGGGGAAGCCACTTGTAGTATGGGGACTGTTCCTGGTCAGAGCCGATGATGCTCCTCCAGGCCCTAAGTGTAGCGGCCACCGGGTCCGCATGAGCATTTGTCTGGAATGCCCGGTTCAGTAACAGGGACATAATATTAGTTCCACCTCCCGCTAGTTTCTCAAGTTTTACGTGTATGGGCGGGTTCTGGAGCGTGTACCAATGGGAGGCATGGTGGGCCTGTGCCGCATTCCAGTACAGGCGAAGGTCTGGGGCTGTGAAACCCCCTTTGTCGTAGGGCAGCGTCATGTGTTGCCACTTCTTGCGGACCGAGCCTGGGAACCAGAGAAATTGTGCGCACTCCGAGTGGAGTTTTTTGAAGTATTGGGTCCCAGGCCAGATCGGCACGTTAGCAAAGACATACAGGAGTTTGGGCACCACTACCATCTTTATCAGAGAGAGTCTGCCCGCTAGTGATAGAGGTAGGTTGCGCCATTTGGAGAACTTGGAGAAGACTAGGTGGGCCGCTGCCTCATAGTTATCTGTCAGTAGGGAGGCCTTGGTTAGTGACATTTGTACCCCGAGATACCTAACCCCACCCGGGGACCAGCGTAGAGGGTACTCACAAGACGGTCGTTGGGTTGCCACAGTAAGAGGGAACATTTCGGACTTAGAGTAGTTGATTGTGAAACCCGAGAACGTCCCTATCTTAGTGATATCACGGATGATCGGGTCCAAATATGTGGACGGATTCCTGACATACAGGAGCACGTCGTCTGCATATAGAGAGATGATCTCTGGTGCCTCTTTTAGTCGTATGCCTTTCCCGCTGTGCCGAGCCCGTATATGATCAGCCATGGGTTCTATGGCGAACGCAAAAAGGAGGGGAGAGAATGGGCATCCCTGGCGAGTGCCTCTGTGTAGCGTAAAGGGAGAGGAGGGAACCAAGTTTACGAGAACTCTAGCTCGTGGGTCCGTGTATAGCAGTTTTATGTAAGAGGTCATTTTTGGACCCACGCCCATTTTCTCCAGTACGGCCCACAGATATTGCCAGGAGACCATATCAAAAGCCTTTTGGGCATCCAACGTTACCGCCACTGCGTCCGCGCCTGGGTCGATTCTGGACATCACGTTGAATAGGCGACGGATGTTCAGTGATGTGGATCTGCACGGGATGAAGCCGCACTGGTCTTCATGGATCATGTGGGACATGAAGGGGAGAAACCTGTTAGCTATTATCTTGGCAAAGATTTTCGTGTCGGTATTAATAAGGGATAGGGGTCTGTAAGACCCACATTCGTCTGGGGGTTTACCAGGTTTGGGGAGGACAGTTATTAGAGCTTCTCTAAGGGAGGGGGGGAGACAATTCTTACTAAGCGATTCGGCCCAGACCCCGTGTAGCACAGGCGCTAGTATCGCCACATGCTCCTGGTAGAACTCAGAAGTGAGCCCGTCCAGGCCAGGCGCCTTGTTTTTGGGGAGGGCCGATATCACCTGAACTATCTCCTCCAGGGTGAATGGGGCGTCTAATATTTCTTGGGTGTCTTGGGAGATAAGAGTCATAGGGATGCTTTCAAGGAGGTCGTCTAGGTCTTGGGCAGAGTGTTCTGGTTGGGGACCGTACAGATTGGCGTAGAAGCTAGTGAAAGTGTCTAGTATGGACTGCTCTGACCAGTGCCTCACTCCACTGTTATCTATGATGCTGTCGATGCGGGTCCCACCAGTCTCAGCACGCACTAGCCTGGCCAGGGTTCTACCCGGTCTATCCCCCTCCCCATATTTACGGGCCGCGACAGGGCGTGTGTGGTATTGTACCTCCCTCATAGCGTGTGACTCGAACTTTTCCAACTCTGATCTGATTGCAGCTAGGGTCGTCGGGGACTGGGTGGTCAGGTAGTCCTGTTCAAGTGCTTTAAGTTTGGTTTCCGAGTTGGTTAAGGCCTGCCTTATAGCCTTCAGGACCCCAGCTTCTCTGGAGATGCACATCCCCCTGATATAAACCTTAAACGCCTCCCATCTAATACCTACGGGTGTGTCGGTTGTATTGTTGTTTTCAAAGAATGTAGTTATATCGGCTAGGATCTCAGCTTTAAAGACGATGTCTGATAGGGCGGTGGATTTGAAGCGCCAGTGGGGTCTTGGCGGCCCTGCGTTACCGAGTTGAATCTGTAGGAGTACAGGGGAATGATCAGATAGCGTGCGTGCAAGTATCGTGGCATCTGCGACCTTCCCAACCAGCCTGCCAGAGAGTAGAAACATGTCTATTCTCGAGGAGCTGTCATGCACAGTGGAATAGAAAGTATAGTCTCTGTCGTGGGGGTGAAGCGTCCTCCATACATCGTGTAAATTGAGGGAATCCATATGTAGGAGGAGACGTTTGGTCGCTCGTGGTGTGGGTCTGCGACTAGTCGTCGTCCTGTCTAGTAAACTGTCCAGTGTTAGGTTCATGTCTCCACCCCATATTATGGGGACGTCTATGTATCTCATGAGTATGGCCGCCACTCCGTCAAAGAACTCGGGAGAGTCGATGTTGGGCGCATATATGTTGACCAGTAAGCATTCCTCGTGGGCCAGGGTGCAATGCAGGATTACATATCTGCCTTCTGCGTCAATATGCGATGAGTGGAGAGTAAAGTGGATAGACTTGTGAATGAGAGTCAGGATCCCTCTAGCTTGGGTGGAGTATTGGGTGAAATATCTGTTGGGACCCCAGGTTTGTGCAATGTTCGATGATAGGTGTTTAAGGGCATGTGTTTCTTGTAGTAGGAGGACCTTAGCCCCGTGTCGTTGTGCGTAGGCTGCGATCCTACGTGCTTTCGTGAAATTTGTCAGACCACGTATATTCCATGTCATCATTTTAATCGTCATGTAGGCAGCCTACGGGTCATCCCATGGAAAGGCCCTGCCCTTGATATATGCCATGAGTGCTGCCATGCTGGCCCGCCGCCATCGTGTGTAGCCCGCCCCGACCCCCGTGCCATTTTGAGTGAAGCCTACCCCAACTTTCCAACCCCCCACCCCCACCGCCCTGTTCCAACTAGCAGTGTGTGAATACCCACCCCAAAAGTGAACTATTGAATGCCATCCCCAACTTGGCAGTGCATGAGAAACAGCCCAACCGGGGCGAAGACACAAACATTTAAATTCTACAGGAATTGCAGCTGCAGTGGGGGCCACCGCTGCCGTTCTGCCCACCAGTATTGATACGAATCTTGAATAAACAACATAATCGAAAGTACGGCTCACATAAATGAGGTTACAGGACAAGGATGCATGTGTTAGCGGATATCAAGACTAACTTATAAGGAGAGGACAGCGACCAGATCTAGTCGTCGTCCATCGGGCCCTCAGGTGGCTCTGCCAATGGAATCTGAGCCTCGATGAACTTTACAGCCTCGTCCGGGACCGTGAAGAAGTAGATCTTGTTACGATGGGTGAATTTTAGGCGTGCGGGGAAGAGCATAGCATATTCAATCTTTCTATCGCGCAGCATTTTCTTCACCCCAGTGAATCTGCGTCTCTCCATTTGCACACCCACTGAAAAGTCGGGGAAGATCCTGATTACTTGTGCATCCATCCTTAATTCCCCCTTCTCCCTGGCCAGGCGGAGTATATGATCCCTGTCCTTGTAGCTGAGCAGTTTTGCTATGATAGGTCTGGGGAAGTCCCCTGGCCGCGGTCGAGGTGCCAGGGAGCGGTGAGCTCTTTCGACCGTGAAGAATGGCGAGAGCTCGGGGTCATCCAGGAGATCTCTGATGAGTTTTTCCACCGCTGTTTCCATTCGCCCTTTGAGTGCAGTTTCGGGGACCCCAATTATGCGAATGTTATTTCTCCGCGACCTCGATTCAAGGTCATCGCATTTTGATTTGACCTGTTTCATGTCTCGGACGAGCTCTGACACTGTGTTTTGCAGAACATGCACGTTATCTTCAGTGGAGCTAGTCCTCTGCTCTACTTCCGTAATCCTAGTCCCGTGCTGGTCAAGCTTAGCCCTTAATGATGCCACATTTGCGTTAATATCGTCTAGTTTTTCATGAAATGCTGCAAAGTTTTTAGCCATGGATTCCATCATGGTGGCCAAGTCTGGCTGCGGGGGGTCCGGCAGAAGGTCGCCCTCCTCCTGGGTTGTAGAAGCTGATGCCTGGTCACCCCTGGGTGTCGCTCTAGCGAACTTGTCCATAGCCCCGGCTTTGCTGGTGGTCCGCGATCTGTTAGACATTCTCCCGGGGAAGAGTCAGGACCAGCACGACAATATAGATGGTGGAGGGGGCTTGGATCGCCCCGCACTGTGCTGGACCACGCCGAGGCCCCGTCACGGCCACAAACGCCGCAGGTGGAGAGAGCCAGGGGAGGGCGGGCGAGCCTTGTGCAGCTTGTGTCGCTAGGAGTGTGCCCGGGCCCACAGGCAGGGTGTCCCCACAGGGCTGAACGGGTGAAACTGTTCTCAGCTACGTGCGTTTAAATATTGGGATGCCTTCCCCAATCCGCAGCCCCTTGTAACCATAGTGGAGTCAATTCAGACACGGCGCCTCCAGGTGGCCATGGAAGTGATAGGACAATAAGGCAGAGCGGGTGTATCGCGGGGGGCCACAAGCACCGTGGGCGCAGAGAGTTGGGGGGAAGCGGAGCAGGTCTGTGTTTAGACAGTTTCCCTTGGGTTATATCTCGACACACAATGCTAGTAGCGGGGTAGATGGAGAACCCCCAGCAGGGCGTAGAGCGGTCGCCAGCACCCACCTTATAGCCTTTAGGGTGGCTAGACCCGTATGTTCCTCGACGCAGGGCTGGGGCCAACGAGGCAGTGGCGCCGCGGTCGGCCAGGGGTTAATGTTGCAGTCCACACCGCCGAGGGATGTGCAGGAGTCCGGGGGGGGGGGCAGCGTAGCTCGCTCCTCGGTGGGGTAAGGGGGCCAGTCACGTTCACCGCCGCGGCCACCACAGGCCAGATATGTCGCTGTGTGGACAGGCTCACAAACGAATATTCCGCCGCCTCTCGATCCAGCTCAGGCAGCCCCCGATCTCCCAGCCCGGGGGGGCCGCGAGCGCACGCGACTGCACGCGAGCGGGCGCCGGGGCCCCAGCCCAGTCCACGGCCGCCGAATCAGGCCGGCACTCCACCAGGCCGGCAGCCGTCAGGGCAGCCGCGCCGAGCAGGCCAGCCACACGCACACGGCCGGGGCCGGCGGGTTTCACGGATGTGAGGGTTCAACCGGAGCCAGGGGGCCGCAGGCAGTCAGCCGATGACGATGCCCCGGGCGTGGCAGCGGCCCGGCGGTCGACGCTGGAGAGGGCGGGAACGGTCCCGCAGGGAGGCCGGATGCCGCCGCCGGCCCAAGTGCTCGGAACTCCGGATTCCGACTCCGATTTCACCCCAGATTTCAGGCACCAGGAGCGGAAAGCGTCCGCAGCAGAATCGTGGCAGTAGTGATAGGGGAAGATGAGGATTAGCGCCGATATCAAGCTGGTTCTGATGGGCAAGAATGGAGCTCGCTAGCTAGGCAGCCATATTGCTTGGCTGCTCAACAGCGCCCCCCGTCCAGCTTTCTAACTCACAATCAGCTCCAGTCTCTTAATACTCACAATCAGTTCCAGGTCCACTTTTAACTCCTTCAGATTCTTCAATAGTTTACACAGATTGCTGTCTCCTGTATTCACTTCAGTAATCGATTCCATAAGTGAAGATTTGTTATCAGTATTGTTTCTTGGCTTTCACAGACACAGTATGCTCGTTTAGGCGCAGATGTCAGACCTCACGGCCCACCCATTACAGGTCACGCAGCTGATCACCCTAGGCTTTCTTGCCCACACAGGTTTTTGGACAATGTGTTCTGGTTCACATTCACGTTGGTTCCTCCTTGCCAGTCTCTTGGCTTCGCCACAGTGTTATTTCATACAATTCACTTTGTGATGCTCACTTTCCTTCACCACCTTACTTTCACACTCTTAAGTAATGTTTATTTTGTTGCTTTCCACTTTATTCCCTAAGATTCTTACTTTGGGCCTCATCACGAGTTGGGCGGTACCCCGACTCGGATTCCGCCCAACCGTATTAGCGTTACCGCCCAACCCTCCGGCGGTATTACCGCTGGGTCGTGATGAGGCGATTTGTGTTTTATTATTTGCTACGTGTGGTTCACACATGGTTGCATTCCATTCATAAGCTTATCAGACGTTTCCTTTATTTCAGTATTCCATAAGGGTTATTTCACATTCTTTCACTTATAGTCAAGGCTCCCTGTAAATATTCATGGTATTTATTTTTCTGCCATTTCTGTCTGTAATTATCCACATTTATTTTTTTGCCATATAAAAAGATACTTTGCAACCTGTATTTTCCTGCATTTATGCGCATACAAAAATGCATTTATTAAAGCACACATGAAGCCATATAGGAAAGAAATGCTAGCTCAATTTTTTTCCATAACAACAAATGGTTGCCCTGTGACTGCTGCTGAATTAAGATATATGCTGTCAGCAATTTGAAGAACTGTAATACAACTTTTACACTCTCCATTCTGCTAATCTGCAATGCGATTGGCCTGCGATGTATGCATGACATTGTAGAGAATCGGACAGAAAGACCTGTTTATTTTCCATTTTTATAAGTAATACAGGCAGAAAGATTTGATTTCCATCTGAATTTATATGTAAAAATCAGAAAACAAACAGAAAACTGGAAGCCTTACTTTATAGTTCCACTTGCTCATATTGTCCAATACAACCCCCCATTTGGGGTTCGCTTTTAGTTGCACATTGATTTTCGCTCATCCAGCAATTATATTTGCCCTGTAGTAGCCCCAGGAGCGCCCCGGTACGAATGTTCCCTCTGATTCATTCACCGGTCCTTGACGGCTCCTCTGGGTGTCTTCTTTCCTCGCTCTTCGCTCCACGCATACGTCTCTGTAGCGTTGCGAGCAGACTTACACTTTGGAAATCTGTGGGTTGCTGGCTGCTTCACTCGTGGGAGCTGCCAGTAGCTTGCAGCACTGGGCTCTCTTCTGTACCTCACAGCTCTGGCTCCACCATGGAGGCTTCAAAAGCTGTGACCCTCTCATGGCCTGCTCGAGGCTCGTCCTTGATAATTGCTGACATCGAGGCAGAACCTGTTGTAATGTGTCTTACAAGCTGAGTGGATGACATCACTGCTGAATGGAATGTAGTGATGTCAGTGTGAGAGGAATGTTGGTGTGTGGGGGTTCTATGCTTGGCAGTTGGAGTTATGCTGACTTGGAAAGGACATGCCAATGTTTTGTTCCTGGCTTTGAACTACAATAAATCTACTTAATAACTTACTGCTGGCTCGGGTGTTCATCGGCTTCCAAGTTATTACACTGGCGACGAGGATGGGATCCTGTCGAGGAGGGGACAGTTCAGAAATTCCAAGTTATTACAGAACCCTCCTCAGCAGCCTCCCTCTTGACAGGATTTCTCTCCTCGCAGGCTTGCACAACCAGGCCCCGTTTCTCTCCTGTTTGTCTCCCCCCTGACTTTCGGCTCCACCTTTTATGCACCTGCGGCCACTTAACAGGTTGCAGGTGCAAGCCCTGAATCCATTTGCCTGACCATAGTTACTGGTGTTCTCTTGACAAGTCAGACCACCACAACAGTCTTCAGACCTCTTCCTCATCTCCGTACTTGTAATGGCATGTTAGTGTGTTTTAACTAATAGTCGCCTCTGCCTCATCCGAGTACTAGAGTGGTATGAATACAACAGCCTATAAAGTCAGGGGGAGGGTAAGGTTGGTTATTACAAGGAAAATAGGGGTGCCATTTCTTGTCTGTGGATGTCCTCTTCCCCAAACCCCCCTCCACCTAGGTGATCCTCCCTCGCATCTCACCCACAGGGTCGGGATCCAGAAGTAATGGCCTTGGAAATGCCTTCAGGTTTTTTCACAGATATGTTAGATTAGTGTTACTTTTTGGTTAAAGTCGATACATATTAGATCACAACTGCGTAGAATGATAAAATGCTGAAACCACAAAATTAAATATGAATAAGATTCAGACATGATGTGCTCAGAAGCAGGTAATGTGTTTTCATAATGTGCATGCGAGAAAGTGGGCCTGCCCTGAAGGACCCACTGTAAAGGAAAGATGGCATTTATTAAACATACATGCACACTGAGAAACCATAAAGGGGATTTATGAATCTACATGTAGTGCGCTTTTTATAAACAGATCAAAACACAGCAGTCAGGGTTTGACTTTGAGAAACTAGTTCTCTGGAGTTTCATTGGCCAGAGGATGGGTAAATATATAACTATGACCATAGCGATGGTCAGCTCAGCTCAAGGAGTCTGCCATATTTTTATGGCCTGATAGTTTCACAGAAATCAGATGTAATCTCTTGAATGAATGGGCACTTGACAAAGGGTTTTCACTATTTGTTTTTGACCAGCAATAAACATGGGGTGAATCGATGCTCAAAGCTAAAGTAATCGAAACCCAGGAGTTTCAATTGTGTTCTCAAGATGTGCCATGTGTGATGAAATGGCAGTCATTTAGATTAGAATATTCCAATGGCGCCAGTGAGCTCGGGCAGATGAGATAGCTATTGCTAGTTCAAAGAGAAACGGTTTATTAAGTCTTCTTCAAATCGCTTGAAGTATCAATGCGAACCATGTGCAATTAGGGTAAATGCTTAGGCCACTTGTTACTATTAATTAATTATGTTTGCACACAAATGTTTAACTTTGATGTCATGACTTACCTCAGACAAATCCTGAAAGGTGGTGTGTTCTACACGTGAGCTGAAGATAGTAGTTAACGTAGATAACGTCTACCAATGAGAATGTAGGAACTGGAGAAAGATGGGATTTCTTTTGTCCAATCACTTATGGGGTGTGGATTGTAATAAAATATAGGAGTGTTTTAACTGTTGCAAAATTTTATATAAGGGGTCAACTTATGTGGCGCAATGAGAATTAGGTTAGTTTGACTCCACTGCGTCATCTAGCTCCTCCCCGGATGATTGTACAATAAACCTGCTTTATGTTTATAATGTGCACTTGTTCCGTAGGTGGTGGGTCTGCTTGGGTTAAGGTGATTAAGGGGCCAACCTCGACATTTTCCATGTCTCAAGTGTGTGGAGAGCAACCAGTCTCTGTGCATAGGTGTGGGCAGGTCATGTGTCTGCCATTGTTCTCCCATTTACTCAATTCTGGAGTGTAAATGATGGCTACAGTCTAGGGTGTATTGGTGTTCATGCAGCCCCAAACCTAGGAAGTTTGATTTCTGTGAAGAGAATACTCTTTTCACCCGATCCCCCTCCTGGATGCAGATAGTAAGATTTTAATAAGTCTGATACTGATGGAGCTGGAATCCTGGATTAAGAAGTCTGGAATACTTTCTAAAAATCAAATGAGGTTCCATAGGGGCTATCAACACTAAATGGCCTGCTAATCAGTATTGCATCAAGTGAATCCTTATAAAGGGCAGATATCCGCTCTTTGGAGCCTGGTTAGACCTATCCCAGGCATTTGACATAGTAACTAGAACTCATCTGTGGGAAAAGCTAAGAAGTTTGGGCCTTCTGCCTCCTTACAAGCTATAATAGTTGGTGAGGTCATGCCAGTCAGACAAGAGATACTGTACATGGGTTTCAATCTGCGCTCTTTCCCATCACAGGAGCATGTAAAGGTGACTATGGCTGGAAAAGCTAACCAATTGGGCTGCCAAATGAAGAAAATACAATGCGATTTATGGAAGTTTTCAGTGATGTCCTTAATAATATTCTACACTGAAAAGGTCATCCCAGTTTTGCTGTATGGGACAGATATCAACCCGAGGCTAAATACAATGGACTGGGCAAGGTTAGAAGGTAAACTATGGAAGAATGTTCTATCTCCTCCACAGTTACTCCCAATAGCCTTTGTCGGGTATGAACTAGGTCTACAGTCTCTTCTTTCCCCCCATGCTGAATGGAGGGTGTTACCATAGATTGATTCGGGTTCCATGACCTAACTCCCTCTACGAGGAGATCAATGCAGACCTCCAGGCATCCGTTTCTAAATAAATTGGAGAAGCTGGCAGAAGAAATCCTTGGGTCGTTTAATTGTGCAATGCAGGATCTTGTGGAAAATCCATTGTGGGTCAAAGAATTCCATAAAAAGAAAGGATTGGATTCAAACTATATCAGAAAAGTCCAGCTAGAAAAAATCACAATTTCTGTCATTGCAGGATAAGCCACAGGGCACAGTAACTGGTTACCTGAAGCGCTCTCTCAGCTCCATGATCAGAGCTGATTGTCTAAGATTTACCCACAAGAGATTCTGTACACTAGGCATAAGGACCTGTACTCCAACAACCTTTGCAAACGCTGTGAAGGCCAGTGTGTTGAAAGTCTGAGACATGTCTTCACTGATTGTGTGGGAACAAAGGAACTGGGAGTAAAAAAGTTCATACAATTCGTAGAGAAGGACTGGTGGTTGGACTTGCAGTAATTTTGGGAACGCATTAATGCGGGTCATGTGACCCTTCTGACGTAGGAAGTAATTGCAGTGCTGAAAGAGCTTAATCTGCTGTGTAAACCGGTTTAAGTTGTGTCCGTTAAACTGCCGGTCTTAATCTGATCTCGACTGGTCTCGGTAAAATCTCCATCATTATGCTTGATTTGTAGGAAGACTGCTTTGTGTTTGTTTCAGTTTTTCTTTTACTCACTGTTCGGTTTTAAACTGCATTTTTGTGTGTGCATGTGAAAAATCAATTTTGTTGTCTGTAACACATGAAAGATTTTTTTTTTAAACATATTACCCTTTTCTTCTAAAGCCAACCCTCACTTCTCATTCAGATCTGGTCATCTTTGCTGCAGTACCATTGAATTTTTAGGATCCGCAGCACTGGTACCCCCCTACCTTCCCCCTTCTCCTTTCCCTGCCGCAAACCTGGTAAGCTTTGTAACCCAGATGTTTTATGTAGACGTAGGCGGCAGAGACACACGCCAGCAACTGTCACACGATCCAACCCAATTTAGGATCCCTCCTCCTTTTCGTGTCTTGCGAAATGCTGGAATTTCCCAGCTCCCGTTCAACATCTTGTTTGTAGAGCTGTTCACTTTTAGCTCAAGGGCTTAACTTATGTCCTGTTCCTTGCTTCTGCTTTGTTTTTCTGGATGGAACTGCTGTTAGAGTGCGAGTTCTGCTGTTACATATCTGCCTTGTTTCATCTTTTGGTATGTTTGTACTGAAACTAGTTGTATCCTTCTGTTACATGACAACATTCAGAAAAATGGGCATAATGGTGTCGGACTGTCTTAAATCCTCCTGTACTGTAAAGTGGGGTAAAAGCTAAAACGTTCCACGCAATGACATGCAAACCACCCAGCCCACCTGCTGCTCTTCCTTGTGAATTTACCTCAGAATCCAGGTATAGGCAGCCCTGGATCACATGGATCTAATATTCCAGATGCTTATATTGGTGACTCGCGCAGCTCTTATGCTTCTCTGAATGCTTCAAAGCATTTGGTGGGTTGTCGGATGAGGGGGAGAAGAGGGACTGTTAGATATGATGTACTGCTCCTCTCTGAATGAGGAAGGCGCCTGTGATGACTCGGGTCAAACTCAAGGGGTTACACTCCAATTTAAATTACTTTGGCATAACGCACATGCATGTTATGCAATCTTTTAAAATAGGGAGCAAGTGATGTTCTCTCACAGTGAAGCCCAGCACCATATAATACCTTTCTGAAAGTGTAGCCCAAGTCTTAGGTGTCACAAAAGGTTCCTGGGGATGGAGGGGAGTAGCCAGGAGGACACTCAGTTGGTGCAGTTACAGTACCAAAGTTCAATTCATGCAGGGCAATTGCAACAATGCAAAGATGAGGACTTAAAGGGTTTAAGTTCAGATCCAGTGTGAAGAGGCGCAAATAACACCCCTGCGGACCTTCAGGAGGACCCCCCCAGAAGTAATGACACGGATACCACCATCACGTATAGTATAAAGGGGTGGATTTTGGGCCCAATGCAATCCATATATGGAGGGGGCAGGTCAAGTGATATAAGGGCTGCCGGGCCCTGAAAACCCCTAGCAAGTTGAGTGGCCCAAGCAACAATACCTCTCTAGGGGAAGCAAGGCTCACCATTGTTGTCACTGTGTTGTGTTGGCTTGTTGCAGGTTTGTGTGGGTAAACCCTGATCTTCTTTAGAATCCTCTGGAGAGCACCTGTAGGGAAACGCACAGACTAGGTTCCACAGTGAAGAAGGGACCCTAGCAGATCCTCACTGGTTCATCTCTTGCACTGCCCCCGCACTCGGTCACAGGACCCTCATCAAACCAGCGGTTGAAATTTGGGCGTCCTGCATGCACATCTCCTGGTGAAGGGCAGCACAGTGGATTTCAGAACCCCAGCAGAGCCTTGTAGATGCCCACGATAATTTCCAGCCATTGGTTCAGCCGGAAGAGATTGCAACAACGGATGTCTGGTTTCAGGCTTTGCAGAGCAAATGCAACGGTGCATGCTCTAGCGACGGAAAACAGTCAACAAACCTTGAGCAGGACCGGTGACTGGTTGGTCCCACCAGTTTTAGGGAGGAAGGCACCATGCAGAGTTATTCTCTGTTACGTTGAAGGTAGAGATGGGGAACTTGCTACTTCTAACTGGGCCAGTACTAGTCATTGCAGTAGTCCTCAGGTATTGACAGCTAATAAAGGACAGGCCACCTTGAGCAGGGTTTAAAAGAGTAAGGGGTGCCATATTGAGTATATAGTCTCCCATAGTGCATTATCATGGCTGCAGCAGAAGCAGCCTTGGGTGAAGCACCCAAAAATGAGTTTAACAAAATATCGACTGCCAACAGCCTGTTCCGAGGATGCCTGGAAAGTAGCAAAACGGGTACTTTAGGGGACTCAAAGGATCTCCACAGCAATACATTGCAGATGGCTTGTGCTGTAAATGGCAAAATGCTACAGTCGCAAAAAGGTAGCTACTCCTGCACTGGTGAGTCAGGGGACTCTTCAGTGAACCCAAAACAACATCACATCAGAGACCCTAGGGGTCCCTGCCAGAACACCACATATGGTGGGGGTGCTACCATAGGAAAGGATGAGCCACAGACTAAGGGGAGAGGGTCTCCCTTCCACTGGATCCGTGTAAGAAGGCATCCACTTTTCCAAAAACTAAAGTGCATGCAGAAGGTGGGTGAGATTAAAAGGTCTCACTCACCTCTGGACTAAAAATCCCACAGGCAAGCAGTAGTGCTGGGAGGCTCAAGACAGAGAGGGTAAGATTTGCAAAAAGAAAATCTACCTAAAGAGAGGCAAATCTGTTGCTTCAGCTCAGTCAGACAATTCTGGACTTGTGCATGCTTGGTGGGGTTACCTAGGAGAATACATTCAGTCTTTGTAGGGTTCTCAAGAATGCCCTTTTTGGATGAATGACCGTGCCTGAGTCAATGGCTTTCGTTGATGCAGTTAATCCATGGGGACAGCTGTGTCATCTCCCTACTGGTGCATCTTCTATGATGAATCCCAGGCTATTGTCACTGCTCCCCTGGAGGAGCCCCTCCCCATGAGGCCAGGGAGGTAAGACCGCTACCCGATAGTCCTCCTGGGGGTGGTACTCAGTGGGTGGATCTCGTGGGCAGGGAAGCCCTTCTTGGGACCAGTGACGGTCGTCTTGGAAGAACATGGTATTCACCCCCCTCCATTTCTGTCCCCTCTTCCCTCTCACCACACTCGGTCCCCTTTGGTCCCCCACACATCTATGTATCTCTGTAGAGTGGAGGACTGCATTCATACATATCCTATTGGGACAAGGAAGAGTGAGACTTACCCAGGTGCAGTGCATACAATCACTTACATGAAGATCATCGGGCAGGGAGATAAAAGTAGTCTATTAGAGGCAGTCTCTGCGATTAAAAAGCAAGGACTGTATATCTTGCCAAGTCAGCCCTGGAAGAGCGAGGAACCACACGCTGGTTCCATGCCGAGAGACCCTGGGAGACGAGAACAAGATGCTGTCTAGGAGGGACAAGTGTCTCCAGTAGCTCCATGGAGTAGAGGTCTGTCTGATAATGGGGAAAGCGCAAACCTGACCGGCGAAGCCAAAGCAACGTGAAATCGATCAGCGGAGGACGCGAGAGAGAGCCTACTGTTGCAGAGCCGCAGAGAGCAGGATGCCGAGCACTGAAGCAGTACAGAGCCGTGCTCTACTCGCAGGACAGACCGCAGACCAAGACAACATTCCCAGAAGGTAGGTGAACATTGGGTGACTGGTGGGACACAGAGGGCAGCAAATAGATTAAAGAGACCTGTACCAATATCCTGAGAAGCAGAAAGGGATAGCGAAAGAACTGTACCTGGCAGGAGAGTACACCAGGTCTGTTCAAATGGACATTGAGTGAAGCGGGGGCAGAGGGCCTGCAAAAGCAGCATACCAGGGTCTGGGACCCATATGAAATCGTTTGAGTCCCGCAAAAGCAACACAAAGGGGTCAAGGTCCAAACAAGCACACAGCCAAGGGGTTGGGGCCCAGAACAAGTCTGGAAAATCCAGAGATAATATAAAGGGGTCTGGGACCCACACAAAAGAGAAACAAGCTACAGAACAAGTTGGGGGGAGAGAGCGAGCCCAGAGGGGACTGGCACCCACTTAAGAGAGAGGGATGCAAGAATCTCAAACGGGGCGTCGAGGACCCATTGCCAAAAGAAGTTTTCTGGCATTCTAGGATGTACAGTCCAGTTTGGCGGGATAGTGAACCAGACTGGATGCCTCATTTGCACTGGAGAAAGGGCAGGGGAAGTGTGTTTATCCCCCCTCACCGCCCATGGATACTTCGAAACTGTGTTCTTATGAAAACAAGATCTACAGTCAAGTCTGGCAGGATAGTGAACCAGACGCGATTCTACGTTTGTGAACCAGAGAAAATAGGGGAAGTGTTCCCCCCCGATAATAGGGAACTGTGTTTTTTATATACGTTTTGGAAGGGCATTTAAGATCAAGAACTGTTAGTTGAAGAATCACTCATTGTGTTTTCTCATCAGGAACTGAATATTTGAGTCTGTATCCAGAACGCGAGGAGCCTCCTTCTGGATCAAGAAAATACCCTGTTTTTCTTTAGTTCATCTAGAGTGTAAGGGGTGCAAATAGGTTTGAACACAGGACGGTGGACACTTTACTGGACATCCTGACAGTCCTTAACATTTTTGTTGAGGTAGGGCAACTCCTCATAGAAAAAGGGCAAGATAGTTTTTTTCTTTTCTTTTACGTTTGTAAAATAAGTCTTTGCCAATAAATATGCCACCACTTTGACAGACTCGTACTTCTGCACCCTTACACTTCATTATCAGTACTGGCAAGGAGTTTCTCCAGAGGTTCCCTGTAGGAATCCTATACTAGTTGGCTTGTCAAACGTATTGACTAAGGAGCAGCAGTAATGTGCCCGCCGTCCACACAGCCCCCGCCATGCGACCAAACTTAATGAAGAACAGTGTAAGATGCGCTGCTCTGCGTGTTTATCAGAGTGTGATTTAATGTGTGTTTAGCGTCCGCCTGTGAGTAGAGTCTCACTCTTGTTGGATGGCTCCTGATTGTATTCTACCCTCCTTCCTGCAAACCCTACCACAGCTCACATCTTTCCTTTGCACCCCTCCAGGTGTCCTGCCCAATGGCTATAACCCACCTAGGCTGCTCTGCTGGGACCAGCTATGCACTGATCAGCCCATTATGGACGTAAAGGATCTCGAGGATTACAACGTGGACTTTGTGGTGGATCATTTCCTAAACGTGGCAGCGCTGCAGGTGAGTATTGAGGAAGGGAAGTCCTACTTCTTCCAGTTTATGGTACAATAGTATCTTGGTCTATTGTATAACGTATTGGGTTTTCTCTAGGCACAGGAAGGTTGCAATTCTTCTATAAAAGTTGTCACTTAATTAATTTTGTATTTATGTGAGAACTGTGGATAAGGGTCACTGCCTCTACAGAAGCTACAATGGAGAGCCCTGTATTGCATACAGGCCAATCAGGGTCATTGTGTCAGTAAGAATTTCCTATTGTGCCTCAATTGTGCACATGAACGGAGCAGGCAAATGTTAAAATGTAGACCTGACTTTCAAACTACATCATCCTAAAGGAACCATATTTAATAGCTACTGTCCCCCGTACACAACACTAATTATATGCATTGAACACTTATATCGAAAACCCTCACACATTAATGTTGGTGTTGTAGTAATAATATTGCCCATACCCACCCACTTCCACTGCACCAGTCACCAGTGAAAGCAAAGTGGGTGGTCCGATTGTGGGCAGTGTGCTTTGAACGAAACCTACTCCAATCGTTATATATTATTCTCTTTTTTTGTGACAAGGCTGGTGCTCAGCAGGTATTTCTTTCCAGAAGCCCCACACGATAATGTAACTTAAAAAAATAAATATTATTATTATTTTTTCCCCCTTCCTGCTCCGCAGTCCCAGCATTACCGGAGCGACCACATCATCATGACGATGGGTTCAGACTTTCAGTACGAGAAGGCCAATGTATGGTACAGCAATCTGGACCTGCTAATCAAATATGTCAACGAACAGGTGAAGTGTTGCATGCACTGCTAGATCGGTACACTGGGGGAGGAGGGCGTTTTTCTTTCTTACCCTTTGTGTCACGTGTTTAAAGGGCACACCTGGTCATACGTGGTCGTGGGGATCACGCTAGTCTAACTCCGGATTTAACACCCTACATGTCATTCACATTTTGAAAGCTGCTCTGCTCATTTGAGAATGGATGTCTCTTGCCTGGAATGGTTAGGAAGCTGCCAATGAAGAGGATGGATAGTGAAGCTAGTATCAGGCGTCTTATCCGTTTTGAACAGGGCTGGCACCTGCAGAATGGGAAAGGGAGACCGGGAAGGATGAGATGCGAACGTTGTGCCCGAGCCACAACAGCAATACACCATTGGCACCAGAGTGTGCAACAAGTTCTGGTCAGATTCCTGAACAAAATGCACACCCTGATGCATCTAGGTCTTGTGTGTCAGATGGCCTCAAGAACACCTAAACTACTGGAGACTGTTTCAAGGGATTTTACACTATAGCCCTCTCTCTCGCTCACCCTCCTCTCCCTTAGGCAGTTTCCTCCCTAGACCAGCCATCCCTAGACCCCAAGATGGACACTATCTCTCCCTCTCCCTTTGGACTTCCTAGGTGGATGCTAACCTGGATCCACACAATTTGTAATGTTACAATGAAGTGCCTTCCAGACACTGAGGTCTCACTCTGTCTTCCTGGCATCCTCTTGTATTCCTCACCTGTTCTCTCTTTCCACTCCCGTCTTATTTATTTATTTATTTTATTTATTCACATTTGTTTAGCGCACAGGCAGCCCAGTGGGCATCGTGGCGCTTGTTACAGGAAAAGAAATGACTTATTTTACATACAATGCAGTCATTACTTAGTTGCACGAGAATAAAAAACAGAGGAAGTGCAGATGACTAGTTGTACATACATTGAGATGAAATTCTTAGTTACAAAAGAAGAGAAATGTCTACAGGGGGGAAGAGAAGGGAGAAGGGGAGGAGGAGAGAGTAAAACAACAAAAGGAGACGGAGTTAATTAAACAAGATGGTTTTCAGCTTTTTTCGGAAAGCAGAGAGAGAGGTTTCTGCTCTCAGTGTGCTAGGTAGAGAATTCCATAGCTTAGGGGCAATGTAGGGAAAACTAATTCCACCTGCTCTAGCTCGACAGATACGAGGGACCTTAAGTTGGTTGGAGTGGCATTGTCTGGTTGGTCTGGAGGAGTGGGACTTAGTTAGTGTATCGGACAGGTAAGATGGTGCGGAGAGGTTGATACATTTGTGTGCGGTGGTAAGTATTTTGAATGTGATGCGTTCTTTGACCGGAAGCCAATGTGCTGCCTTCCTGGCTAGCGCGATGTGGTCCCTTTTAGGTATATTGAGGGCTGCTCTTAGAGCATTATTCTGTGTGGTTTGGAGTTTATTGAGATTGGAGTTGGAGGTGCCAGCCAGTAGCGCATTGCAGTAATCTAGTTTGGCTCCGATGGTGGCTCTGGCGATAGAGAGGCAATTATCTCTGGTTAGGAATGGTTTGATGGCATTGATGAGTTTGGTGCTCAGGGAGGAGGCTGAGACAATGGAGTTGACTTGTTTGTCCATAGTAAGAGCGGCGTCGAAGTGGACTCCTAGTGTTTTTACCGAAGGTAGAACTGTGATGACACAATTGTCAATGCAGAAATTGGTGTAGAGTGGGTCGAGTTTAGCGAGAGTGGGTTTTTGCCCCAGGATAAGAATTTCAGTCTTATCTCCGTTGAGACATAGGCCGTTAGTGGCCATCCATGCTTGGATGGTGGCGTATATGTTCTGGAGGGTGGCTGCGTCCTGATGGTATAGTCCTGTGAGCGGGAGGAGTACTTGGGTATCGTCCGCGTAGTTGGTGTAAGCGATCCCAAGTGCGTCTAGTTTGTCAAAGAGTGGTTTGGTAAATAGATTATAGAGGGTAGGAGCCGTGCATGAGCCCTGGGGGACTCCATGCCTGATGGTCGTAGGCTCTGCATTAGCTGTATTGGAGAATACTTTCATTACTCTTCCTTCGAGGAAGGAGGTGATCCAATTAGTGGCCTGGTTGGAGAAATGTGCCGCCTGTGTTAGATGGTTGGTAAGGATGGCATGATCGACTAAATCAAAAGCCGCCGAGAGGTCTAGAAGGAGCAGTAGGGCCGGCTTGCCCTTGTCTAGAATTAGCGTAATTTGGTTCTTCAGATCTAGTAGAGCGGTTTCAGTGCCATGACCTTTGCGAAAACCAGACTGCCTTTTTCCTAGGATAGAATAGTTTTCAAGGTAGGACTGTATCTGCATGTATGCTGCTTTATCTAGGATTTTCAGTAGAAATGGGACCGTAGTAATGGGCCGGTAGTTGTTCGGTTGGGTCGGATCAAGGGTAGGTTTCTTTAAGAGCGGTCGCACCCATGCCTCTTTAAGGCTGTCGGGAACTAGGCCCATCTTGAATGAGGCATTAATGAATGCTGTGATGATCGGTGTGAAGGGTGCCGCGCACTCTTTAATGATGTTGGGGGGGCATATATCGCCTTTGCATTGGGATGGTTTAAGCTGTTTGAGGATGTGGAGAGTATCTGCTTCGGAGATTGGAGAAAAATTGAATTGGGGGGTGTTAATGCTTTTTGTGGAATTGGCGGGGTGGGTCTGTTGGGGGGGGAGAGCCTTAAGGTGTTGTGCTATTTTGTTTTGAAGAAGGTCTATTTTATTTAGCATCGCTGTTTGGATGCTGTTACACCAGTCTTCATCCTTAACAATCTCATCTGTACAGATAGGGGGGACAGTAAGCTCTTTAAAGATGGTGAAGAGCTCTTTTGAGTGGGAGTTAGCTTCCAAGATACGTTTATTGTATGTTTCTGACTTGGCTTTAAATATGGCACTTTTGTATTTTTTGGAAATGCAGAGAAAGTCTGCTTTGGTGGCATCACAAGGGTTGGCCTGCCATGTTTTGAGGGCTTGGCGCTTACATTGGCGTAGATTCAATAGGTCCTCAGTGAACCATGAGTTGGAGTGAAACGATTTTTTTTCTTTTTTGTTTTCAAGAGGAGCTGCGGAGTTGACGGCATGGGTGAGAGTGTCTTTAAAGATATCTGCTAGAATGTTGGGGTCAG